>NC_062554.1:12943022-13246053 GCF_016906955.1 Phacochoerus africanus
ACACCATGCCCACACTGGCAGGACCCCAGCCGCAGACGCCTGGCCAGGGGGTCTCAGCCGGGCCGCCCCGCCCCTCCCGCCCCTCCCGCCCCGGCCGCGGCGCACCCCGCACCTGGTCTCCAGCGGGATGTTGCTGTTGAGCAGCCAGTTGTCCTGGGCGTGGGCCGGCTCCTGGGCGCCAGCCGAGGGTTCTCCGGAGAGCGAGTGGTCCGTGGGTGCTGGGCTGGGGTTGCTCCTTGGAGTGAAGTTGCCCCGGTTCAGGGAGCTAACGGAGGCCGCGTGGTGCTGGTTGGGGCCGTGGGCGTGCGAGAGCGGCGGCGGAGGCGTCCGGAGCCGAGAGTGGTTCTGCAGGCCGCCCGGGGGATCTAGGGCACAAACACGCCCAGTCAGTGGTGCAGGACGACCCCACAGGGACCACGTGGGAGCAGCTGGACCGCCCATGGGCACTAGCAAACGGGACAGGGTCATGCATCAATAAACACGTACTGGACAGGCATTTATTGAGCACCTGCTATTCTACTGCTGGAGATACATCAACCAGCAAAGTAACAAAAATCCTGTCCCTACTGAGCTTCCATTTTAGCAGGAGAGCAAGAGATAATAAACGAAATTTAAAAAACAAACAAACAAACAAAAAAACGAAAAGAGTAGCCTCCCATGTCACAAACTTCACAGCTGTTTTCTTTGCTACTTTTAGAGTATGGTCAAAACCAGTAGCTTCAGCATCACTGGGGAATTTGCTAGAAATGAAAATTCTTGGGCTCTGCCTCAGACTTCCTGAACCATGAACCTTTGGATGGGGTCCCGCAATTTGCGTAAACTCTCCAGGTGATTCTGATGCATGCCAGATTTTGAGAATCACTCATAATATACAATGGTACACAGCAAATGAAACCAACAGAATAAGAGATATAGGGTTTGCTAAGATGGTGATAAACCTGAGAAGGGGGCTGTGGCCTGTGTGTGGGTGGGAGACAGTGGCAAGATCTTAGATCAAATGGCCAGCGATGGCCTCAGCGAGACGCTGACTTCTGAGAAAAGGGAGGGAGTCAGGCTGGTGTCTGAGGGAATTAACCCTTCCCCCCCGACATTTCTTGAGCACTTACTATGTGCCAGGCCCTATTCTGAGCCCTCTTCCTGGGTTAATTCAGCTAATCCTCGAAACCCACTACAGAGCAGCTACTGTTTATAGCGCCACTGTACAGGTGAAAATATTAAGATACATATTTTGTTCACTTCTTTCAAGTACTTGCAACAATAGGTATTATGATCACCAAATTTACAGATGAAAAACTTAGACTGGGGCCAGGGAAGAAAACTGTTCAAGGGCACATGGCTAGTGGATGTTATTTACAGAAAAAATAAATAAATAAAGTTTCTAGTGATGCCACAAAGGAGGCAAGTCCAGTAGGTCAATCTTGAGTATCATCGGCCTAAGCTATGCTCACAGAAAGCCTGGGTTTTGGAAGCCAAGAATGTTATGGGGGTGAAGAAGGTCCGGAAACTGGATACTGTTCTAGATTCTGCCACTGATTAACCACACGGTCGTTGCTGTGTCCTGCAGGTTTATGCCCCTCTGAAATTCATACGTGGCAGTGCTGATCCTGGTGTGATGGTACTTGCAGGTGGGGTTTGGGGGTGGTCATCAGGTTTTAATGAGGACATGAAGGTTTGGGGTCATGATGGGATTAATACCCTTAGAAGCAGAGCCCAGAGAACTAGCTCCCGCTCTCTTTCTCTCTGTGCCATGTGAGGATATGGCAAGAAGGTGGCTGCTGGTAAACTAGGACGAAGACTTTTACCAGATGCCGAATCTGCCCGCACCTTGATCTTGGACTCTACAGCCTCCAGAACTGTGAGAAGTGAGTGTCTGTGGGTTAAGCTACCCAGTCTACGGTAGTTTGTTTTAGCAGCCCATGGTAACTGACTTGTGGTACCCAAAAGCGTGATGATGCTGTAATAAATATCTAAAAAGGTAGAAGCAGCTTCGTATCTGGGGAACGGATAGAATCTGTGTGAGTTTTGAGGTGCATGCTAGAAAAAGGCTTTGTTGCTGTGGAGGGATAAGTGTGATTCTGCTAAGAGCTCAGGAAAAAAAAAAAGAGTACAGAAAGCGTCCACCTTCTTAAGAGAATATATACATAATTATGTACAGAATATTAACAGAAATATGGACACTAAGGGCAATTCTGATGAGGTCTCAGAAATGAGCATGTTATCGCAACAACGGAGACGAGGCAATCCTTGATACCCGGTGGCAAAGAACTTGGCTGAATTGTGTTCGTGTTCCGGTGTCTTGTGGAAGATGTACCATGCTGTGGTACATCTGGAAGGGAGACGTTGTCAGCAATAAAATTAGATATTTCATGGAGGAGATTTCGAAACCAACTGTTGAAGGAATGGTTCCTCCTGGCAGTTTAGAGTAAAATGAGAGACGAGAGAACTGAATTGAAGAAAGAAGTGTTAAGCAGAAATAAACTACAACTTAAAGATTTGAAAAATTCTCAGCCTGCCTATCTTGCAAAAAAAAATGAGAAAGTGTGTACTGAAGAGGGTACCAAGGGGGATGGGGGGGGGGGTGACTGACCCCTTGGTAAGAAGATGGACATGGGTGTGAATGACAGTCCTTGTCAGCCACCCCAGAAGTGACACGGCCAATCTGAACCGACAGGGATGGAGACAGAATGAAGGATAGCTGTCAAACTTAGAAGCTACAGGACTGGACGATAAAGCTATTTCGAATGTGTGCTATTCTTCAAGACAAGAGAAGACTAGCCTTGAAGGTGATTCAGAGGTCCTCTGGGCCTCTGCCTTGGTTTCAAAAGGCCTAAGACTAAGAGAGCCATGGCCATGTCACACAACCTTTTTGAGCCTCAGTTTTCTCATCTTTAAAATGGGGGGGAAAGTGCGTTTTAAGGGAACCACAGAGCTACCGTAATGTCAAAGGAGGCAACCAATGGCAAGGAGATATTTCTGAAGTTCACACAATTGACAAAATATTCCATTTCCTCTCCAAGCCTGTATTTCACAGAGGAGACTGAGAGCTGGTGGACACTGGATCCAAACGGATCCAAGGCAGGTATGGGCTTCCGAAGCCTTCCTTGGCTCAGGAGACAGCTGTCTGGACATCATCAGGCACAATCAAGGGTGAGGCACTCTCAGCGTTATGGCTATTTTTAGTGGAAAAGGCATCACTTTCTGCTTTGGGGGTAACCTAGGTTTTTGTGCCCATACGTTATAAGGCAAATCTGGTGGGAGTGGGATTGGGTAGCAATAGAAGGGAAAAAAAACAGAAACGCATCTGAACAGATCACTTCCTGCCTACAAACTGCTATTTTCAGGATCATGCCCACACGGAGTCTACCAAGCCCTTCAGAATTTGATCCACACCTGTCTTTCCAGCCTTGTCTCCCAACAGCTCTCTCCCTGTGCCCTCCACTCCAGCCGCACCTTCCCCTCAGAGACCAAGAGATCTGCTGGGGCCACTCAGTAGCTGGAATTTCAATTCCAATGAAGATGGTCCCCAGGAGGGCCAGAGGATGTGAATGGTACCCTCTGCAGATGTGCCAGGCTATGGTCCTGGACCGGAAGGGAGAGAACAGGGATGACGGGAAGGGAGAGAACCTGGGAGCCAGTAGAACACGCAGAGGGTCCCACTCAGAAAACAGTCTTAGACCAGGGAGAAGGTAAAGGGTCATTTGTTTTGTGATGTGACCCTTAGGCCAGGGTCATTTATTTTGTCCAGCTGTCCTCAGGCAGCACTTCAATGGAGATATTTGGCGCCTAGGAGAGAAGCCAGCAGCAGCAGTGGCCTCCTGCGCTGCCTGAGTGTCCCTCCCCATCCTTGGTCTTTCAGGCTGCTGGCTGCAGTCCAGGCTACTGCTGTCCGCCAGTTATGAGAAGGCTCACAGAGAAGGGTGACCGAGTCTTTGCTCCTGGCCTCTCATGAGCAGTCAACCTTCCCACGGCATTTGACTTAATTGATATTAATAGTTACTGGCATGTATCTGAGCACATACTACTACAGGCACTTTCACAGCCTTAACTGCTCCAATGCTCACAATAGCCCCTAGAGGGCAGTGTTATTGTCAGTCCCATTTTATAGATGAGGAAGCTGAGGCTTATAAAACTAGTGTGTGGTCCTTTTGAATCCAGAGCCTGAATTCTGTGTACCAAAAGCATGGTGCCTTTGCATAAAACACAGCTGCCTGATCATCTCAGTCCATGGCCAAAGGCAGGGAAAAAACCCTCAGTGACGACAGCAAGCATTCAAGGTCTGAGTCAAGCCTACAGACACCTGCTTTGTGACTAAATGGGGATGCCAGGCTCTGGCTTGACAACTGTTTAGAAGCACTACCAATGGTCCTGAAAGATGAGATTTTAAGAATAAGCATCTAAAGGAAATTCTCCTTTGGAGATAAGGAATGTCCTGGTCCAGATCCATTCTGTTTTTTTGAAGCTTAGCTCGGTTGCCACCCGCTCCAGAAAGCCTGCTTTGATCTACCCTCCTCAAAGTTCTCTTTTCCTCCGTTGAATGCTAACACAGCAGGTAACTGGGACCACTTCCACTTTCCCTCCCCCCAGAGCATGCACTTTGCCTCTGCCGGGATATATAAAAATCCCTGCACCCTCTGTGCTGTTGATCACAGGTCCTAGGACCAAGCAGATGCTCAACAGAGGCTTATTGAGCAAATGGCTCATGTGAGTGGCCTGGGCAGTCTGCCCAGGAGATAAGGAGGGTGTGGAGGATATCCGTACGCCCAAATTGACAGCAGACCAAGTGGCTCTCTAGGCCGTGGGCCCAGGCAACCCTTTACTTACTCGCCGGGAACCAGAGCTCCAGATGCTTGAGCTGGGCTCTTTGTTTCCCCCGGTTCTGAGAACACCAGGAAAGGGGACTGTGATGTTTCCCAGGTTCCCCAGCGAGAGGATCTGTGTTTGGGGGCGCATTGGAAGTGTATGCACAACTCCAAAAAAGATGTGGCCTTTTCAACGAGCAAATGTTTTCTCTGGTCTGAGTGGAGTCTCCTTTCTGCTCCTATGGCCCTCTTTTCTCCCCAGTTTAGACTCCCATCTTTACAGGGAACTCAGAATCCACTCCCTCATCCACCGTGTGATGAACCCCCTTTCCGTGCCAGAACCTGGAAACCCGGTGCTGGAAATACACAGGCGAATGAGGTAGAGGTGGTCTGAGAGAGAAATCTCTTTTGATATCTGCTCCCTGGCTGGGGGGCCTCCAGGAACCCAGGTCACCTCCTGGTTCTTGGTCTGTGCACCTGCGAAGGGTGCACACGTTCCTACGTCAGCTCTTTCTGGAGGATGTCCTTTGTTCAGGTGCCAAGCACACAGTGGGTCCCTACTGCCGCCCGAGGGGATGGGCCTGTGTGCCATTCACCCCATATCCCCAGTAAATATTTATGGACTGTGACGGGGGAGGGGACAGCAAGTCGGATAGATGGACCTCTTGTCTGCACCAGCAATGGCTTCTTTCCTGCTACCTGGGAGTAAGCACTGGGACGTGTGATTCCAATTTATACCCTCTTCTTGCAGATCCAGTCACCGAGGATGTCTCTGAATCAAGCCCAAAGAGGAGTCACTTTTACCATGACACTGCACACCTCTGTCAGAAAAGGCCACTGGCTTATCTGAGTTTTGCAAGCCTGGTTTTCCAGGACGTTTTTTTTTTTTTTTTTCTTTTTTTGCTTACTACAAGTTCTCACATATATTTATAGTTGCTGGTTCCCCTCCGACACCTCAGCCATTTTTTCGTTTTATATGCACAAAAGTTCTGGACACCAAAGCCTCTGGCCTGTATCTCCCTGAACTGTGGTCATCGTGAGGCTTGTTCAGAGCGAAGAGCACGGCAGCAGGTAAGAGAAAGAGGCCAGGTGTGGATGTCAGACAACCCTGCGTTCAAGGTTTGGCTCTGCCACTTAAAAGCTGTGTGACCTGGATCAAGGTACTTAACTTCTCTGCAGCGTCAGTTTCCTTATCATTAAATGGAGACAACGCCCACCTTCCAGGGGCTGTTATGAGAAGTAGCTGAGATCATGTGTGTAAGGTGCTTATTAGCACAGTGCCTGAAATACAGTAACACTAAAAAAAAAAAAAAGTATTAATTCCACAGTTATGATAAAGCCATGCTGAATGGATAAGTTTGCTAAACTGTCACCATGGCAATCCCTCTATACAGCATTCACAACAGAGGCGCCAAAGCAAAAAGCCTTGAGCGAGAAAGAGCAGGAAAATGCCTAGCAGAAAGGTGGTCCTCTTTTGTCACCTTTAAACCCCACTCTGGACGATCCCACTGGCTTCCTGGAGCCCTGGTCTCGGGAAGGTGCCTGTAGCTCAACATGCAGATCAAAGCAATGAGAATGGCTCCAGCCAGGCACGCAGAACTAGACTGGACACGTGGGGTCTCCCTGTCTTCAAAGACGTGGGCTCCTTTCTGCGTCAGGCAAGCCTCTCGGAGCAAACCTGGGGGCCACTCTCTCCTAGGTTCAGGGTGGTCCCTGAGGAGAGGGCCCCTGGCACTGCTCCATCATCAGCAATGCTGAACAGGCCTGCTGTGGTGTTCAGGGACTTGCTGAGTTTCAAGATGAGGATGAGCCCTGGATGAGGATGAGGACAAACAGCTGATGTCTGGGGGACGGATGTAAAGGAACACACAGGGTCTCCCAGACCGAGGTTCAGACGTGGCTCCGTCTCTGACAAGCTGCATGATGCGGGGCAAGTCACCCAAGTTCTCTGCAGCTCTAATTACCTATAAAATGAGTATATGACAGTCATGTAAGGCAAGGAGGGAGGGGGGAGGGCTACTGTGGATCGAATACACACGGATCCAAAGATGGAAACAAACAAGGTCTCGGGGAGTGAGCGGACACAGGGAAAGTGCTTGCGTCAACGGCTGTCACACAGAGAGAGGTCCACAAGCACTGGCTCCCAGAATCCCTGTTAGCCTGAAACTGCGGCCCCTGGAGCTCCATGGAGGGCAGAATGGGCTGCCAGCCGGACAGTCCGGGTTGGGCAAAGGTTCATGACAAGTGACATGGGCCCTGTGTCTAATGGGTATTCTAGACAGAGGATATGTGGAGGCCCAGAGCCTGAGTGAGTGAAGCGGGCACGGGGTTGGCACGGGCACTTCTGGAGGTAGTGTGGGGTGGCTGTGAGGGGACAGTGGCAGGAGGCCAGCTGGAGACACTGGGAGCAGGCCTGGGTGGTGGTGGCTGCCTAGAGATGCTAAACCAAAGAACTCGGCCTTTATCTGTTGGGGGCGGGGGGGCGCACTCCAGAGGGGCTTTGAGCAGGGAGGGCCATGAGCACGCGGGCATTTGAGGCAGATTCCCAGTGCCCACATGGAGGATGGAGCAGGCTGCAGGCAGGACCCAGACAGACTGTGGGTGCCTGATGGCTACAAAGACGCCAGGAGAGCATGTCGTTATCCTGTTACAAGAGCACATTCACAAGCAAAAGGCATAAACTTCCAGGGTTTTGGCCCCTGCCAAGAATCCAAATGTGTCAACAGCCCTGCGATCCACGCCAGTGCCGGCTCCGGGAGAGGGTACCAGGCTGGGCGCCCACCTCCAACCCCGAGCACCAGCCACCAGGCGCCCGAAGGTCTCCTGGCTGCGGACTAAACGACGGCCCGGCGTGCGCTGTAGTCATTAATCGGGCCCTAAAGATTGTCAGATATGAAGGATGATGGTATTTAATTATCATAAAACACAGAAACTCCAGCCGCCTGGGAATGCCAAGAGAAAGAGTGATTTGGCTTCCATTAAAATGCCATCGACTACCACGGACTCGGGATGGTGATATAGCAGTGCTGAGAGCTTAGCTAATGAACCTTGGCCTCCACGACCAATTTAGAGAGCCCGGCAAGCTCTCTGTCACCACAGTCGGCAGCCGGGGTCTGAGGGCCTGACTTACAGACTCTGTTCTGCCTCCTTCAGGCTGTGTGATCTCGGACGATGGATGGAACCTCTCTGAGATGTGGCTTTTTCACTCGTCAAATGGCTATGGAAGCACCTCACTCCCTGGAGGGTCCTGGGTAAGGTCGGAGATAACTACCAGCGTTATTCTTCTGGCCTCAGAATGAATAAAAACAGGGACGTCCAAGTGGGAACCACTGGGTCTGAGCCTGAGGCCAGAGGCTGCATGTGTGGGCTGCTTCCTCCCCGAACCCGTGCTTTCTGTGTGTCTTCACTGCTGTGCTGTTGGTTCTCGGTCACGGCCAACGTGCAGGGATTCCAAAGGGCGCTCAGGGATGGGGCGCGCCCCCGGAGGCCGGGCTGCAGACCAGGGCTTCCTGAGGCTCCCCGCCCAGTGCTGTGCTCATGATGGGGAGTAAGAAAGCGCACCCCAAGGTCACAGTCTGGGTGCGCCTGCCCCCTGGCTCATTCCGTCGGGGCAGAACTGAGGGGCACGCACAGCCTGTCACAGTGCACGTGCGGGAACCAGTAATGAAGAGACAGCGTCTGAACCTAATGCAAAAGCCTCCTTGCATATGGTGAGTGATTTTCCAAACAGGACTGTCTGGAAATGGGGAAGGGGCTGTTTTCTGATTGTTACAGGGAAAGCACGCCTGGTGTTTGGTGGGTGGGGGCCGGGAAAGCCAGACCCGATGATCCTAAGAGGCAGCAGTTGGTCTAGTCCTAGTTCGTCTCGGATGGCAAACAGCTAATGCAAGAGTTTATTCCGTTTGCCTCCACCCTTGACCCCAGGTTCAATCACTCTCTGTCATGGGAGGTGATCACTAAGGACTGTGTCACCTGGGCTCCCTGGCCCCCTGGCTTCGACAGGGTTGGCTAACTGTTTGCACAGTGGGACACTGATGGGGCGGGGGGGGGGATGAGGTCACCTGCTGCCCCCTCCTCTGCAGCCCTGCTTCAGGGAAGTCGTGTCTCAGGCAGCAGCTGCATCCCAGTTGTTTCTCGGAAGAGGAAGACCTTGAACTAGGTGTTGAAGTGGAGACAGGGCGGAGGTGTATAAAGGGGAGGGAGCAGGCCTTCTTGGCAGGGGGCTGTGCCAGCAAAGGCCCCCAGGCTGAGAGACACAGGCCCCTAAGGCAGCAGGATGGCGTGGAGACAGGGACACAGGGAGTGGAGAGCTGTGAGAGGGAGGCTGGAGCCCTGGAGCCCGCCTCTAAGAGCCGGCAGCCAGAGAGACAGATTTTTTTTTTTTTTGTCTTTTTGCCTTTTCTAGGGCCGCTCCCGCGGCATATGGAGGGTCCCAGGCTAGGGATTGAATCGGAGCTGTAGCCACCAGCCTGTGCCAGAGCCACAGCAACACAGGATCTGAGCCGAGTCTGTAACCTACACCACAGCTCACGGCAACGCCAGATCCTCAACCCACTGAACAAGGCCAGGGATCGAACCCACAACCTCATGGGTTCCTGTTCGGATTCGTTAACCACTGTGCCACGACAGGAATTCCCAGAGGGACCGCTTTAAGGGTGTCAAAGGGCTCACTCCAACTCCCAGCCTTTTAAAACGAAACCTTAGAGTAGTCATGGGAGTGAACCAGAATGCTCAGGCTTCGTTCAAATGTGCAAGGAACTCTGTGTCCAGCAGTGGATGCTCTCCTAGGGTGGGTGAGGGGCGGGGCACGCTGCTGCTCTGACCAGACAGTTGGGGGAACAGCAGAGTGTCAGAGTCTCCGTTAGAGGCGGGAACAGCCTCACTCTCTGGTCCCAAGGTCATGGTAATTGACAGACAAATAAGCCGAGAGCAGGAAAAGCTGCCCATTCCAAGGGTGTGTAAGAACAACTTGGCAGGACCACCATCTGAACCTGGGAGAACTATCTCCCCACGTATGTTTAGTCAAACTTCATTCCTGCATGTGCCCCTCTCAGCTGCTGACTGCTGCGTAACCTTGGGCAAGGCAGTTAACCTCTCTGAGCTCCAGTTTCCCCAAGTGACAAACAGGAGGAGGAGGTGGTAGGGGTCCCCTCTAATTCTAAAATCAAGGCTGTTATCATTCTTCCCAGATGAACCTGGGATATTGGTTAATGATCAGCTGCTGGTGAAAGCTGGGCACAGCAAGTCGTGGACTGGACTCTGCCGTGTGATGGGCACCAAGGAGGCAAAAAGATGGACTAGAAGGAAAAGAAACATGGGTTTTTGTCCCCCCGCCCTCTCTGCTCCCTTGCTTTCCTTCCTTCCCCAAAGGTCACTCTCTACAGGCCTCCCTCTTGACACTGGAGACCCAGAGATGGAGTAGACAAAGCCCCTGCCTGTCAAATCTGAACCGACTGCTTGGAAAAGGTTGTCTGCTGCCACCGGGGACCTTTTCTGGGTACATGGCTTTACCCCGACTTAAAGCTGTATCCACCGCAGGGCAGAACTTGTCCTGGGAAAGCTTTGTGCTTGTCAAGTAAGTTTTCTTCCCTTCTGCAGTCACCTTCCTGCCCTTTTCAAAAAAGGGCTGACCCAGAAACGGTGAGGTCAAGTCCCAAATCAACAAGAAACCTTGTGTGTGCGTGAGTGTCGGAGGTGGCATTCTGCTCTGCAGGACGCTACAGGGGGCTGGAGCAGCCCAGGCAGCCCATGGAAACGGAGTGGGCTGCATTCACGGAGGTAATGCACTGGGCATGAGGGCGGTAATGGTCGGGCTGGCCGACCAGCTGGAGGGGCCCGGAGGAGGGACCCGGATTGGGGGTTATGTCCGTGCTCTAGGGGCTGATCCTCCCGGGTGGGGGTCTCTGCACCTGGTTAGTGCTTTCCTCAGCTTCCTTGGATGGGGAGGGGTTTAGCAACTGTGCTCCTCTGGGGGTGAGTGAAGGACCGATGCTTTAGCCTGGGACGGAGATGCGTCAGGGGAAAGGCATAAAGAAAGAGCCTGTGGCTGGGAGTCCAGCTGAAACACACCACATGCCTCACGACTAGTTTTCCAAGTCTCATCACTTATGCCACCCAATTCATAGCTAGGAAATTAAACACCCAATTACGTGGTGCAGTTCAGAGTCCTATGATGAAGCCCTGTTCTCAGATTTGTCATTAACTCACTCTGGGACTTTGGGAAACTCCCTTCCCCTCCCTGGGCCTCCACGTGTCTGAAAAAGGAGGTTCCTTTATTTTATAGATGATCTCCTGAGGTTCCATCCAGACTCTGAGTCTGATTGCTCAGGGCTTCCCTTGTTCCTCTCAGGGAATTTTCTGGAAAGAAGGTAATCGGAAAAGCACTACGGATGCATTCAAACAGCCAAAGGGTGGAGGAAGGACAAATCTGTGTGGCTCTTTAGGAGGAAGAATCAGGGCCAAGGGCAGGAGGTTACCCAGAAGGAGCAGTTCAAGCCCAGGGAACCCTTCTACGTGCCAAGCTCTACAATGCGCTACCTCTCAAAACTGTCAATGCCGTGGTTTTGAGTAACTAGCCTTGTTGTCACTGCTATGGCTTGGATTACTGCTATGGCTCTGGTGGATCTTTGGCCCAAGAACTTCTGTATGCTGCAGGCACGGCCAAAAAAAAAAAAAAAAAAAAGAAAGGAAAAAAAAAAGTGGCCATCTACAAAGCAGAAACAGACTCACAGACAGAGAGAGTCTGGGGGCAGGGGGTTAGGAAGTGGGATGGACAGGGAGTTTGGGGTTAGGAGATGCAAACTCTTACATTTAGAATGGACAAGCAGTGAGGTCCTACTGCACAGCGCAGGGAACTATCTCCAGTCTCTTGGGATAGACCATGACGGATGATAACATGAGAAAGGGAATGTATATATATGTATGACTGAGTCACTTTGCTGTATAGCAGACATTGTTACAACACCGTAAATCAATTATACTTTAAAACAAAAAACTAACTGTAAAGTAAAGCAAAATACACACACACACACACACACACACACACACACACACATGCATGGCCTATTATAAAGAATTACAGTATATCCACTACCAAGAGTGGCTAATTCAATTAAGAATGGACATTAAAAAATTGAAGTTAAAACAATGTTCTGGTTGGAAAAGGGTAAAAAAAAAGTGGCCTCTGTCTCTTCTCTGAACTTGAAGCCTCTGCCACACTAATGGCTTCCTGCTCCCCATCCCCCAGTCAGCCCCCAGCCTGTGCTCCTGATCTCAGTGTCACTGGCTGTTGCCAGCACCCCGCCCTCGTCATAGCAGGTGGCTGGGAATCTCCATGGCTGTTCTTTTTCGGGTTCAGCAGCTTAGCCATGACGACCAAGGGTGCTGGCTTTCCCCTTCCACATCCCCCCGCAGTCACTGCCTCAGGTCAGGTTCTCAGCAGCCAACACCTGAGCCAGGGCCATAGCTGACACTGGGGTCCCAGCCCCCAGGCTCACCCTCCGTCCCGTTCACAACCTCCATCAGCTGAAATGAACTTCCTAAAGGAGAATAATCATGTCACTCCCCTGCTATAACGCCTTCCAGGCTCCCCACTGCCCGGAGGATGAGGCCCTGGCCCAGTGCTCCAGGGCTGCACCTGGAGCTCTCCATTCCCCTCTGAAGGAGGTACCAAGGTTCTCAGGCTAATTATAAACCGCTCGTGAAACGGCTCACTGCGTGCCATTTCCTTCTGCACGGAAGGCAAGGCGTTCTTCATTCCTTTACCTGGTTAACTCAGATTAGCAATTACCTTCTCCAGGAAGGTAATTGCTAATCTGAGCAACCCTGCACCCCCACACCACCCCCTGTCCAGTTTGGGTTTGAAGCTCCTCTTCTGGGCTCTTCTAGCCCCCATGGCTCACCCTAAGTTATGATCCCTTGTTTGCATATCCGCCTCTTCTACCAGCCTGTGTGTGCCAAGACCGGAGGTCTTATCTTAATTCATCACAGGCTGTGAGGCCAGAACATGACTCCTCTCTCTGGGGCACCCGGCAGGCCCCCAGGTGCTGCCCCCGGTTCTTGAGGGGCATGGGGCAGGTTCTTGAGCATCCTGACCGTTCTCTTCAAACTGGACCTGATGCTTTCCAAACTACACAGGTTAGACAGCTGACCGCTGAGATGGGCATACACTCTTTACGTTTTCATCAACAGTTGAAGAAGCCATGCCAAGGAACTCAAGACGGTGAATCTCAAGGATCCCACAGGGAAGAGCCTGTTTTGTTGAAACCGACATTAGCAGTGAAGGGCAGGGTACTTTATCATATGGTTTTCCTTATTCTGCCCCCTACCCCCATGGCATGGGCCTTGCAGGAGGCTAAAGAGCACACAGAGGGAGAGGCGAATTCTCATCCGTCACATTCACAGCCGCTTTCTCCTGGAAGAGATGCCTAGATGAAGCGGCAGGTTGCTGGGACCCAGAGAGCATCTGTGTGTGGTTTAGGTGCCCTGGCTGAGGCTCAAGCTGCCTTGGTTTCAATGCCACGTCCTCCTCTTACACACTGGGACACACTACACATCTTTTTGGGACCCCAGTTTCACACCACTGTGGCCAGAAGGGTGAGTGCTGAGTTGGGGGGAACTGAGTTTGAAACCAGGTCCTACCACTTACTGGCTCTAGGGCTCTGGGTGAGTTTTTAACCTCTGCAAACCCTGCTTTCTCCATCTGTAAAGTGGGCATGATAGCACCAGCCGCTTCCTAGTGTTGGCTCGGGGGGTGAGCGAGACAGGGCACGTAGGGTCCTGGGCAAAGGACTGGCAAATAGAAGGACTAAGCTGAGCTTCGCTGTGTGTCCCTCACAGGGCTCCTTAGAATCGCATCGAATCACACTCCCCTTGGGCCGTGGGGTCTGCGAGGGCAGAGATCTGATCTGTCTTTTCTCCTAGGGCTTGGTCTTGCCGAAACCTTCACTTGCCTTCCCTCGAGAGGCTATTACGCTGTCAGCAAGTGGTGGCCGAAGGAAATGCATGAATGCCTTGCCCAGGCGGTGTCTTCAGGCCTAGGCACCGGGAGGCTGTCATCCAGAAGGAGAATGATGCTAAGCAGGGCTCAGGAAGGTTTCCTCATTTCACCTTCAGAGCAAGACGAAAGGTGGATTCTGATTCCCCCAGTTTACAGGTGTGGAAACTGAGCTTCACTAACTCGCTCTGCCTTTGCCTATGACTTTCTCGGATGGGACATCTCAGGCCTCAGCATTCAGGGCAACTTTATGAAACCTCTCGAGGTCACACCACTAGCCAAGATTCCATGTATTGAGTCGTTTATCACATGCAAAACCTCTCGTAGGTTTTTGTTTTGACTGAAAACCAACCATGTCAATAGTTATGTGGATGAGGTGTTTTGGGGACCACAAAAGCGTCCCTGTTTGATGGCACCAGAACAACAACCCTAAGAGGCAGGTGTTATTATCCTTTTCCACGTGCAGAAACTGAGGCGGCAGATCCTCTTAGCAGGGACCTAAGCCAGAGCCCTCCCAGCCTCTAGAAGCTGCATGCAAACAAATACCTCCCACCTCGGCCAAAGAGCACCCACCCAAACCCAGCAGGTCACAAGGTGGCATGAGCCCTTTGCCCCCGTGATCTTGACTTTCCTCCTCAGGCCATAAAAGGCCCCACTTAGGGGAAAAGGCAGAGGGCTTCCAACTAATTATACTATCAGAGAGATGCTTTCCATCATTTATGACACGATCACATGTGGCTTTTCCTTTTGATATGAGCTCAGGAGATCTTAAGCAGGTATGCCATCCATCAATGTCCATGAGCCAAGTCATACTAGGAACAGATAAAAGGAATCTGTCTGCCTGAAGTCCTCTGCAGAGTGTCCGGCTCAATCCCCAGGCTGCAGAAATGTAATAATTGTACCGATAATGGCCTCGAGGTATTAAAGCCTTACTGGGCCGCCAGTTTCGCTGCTAAGCATCCCTAACACACCTTCCCCCACTCCCTCTTCCCGAGAGTCCTCTGAGGCAGGTGTAAGAGGAACACAAGGCAGTGGGGCGGGAGTGTGGGCTCTAGAGCAAGCGGCCTGGGTTTGAATCCTGGCTCTACCACGTGCCAGAGGGGTGGCTGTGCTCAAGTTACTTAGCTCTCCTTGTGCCCGTCTTCCCTGACTTGGCGTGTGGAGATAATACTCGTGGAGCGGCCGAGGGGGTTCGTGCAAAGCGCTAAGAGCACTCATGGCACACGGCACGTACTCACTAAATGCTAGCGATCGTATGTCTGTTCTACTGATGAGGAAACTGAGGCTCAGAGGGAGAATCTGCTCATGCTCCATAGCTGCTCAGTGCCAAGACTGGAATTCAGAGCTAACTTCAACGCCCATGCTCTTAATGGCCCTGGCATACTTTCCACACTTCACCCTATGGTACTCCATAAATGGTAGTATTATTAGCAGTAGTATTACTACTTGAGAACGCGTGCTTTAAGTGCTGTGCTCCTGGTCAGTGCCCTCCCAAGATGACCGACCCCCAGCTCCTGCCCTTTCTCTTCCACGGCATCACATGCAGCTTGCAGGGCAAGTCCCCATAGCAAGGGCATAGACGGCGCCAACTTCATCTCGATGCAGAAAGTGTACAGTCTGTGGGCACCACCTGGGCTCCTTCCCCAAGTTAATTCTTTTCTCTCAGCTGTGGAATATTTTATTTTACCAATTTCAGAATCTACTTATGTTAAAAAAGAAAGGGAGAGAAATCCAATCAGCCTAGCTCAGGTTTGCGAAACAAATAATGCAGCCAGCACAGAACCTTAATCAGTTATATTCATAACCTTGGTGATCACTGCTCTGCCTAATTTCTACAGCCTGGGGCCTCCTACAGAAAATGTCTCTTGACAATATAGCATGCAAGGCAGAGGCTCGCTGGCACTGCTGAAGGGGTGCAGAATTCCAGGCTTGGAATCTTGATGAATCTGAAGCAAACCTGGACTGGGAGGCATGGCCCCCTGGAATTCCACCCCTACCTTAAGGTCATACTACATTTTCTTTCCCTTTTTTTTTTTTGTCTTTTTAGGGCTGCATCTGAGGCATATGGAGGTTCCCAGGCTAAGGGTCGAATCGGAGCTGCAGCTGCTGGCCTATACCACAGCCACAGTAACGCGGGATCCTAGCTGTATCTGCAACCTACACCACAGCTCATGGCAACGCTGGATCCTTGTCCCACTGAGCGAGGCCAGGGATTGAACCTGCATCCCCACAGATACTAGTCGGGTTTGTTAACACTGAGCCATGACAGGAACTCCTCTTTAAATAATAATAATAATAAGGAAATGGAAGAAATAAACTTTTACCTGGCTGCTTCTTTTGTTTTCTGGAAGAAATAAAGAAGAAAGGCCAAGCTTAGTGCCCTGGAGAGGATGGATAAGTGATTCAGGGTCTGACTGACATGGGTTTGAATTCTGGCCCGGCCAATAGCTAGCTGTGTGACCTAGACAAATTATTTAACCTCTCTGAGAACATCTGCAACATAGAGAGAATTGTACCTACTCACGGATGGAAAATTAAGTGAGAGAAGAGTGAGTTTCCTACTAGACTGTGAGCTTTGTATTCCCAACACTTAGCACGACTTTATTCTTAAGCTGCATATAAATGCTTCCGATTGTGCTTACAGTCCTCATGTTCACTGTTTACTGAGTGACCACCGTGTGCCAGGGCCATGCTCAACTTTTTACATGCATGATCTTATTTTATCCTAAAAACAACCTTGCAAAGCATGCATTATCATCTCTCTTCCAGCTCTGAGACAACTGAGGCTCTGAAAAGTTAGGAGACTTGTTCAGAATCATGCAAGTAAGAGGGGAGCCATGCGAAAACCACAGAGGCAGAGCCAGGACCCACACCCGGGCCTGCGGACTCTACTTCTCTGGCCCACCCCCTCTTTCCACAGCACCCATCAAATGTCACGCACAGCACATTCTCAAGGAGAGTCATTTCCCCTTTCTTTCTCCTTCTGACCTCTTGTGTTTTGGGATTGCTTGGGGGAACTCAGAAATCAGAGTAATATTTCAGGATATTTAGAGGGGCTTAGTCATCATTTTCAGCCAACATCTGCTGAACATTTGCAGCAGGCTTACTCTGGGTTCCCGGGCAGACACGTCCATCCTTGCTGTGGCTTCCCAGACTCCTGAGTGACCTGGGGGCAGGGAAGGTGTCCACGCAGGTGCTCGGTGCGTCTGATTCTGCCTATTTGTGCCCTGCCCATCGTCCCAGGTGGCAGGGGTAGGCCTGCACCCTAGTTCTAGCCCTGCCCTGACCTCGCTGGCACAGGTCCAATCGCCCACCTCTCTGGGTCTCAGTTCCTCCATGTGTGACTAGAGAGCATTAGACCTGATTCATTTGCTCAGCAAATATTTCTGTCGGTTGTTTCCAAAGTCTCCGAGAATCGTACTAATAGTTCCCTCCCAAGTACCCTATGTTTGAAAATAACTTTTGCTTCATACAAACTATATTCATTAACTAACCATTAACTGCTTTCCCTTTTTTTTGTGTGTGTGTCTTTTTGCTATTTCTTTGGGCCGCTCCCGCGGCATATGGAGGTTCCCAGGCTAGGGGTCGAATCGGAGCTGTAGCCACCGGCCCACGCCAGAGCCACAGCAACGCGGGATCCGAGCCGCGTCTGCAACCTACACCACAGCTCACGGCAACGCCAGATCCTTAACCCACTGAGCAAGGGCAGGGACCGAACCTGCAACCTCATGGTTCCTAGTCGGATTCGTTAACCACTGCGCCACGACGGGAACTCCCTGCTTTCCCATTTTTAATCAAACACTTGTAAAGCTGTTGATCAGAATTTCTAATAGGACCAAGAGGATTTGGTGAATGGATCCCGAGTACCTGGCTCACGGCTGACGTGCAGGAGGCCCTGTGTGTCCTAAGTGAATGAATGGCTGGCTGGCTGGAAGAATGGATGGATGCCTGGTGCTAAGGAGAAGGGCACTAAATGGTGGGAACATACAGAGTCAGAGAGAGTTTCCCTCAGTGCCAGCTCTGCCATTCACAAGCTGTTTGATCTTAGCGAGCTCACTCCTCACTAAGGCTCAACCTTCCCACCTATGAAAGGCAGACAGGTCTGTCTCACAGGAATGCTGTGAAGCTGATTAATCATAATAACAATTATGGACAAAATAGCAGCTAACACACATACAATGCACAGTATATGCCAGGCACTAGTCTAAATGCTTTATACATATTAACCCAATTTCATGATAAGCCTATGAGGTAGTTACTATTATTATTTCTGTTTTATAGATGGGGAAACCGTAGTATGAGCAAGATGTTACGTAACTTGCCCAAGGACATACATGCATGATGGAGACAGAACCCAAGCCCAGGCAGTTCTGGGTGAGCTTTGTGCAATGATGGCGCCTGTGTGTCTACATGATCGCTACTGGCCCAGCGACAGCAACGGGGATGGAGCACGAGGTGCTGTCAGATACGGACTCTGCTGTGGGGACTGGACCACAAGGACCTTAGCGAATTTGAGGAAACGAGGCCAGTGCTGTCCATTTAACCTCTGTTTCTGGAAGACACGGAGAATTCCTCTTGCTCAAGGCTGTTTCTATCCACCATGCCTTTGCCTCTTTAGGGTCACTATGTGACTTTTGCCTGCCTGGCACTTCTTCTGATGATAGGAATTCTCTCTTTGTTTTGGGGAACCCTACTCTCAACCTCTGAATTTGGATGGACCTGGCTTCCTGGAGGCCAAGGACAGCATCTGCATTCCTCTGTCCAGGGTGTTTGATTCAGGCAGGGACATGTGACCTTGGACTATGGGCAAAGAGGCACTGTCTTTTCCCTGGGTGTACAGCGCTGGCAGCATCCAAGCCCGGTGGGTCCCTCTGTCATCAGATGGGGAATGCCTGCATGACTATGAGGTTAAACAAAGAGAAACAGAGTCAAGAGACAGAGAAAGAGATTCATGGAGATGTTATTTGGATGCCTGGATCTAGCTACACTGCTAGGGAAATGACCCCCTGGACTTTTTAGTTCTATCACTCATTCACATTTTCTCTTCTTATGAAAAGCACTTGGAGTTGGGTTTCTAGCCTTTACAGCTGGGAGTCCTGTCCAAACCACTCTGACAGCTTACTCAGCCTGGAGTTCCTCTCCTGGTCCCCTCCCCAATCCATGAGGTTGAAACTCAACTCAGAGACGGCATGAGCCCAACGTTCACTGCAGCACTATTGACAATAGCCAAGACGTGGAAGCAACCTAAATGCCCACTGACAGATGCATGCGTAAAGATGACATGGTACATTTATATAATGGAATATTACTCAGCCTTGCAAAAAAGAATGTAGTAATGCTATTTGCAACAACATGGATGGACAGGGAGATCATCATAATAAGCGAAGTAAGCCATAGAAAGGCAAATATCATATGATATCACTTACATGTGGAATCCTTAAAAAAATATATTACAGATGAACCTATATACAAAACAGAAATAGACTCCTAGGCATAGAAAACAAGTTTATGGTTACCAAAGGGGAAAGTGTGTGTGTGTGGGGGGGTAAATTAGGCGTTTGGGATTAACATATACACACTACTATATATAAAACAGATAACCAACAAAGACCTGTTGTAGAGCATAGGGAACTATACTCAATATTTTGTAATAACTTAGAAGAGAAAAAATATGAAAAAAAATATATGTAGGGCTGAATCACTTTGTTGTACACTTGAAACTAATACAACACTGTACATCAACTACACCCCAATAAACAAAAGAAAAAATGCATTAAAGGCCCTTGCACCATCTTCAGATAGCCCTGGTCACGCCGCGAACCGCAGCGGCCGTGTGTCTGCACTTGCGCACGCAGGACACTAATGCGTGTGCCTGCACGTGTCCCCCACCACCCGGGAGCCCGAGGTGGCTTCACCTCCTGCGCTCTGCACCTAGCCCAGGGCCTGCCCCGTGTAGGTGCCTACGCTCTGACATCACCGACGGGGAAGCAAATGATCGCACACGTTCTAATTAGAAAAGAATGCTCCACGGCCATAAAGCCTGGCCGTTTCTACCTCATGAGAAATGCTGTAATGGTTTGTGGCTATTCGGTAATGAGAGAGCATCCACATCCAGGTGGCAGACTGTGACCCGTGTGGAAACGCGAGCAGCTGCGGTGCTGGGCCTGGGGGCGGGGAAGGGCCATCCGCCGGGCCCAGGACCAGAGATCCGGCCATGTTCACGTTCACGTTCGCGTCCTCGCACTACATCACTCATGGACACTGTTACTGATCACGCTCACTCTCACTGATTTCTCTTTTGTCCCTGAGAACGACCTCATCGCTCCCTAATCTAATGACCGAAATTAGGCGAAAGCAGCCATTTGATGCATGTTAGGCATCGCCCCAGAAAGGAAGTCATCGAACAAGATATTACGCAAAACCTTTTAATGTCTCCATTCTCTCAACTGCCCATGCAAATCAGATTGAACAATTCCAAATGGAGAAAAATACGCTCGAGGCTGTGGCTGCGAAGACCCTTCCTGTGTCGGGCCAATCGGAGAAGGCATCCCTGCGCGGGCCTGTCTGCCCTCATCAGCCAAGGCTGAGCCTCCCGTGTGCCACGAGCGAGGTGCTTTACACGTATGTTCTCTGACCTGGGTTCCAGCGCTGTGACATTTCGTATCGCTATCAACCTCATTTCCCCAAAGGGGAAACTGAGGCTCAGAGAAGTGAAGGGGTTAGCCTGAAGTGACCCAGCCAATGGTGGGTTCAAACCTAGGACCAGCTCCGCTCTACAAGCACAGGCTCTTTCTACCTCTCCCCGCTGCACCCCACCCCCCAACTGCCAATGTGTGTCTAAGAGATGCAGTAACACTGGGAACAGCTAGTGCTGGGGCTCCTGGCAGGTGTGTGACGTGTCAGTCCCATCTATAGGCTGGCGTCACCTAGGCCTCTATAGGAATAGGGGAGATGCCTCATTCTGCCGTATCTGGTGACTCAGCAGATAGCTCGGCTCCCTCGAGCTGAGGTCTGAGCAAGGAAGGCCAAGTCACAGTGACTCATGTCCAGTGATAAGTAGATTGTCCCCAAAGGAACTGCAGCTATACATCTCTGTTTCTCCCTCTCTAGAACTCAAAGGTGGCATTTAGGAGTATTCATCCCCCCTATTTATTTATTTTTTTATGCTTTTTAGGGTCATCCTTGGGCACTTGGAAGTTCCCAGGCTAGGGGTCAAATCAAAGCCACAGCCACAGCAACATGGGATCCGAGCCATATCTGCGACCTACACCACAGCTCATGGCAATGCCGGATCCTGAACCCACTGAGCGAGGCCAGGGATCGAACCCGCATCCTCATGGATCCTAGGTGGGTTCCTTTCTGCTGCGCCCCACGGGGAACTCCCTCATTTAGGAGCATTTCTAAATGTCAAAAGCCTCCATGAAGATAGAGTCTGACTGCCCCCTTCACACACTTGAAGTCTGAGCTATAATTAAGCACGTACCCTCTGACTCTCCGTGTTTGGCTCGTTGGAGCCCATCAGGCAGCCTAGCACGGCTGTAACCCACACAGGCAGGCACTGCAGGCAGGGCCCAGGGGAGTCCCGCTCTCCCGGAGGACTCCCAGGAAAGGTCTGGAAATGGAAGGCCCAGGGCTGAGGCCAGGAGGGAGGTTTCAATGCGGGGCAGCCTGGTTTCCGGGTGACAGCTCAACGCAATTCTTGCCCCGAAACCCTCACTAGGCTGAGTCACATACTGCCTACTTCCTCTAGATCTCAGACTTTTGTGGAAGACCATGAGGTCTCCCTTGGGGTCCTTGAACCCACAGACCCTGACCACAGACCTTTGACCTCAGAGTATGGAGTCAAGTCAACCGATTCTTACGGGAACCTCCTGTGTACAGGCATGGAGCGAGGGAGAGTGAGGCCGAGTACCAGCCTAGCCATCAGAGCACTGGGTCTCCTGCAGGGGCTGGACTTGGAGACAGTGAACCCTGACGGGATGCAGCAGGGGAACTGCTGGCATTAGGGTGTATTTGCAGCATGATGGGGCTGTGAGGGACGGATGTTCTTTTGCAAAACTGGGAGAGAGGGCTGAGGAAGAGGCAATACATGTCTCCCCAGTGCCAATATGCAGCAGACATTCTGAAGAACATTTCTTTACCTGGCTTCAGAGGCAATCCCTGGAGGCCTGGAAGGATGGGTAGAATTGATTAAGAGGAAAGCATGCAGGGACAGCTTGAGCAAAGGCAGGCGGGCAGAAAATAAAGGGAGTGTGTCTGTACCACTCCAATGCAATTAACTAAGTCCTGCTCTCCTGATGACAGTTCTTGTCACCTAACTCTGGCCGGGGTTTTGCCCAGGGTCTCCAACTAGGCCGACATGGTTACATCCTTCTTTAAATCTGTTTCTCCCTGGAGCGCTCATGGTGTGCCACTGGCTGCAAAAGCTGACTTAAGTATTTCTGAGGAAAAGGAAGGCTTGGAGTTCCTGTCGTGGCTCAGTGGTTAACAAATCCGACCAGGAGCCATGAGGTTTCGGGTTTGATCCCTGGCCTTGCTCAGTGGGTTAAGGATCCGGTGCTGCCGTGAGCTGTGGTGTAGGTCACAGACGTGGCTCGGATCCTGCGTTGCTGTGACTCCGGCGTAGGCTACAGCTCTGATTTGACCCCTAGCCTGGGAACCTCCATATGCCACGGGAGCGGCCCAAGAAAATGGCAAAAAGACCAAAAAAAAAAAAAAAAAAAAGAGAGAGAAAAGGAAGGCCACACTCCCTTGGGATGAACACGGACTCAACTGAGGCAAGAGCAACTTCCATTTCTGAGTAGCCTGTCCAAAGGCAGCTGGTGACGTCAAAAAGAAAATCCTTCACACCGTGACTCAAAGGATGGAAGTGAACGGATGTGACAGTGTGGAAAGCCTGGTCAAACGTGTGATGATGGTTCTGTGGGGATCATAGGCCCAGAGGCCGAGACTTGAGATATCAGAAAGTCAGTTCAACAAAAACGTCCTTCAAGCACAAAGTACAAGCAGTGGCACCAGGGAGGTTCAGCGGGAGGCTCAGGATCAAGAGCAGAAGGGAGGGAGGGAGGGAGAGGGCGGCACACGGAGGGCGAGGCATCATGCCTGGCGTGAAGCTGCTGCTCGAGGCATCCTCAGCATCACCACCCTGCTTACGGCCACTTCCTCGGTCCAGGGGGATCAGCTCAGCCAAGAATTCCTTTCTGAAACTTTTTTTTTTTTGGTCCTTGAGCAGCTAAGCAGCTACTACAAGCCAGGCATTGAAAGAAGCCCAGAGGACACAGTGACAAACAGGAGTGATTGATCCTCGCTCTTCAATGGAAGACACTGCAGTAAACAATTAAAAACCATGGGCAGCAGGCAGCAGGCTAAGGTCAGGGCTGGCTTTGTGGGTATGTGAGCCCTGCAGGCACGCAGGACTCCGTGCTCAGAGGGCCCCGGGCTTTGGTTGAAAGCACTGCCGCCATCTTGAAATTCTTCAAAACTTTTGAACAAAGGGCCCCTCACTTTCATCTTGCAGTGGGTCTCACAGATAATGCGGCCTGTCCTGGAGGCAGGAAAGAGTTCTGCCCTCTGGTTTCTACGCTGCCCTTTCCTCACGAGGTAGTAACAGAAGAGTCTGGGGAACTGTTGTCCACACAAGGTGTCTGAGAGACTGAAGGGCGATCCCACCCCCTGGGCCAATGAGTGGTCCAGGGACGAGCACGCGACAGAGCTCTGACCAGCGAACTCTGATGTGAATTCAAGGCTCGCTCCACTCTACATGCGCCCTGCCTCACAGCTGGCCGGGAAAAGCTGATGGGGAAGTTTGCTGAAAGTTTCTCGACAAATTCTTCCTTGTGTTTAATACCGAGCAACGGGAAGCCGGTCTCTTTTGCTCGTTAAATGAACGAGAAGCAGCACGTCCTCTGCGCTGCTGCCAGCAGCCATCCTACACCTGCAAGCGGAACCAGCCTCAGGATGAGAGCGCAGAAACGTGGAGTGAACCCAGGCCCTGGATGACGCTGTGGGTCACCAGAGGAGCCAACCCTGAAGCTCGCCCTACCTCTGAGCTTCCTTTGATGTGATACAATCTAGGTCCTCGGACGCAGTGTTTTCTGCTAATTACAGCCTAAAGCATCTTAACTGACATGGAGTCGACCAACTTTGTTTTAAATCCTGATTCTGCCTCTTACCAACAGTACACCTTTGGGCAAGTCCCACTTTCTCTCCTCCACTGGAGAAAGAGGGCACGGAAGCACATTTTATGAGAGCAGACGGCAGCGAAGCTCAAAGGCGGTAATGCGAGTGAGGTTGTTGGACAGCGGCTGGCACACAGCAGGGGCGCAATGGATGGCAGGGATTATGATGATGATAATGCTAAGACCTGACTCTCCACCACTGCGTTTCCTGACGATGAGCTGGTTATGAGCTGAATTTCCCAACTGGTAGTAAAAGGAGCAGAAATCTTTTTTTTTTTTTTTTTACTATCTTCCTTTTGCATAAATAGCAATTTATAACTATGCTAATAAAATTTAAATGACTTGACAAGCAAATGCAATCACTTTGTACATTACAGAGGCAGTTGGTGAGCTGCCCTCTCGAAATCTGGACGTTCCCTGATCACCCATCACAGTGGGGTTTTCCTCCTTCTGGATGCTAATCGCGAGGTTCACCAACACGGGCTAAGACAGCAAAGCTGCAATTCTATGAAATGAGAAATAATTTCACACCCGTTACTAGTGATACAAACCCTAGTTTTTATTATTTAAATTAGCCTTCCAAATCTTAATTCCTACTCTGGATTATTTGTTCTCCTGAATATGTTCAGCCTTTGCCACTTTCTTCCCCACCAAAGCAAAACAAAGCAAGAGGCACCCGCTGAGATCTGAGCTTCAGAGCTACATTTTGGGTGAAGAATAAATTCGAAGTCATTGGCGATGGGTGATACACAAATTCTATCCATCAGCATTTTAGCTCTTGCTACTTTTTTCAAAAGTGAGTTCCAGGGGAGCAGGGAGGAATAGTTTTCCTGTTGCACCCAACTTGGACCACTTTGTAACTGCAGAGTTCCAAGTGAATCTGGGGAAATTCCAATTGGGTGCAGCCAGAGGGATGCTTTATATCCTTCCTGACAATGTCTTGCTAGATGTGGGGAACGAAAATGCAGGAGAACTGGAGTCTGTTAGTGACTTGACAGACGCCTATCCAAATGTGGAAGCTGCCTCAAGACGGCACCAGTTATGTGGGAAAGATGGTGAGCGTGCAGATGCTTTCAAACACATTTCCATGCCAGTTTGAAAACTGTTTCTATATGGTTCTCTCTCTCACACAACCATCAGAGGATTGTTCCAGAAGGTCATTTCCCTGCCTAAAGCCCTCCCTTCCATGGATCCTTGCTGTCTTTGAGATTCCAAGTAAGTTCCTTAACTTGGTACTCAAGATTCTTGAAGATCCAGTCCCTTTTACAGCCTCATCTGTCACCACAGCCCTTAGCCACAGGGAACCAGTTGCAATTTCTCAAACAAGGCAATAAAAGAAAGGCAATCAACAACACCAAGAAAAATAAAAGCATGTGAGCAAGGAGGGATGATGCACTGCTTGGCTTGGAAGCAACAGAAATGAAAACAACAAAGCTGTATTTTAAATAAGCATAGTTATATAACCAACAACTACATATTTAACCTAAAATGATCATAACAATCACGTGAGGGTTGTGGAGAGAGGGAAAACAAGAGAGTGGGCGGGGTGGGGGGTTCTACTGCAGGAGGTCAGCAGATAATACCTAAAATTGATTAATGCAGACATGCCACTATAGGCAGCTTATTTAGAAACATGGAGGTCAAGAGCAGGGGAAACAATGAGAGAAGACATCAGCTCAGGGCTGTTACCCTCTGGAGAGTGGGCTCTGGGAGCCGGGAGGCCTGGGGCAAGGGACTGCTACTTTTCTGCAACAAGCAATTTACTAAAATTTAACTTAAAAAATTTTGTGTACATATTAGTGTCATTTTAAAATGATTACAAATGAAGTTTTTTTTTTTTTTTTTTTTAAAGCCATAGAGGCATAGCTTGAACACCAGGTTTGATGTTCATGCCATCCTTTGAGAAAAGACACGGTAAACAGAGCTGCAGGGTGGTATTTTACGGATCAAGATAACTTGCTTTCTTACGTGGTGAACACCAGTAATTAGGAGAATCATCTGGAATCCATCAGTGACCAGGGCTTTGGAAGGCTTGGCAAATGCTGAGTTACCTGGCTTTGCAGACGACGATTTTCTAGGTTTGAGGGATAAAGATTAAAATCTTTACAATACGGTACATGTTTGCTGCTTGCTATAAAGCATCGATATTCACCAAAATGTTTTTTTCTATGGATCGTTCACTTTTTTTTTTCTGTGTTCAGTGCACTAGCATTCAGCGAAGCATTTGCTTTTAGTCCGTGTGTGAGCGTGATGTGAGACCTCCTTCACACGGATTATTTCGCTGTATATGCTCAGAGCTCATTTCTGATGAATTATCTGCTTGTGTGGCTACTAGCATAGCAATTGATTTAAAGCTGTTTGTGAGCGGCTGTGCGCCATTTTTTTTCTGATATATTTCCTTTGTCTACAGAGATTGCCTAGGAATTTCTTCCCGTTTAGTCTCCAAGAAAGGAAGCCAATGACCGATTACATTTATGTTTGGAAAACAAACAAAATTTGTAAAGAAACTCGCTGGCTCTACACCGCTGCCTCTCCTTAAGAAACCTTAGAACATGGTAAAGGTAAAGGATGTAAACAGAGAAAAGGTTTCTACTGATCAAAAACAAGAAGAGCGGTATCCTGGGACCAGACATCCGGAACCGACCCTGTGCGTTAAGGGCAAAGGACTCGGCGTTTTCAAGGCTTAGAAGACACGTGTGAAGTGTTCTGCCCCCTCTGCGATCAGTGTCCTTCACATCAGGAACCACCACGTCGAGGCACAGAACCTACCTGAGAGGTGGTGCACAGACTCAGCTCTCTCCCTTCCATCCCAGAAGGAAGGGAAAACAAGTCCTGCTCGCTCTCTCAATCACATTTAATTGAAAGCAACCTGCAGTGACAGCCAGAGCTTTCATTTCCACCTTCCTGAGCCCCCTGAAGCCCCTCCCAGGCAACAGGCTGCTGCCATCTACAAGCAGCGTCCTGCGGTGGGTTCCCTGAGGCTGGCCCCATGGTCGCCAGCCGCCCCCAGGCCTCTGCTTCCTCAGCCTCTGCTTGCTGAGGCCCCAGGACCCTCCGAAGAGAGCAGCCCCAGGGCCTTCTGGCTCTTTGTCCAGAGCCAGCCCTTCCATCTGCTGAAGCTGCAGGCCTTGCGACCCAGTCCAGGAAGGAGACTGGGAGGCCCCAGGAAGAAGTGAGGTCTGCAGCTAAGCCTGTCCCCCCACCGAGCTGGCAAGTTTCAAGAGGACAACGCTGTGCCTTAAGAAGCCAAGAAGGCTTTTCTCCTAGCCTGGGAGGAAAAACACCAAGGTGCCACTAATAAGTAACAACTCGCAATTAGTAGGGCACACAAAGCTACAACAATTAAAATGCCGTGCAAATAGTTCCAAACTCTGCGAGGGGCTTGACAGGATAGATTCAGAGCCTTGAACTGTATCTCAGGGAACCTGAGGACTCACTATCACGAAGGAGTGCAAGTGGGGGTTCCAGTGTGGGCTTTGGAATCAGATCCACATGCGTTCAAATTCCACCTCTTCTGTGCGGTGACTGCGGGACTTGGTACCTACGGCATAACTTCCATGACGAAAGTGAATTCTGTTTCCCACATAATTCAGGGAAATAAGTAAACCCAGTATATAACTGTGTGATAAATTATTGTGGGAAGGATTAAATGAGGAAACACACAAGATGTACACAGCACAAGGCCAGGCACCCAGGAGGAAGCGCCGGCTGAACGGAACGGGCTTTGGGCTGAGGCCAACTGGATGCAAACCAAGGTTCCATCACGTAGGAGGTGAAAACTCTGTCACGTTCCTCAAGGGCAAGTCGGAGAGAAGGGCTGCCTCACCGGGTAAGGTGGTTTGAGGCACTTCCTAGTTTCTGTGCACCTGCAACTTGCAGTATGAAAAACTCACCTACCAGGTGAGCTGTGAAGCTGACGGGGGAGGCCTGGGGCGGGGTGAGAGGGCAATGCCCGTTGCGGTCAGTGCCCTTGCAGATGCCTGTCTACACCTGCGGCCTCAAGCCGCAAAGAACCTCATCCCTAGAATGCTCATTACCCACACCTTAGGCCCCCTTTGCCATAAATCTTGCTCCCGCAGGGGCTGCCCGTAAATTCAGATCCCCCTGCCTTCCTGGAGGAGACCCCAGACCTTCATGGAGGGGAAACCCACTGTCAGCTGAGGCTGAAATAGGCAGGACAAAGAGACAGCCATCAGATTGCTTCTGTGGTGCAGCGGGTAATTACAGAATCTGCTAAATTACAGTGATTAGGCATTGCCAAGGAGAAGTCAAAAGAAGTCTCCAGCAACTTTAGAAGTGGGAGGGGGAAAGTTTAATTAAACAGCTCCTTGCAAGGGATTTAATCTCTCCCTTGGAAAAAAAAAACAGCAGGTTCAGAGAAGAGTGGAGGGAGAGGGGCTGAGGCGGGGGTCCAGGGCAGCCCTTCCACAATGGGGCAGCCCACATCTTTAAAGGGTTCTTGGGGAGCGAGTGCTGAAAGGGGAGCCAGTGGCCTTTATTATGGAAATGTAAGACTGCTGCTGAGGGTCAGGGCCCCTGGGGGAGGAGGTGAAGGGGAGACCCTGGTAGAACAGCTGATAACATCCTGCTGAGAAAAGGGCTCATCTGCATAAATACAGCCCAGCGGAGCTTCAGGTGGCTGTGGATTTTCTCTTGAAGGACTTACTCTCCCCGAGTCAAAAGTTCACCACCTCCAGACTGTCATTTTGGTAGGAAATGTGCCTTTTTTTAGCCACCAAACATCAAAAACAAAGCCTGCTCTGCCGGGAGCCCCTTTTACCAGCAAGGCTTTCTTTGAAAACTAATTAAATTGAGATTCTGGACAGACCAGGGCCCAATGCATTTGAGGGTAGGGGTGGGTGAGGGATAGAAAGACCCAACAGCTTAGGTGGGGGCAGGTCTGCGCCGGTGTCCAGGACTCATTTCAATTTGACCCCGAGAGCTTTACAGAGCGGTCCGGGCTTCTGCAGACTGGGGAGGTGCCGACCGAGCCGGAGGTCCGCAGGGGAAAAAGTTCTGGAAGGGCTCTCCGTGAGCATCTCAGGCCATGACCATGGACAGTTCATATCACTCTCCTAAGCTTCATTTTCCACCTCAGTACAAATGTGCACACTTACTCTGGGTACCTTACGTGGGCATGATGGGACGGAATAATACTGAGATCATCAAACAGGACGGACTTAGAAAGGAAGGAAGAGAAGCTAACAGACCAATCTTCCCCAAGTCGATGCTGCCGCTGCCCTTGTCTTTCTCAGATACACTCTGTGGCTCCCACTGCCCACGGGATACTGCCCTGTTTCCCCGAATTAGAGAGCTGGCGGTAGCCGTGGTGCAGTGAGAACGATGCGCTGGTAGTTAAGTCTTTGCTTACACACACGTCCCTCTGCCCGAAAACACTTTTCCCTCTTTCTCCACAAGGCTAAGTGTTACTCATCCATTGGCTGTGTGACCTTGGCAGTGACGTAGCCTCTCTGAGCCTGAGTGTGTCCATCTATAAAATAAGAACAACTTATTTGATCACTGCCAGGATCCTTGGGAAGACTAGATTCACCCACCCTTGAAGTAGCCTGGGCTGCAGGAGGTTCTCCACGAAAGCTGAGGGTTGTGACAAAGGCCATACTCCAAAGATTACCAGGAAAAGGACAGGAACCTTATCTCCCAAGATCTTGATTATAAGCTCCAAGAACAACCCAGATATTTAAAGAAGTGAACAGTGTTGGATAAGAGCCCTTTCTCCTGACTGTGGCAATGATTAAAACCAGGCCTTCAGCAAAGAAAAATTCGACACACTCTAACCCTTCAGAGGCAGGAAGCTATCGTTAAAAGGTCATCTTTTCGGCCCAGACTTCATAAGGTCCAGGGGAAGGGTTCCAAATGGTTATGCTTTCATTTTGCAGTGTTGCCAAGAGGATTTGAGAATCCACAGGGCCTCATCTGTTGTTCCTTAAGCAAACATCTAATGTAATTTGAAATTTCACTTCATCATTTTGATGGCCGCCAGCAATTCTCCCCCCAGCCTGTTAGCTCTCCCCTTTAGGGAGGTTAGGGCTCTTTCTGAGCAGCCAAAAAGGTGCCAGCTCTACGTGGATCCTCTCTGTCCACCAGTCATGAAGACAATTACACAATGGGTGGTGGAGAAGCACCTGGCCCATGATTTCCCCCACGTGGCTTGCAAAGTTGTTTTCTTTTTTCCTTTTTTTCTCTTTCTCTGTTTCCGGATACCTTTTTTTTTTTTTTTTTTTTAAGGCCTGCTACCTCTGAGTCCTAACAGAGGCCCCAACACATTTTGAAAAGAAAAGATACCCACAGCCCTGAAAGGGGACACTAAAGGGATTCAGGTGGGGCCAGAAGGTTGTCAGACTCTAAAACCTACAGCCTAAAGCACAGATTGGTGCAGCTGTTAAGTAGAAGAGCAGTTTTCAGTGTTTGGTAGTAGAAAACAGGCAGAAGGCCCTGCATTTGCAACAAAGCATCTGAAAAACACATCAGTAAATAGATACTGACTACTGATCCCATAAGAAAGAAAGGGAGGAAGGAAAGATGCTTTTACTCACAGCCACTAGCTTTGGGGAAACTGTCATTTAATTCTACACACGTCCAGTGAAGTAGGTGTAATAGTTCCCATCACAGAGCATCTGGCTGAGTGACCGGCCCAAGGTCCCTGTGCCGCAAAGGGGAAAAGCCACAGTGTGGCGTGGTAGAGGTTGGGGTTCTGAAAGCAGCTCAGGATGCCAGCCTAGGCTGGATGTGAGTTCCACTCCTGAGCCAGGGAAGCTGGGCAGCTTAACAGACCCCTGCGCTTTAGTTGCCTCCTTTACGAATGGCCATGATAACAGCAATACCCATCTTTTGGGCGGCAGGAGGATTTAGCAGAATAACTCTGTACAGCAACTTAGGCGGCCACTGGGCATGCAGAAAGTCCTCAGTGTAAGCGAACTGCTGTCCCCACAGGCAGCAGCACCTGCAAACTAGAAGCCAGTGCTGACCATGGAACAGGCCGCCTGACTGCGTCTGGGGCGAGAGGAGGCATCTCCTCTGGGCAAGGGAGACTGGGTTTCCACATTTGTAAACAAGGAGGCAATATGTCCCTTAAAAGGCTGAGAAGTGAAAAAGCGCACACACATACACACACACACACACACACAACTTCACACGGTACCTGGAACCCAGCTGGGGCCCAGTAAGTGGCAGCAATAATTATTAGAGTACTTGTGGAGGACTCTGGGAAATTAAAATGCTGCATAAACTCCACATATGATTTTTAGCCTTCCTCTATCTACTTCCTAGGTCCTCAATTAAGGCACAATTAAAGACCAGCAAAGGCTCCAAGGCTGGCTGCCCACCTTTTCCTTCTTGGTTTGGTCTTCAGGGCTGCTTGTAACTTTTATTCAGGCCCCAGGCAAGACATAAAAATACACTGAAACACCCAACCACAGTAAATGCTAATGAGATTTTGCAACATCTCATCCAGGGAACACTGCTGCTGGTGGATTGGGTTTAAATCTCAGGAGCATTATTGGCAGGCCGAGGAAGTTGGCTGTGGGGCGAGCGGGCAGCCAGTGCCTCAGGCCGCGTGCCAGCCCACGGTCTTACCCACCCAGCCCGGCCTCAGTTTCTGGAGACTGCAGGTAGGAACACCTGCCCCTGGAAAAGACCACATGTTGCCCCTGGCAGGGGCCTGATGAATGTGAGGGCCCCTTTCCCCTTCTTTGCTTAGTAAAGAGCTGGGGGTGGGGGGAGCCTTACACTTGGTTATTTCTGTTTACTGAGTGCAGACAGTTGCAAAATCCCTCCTTGGGCAAAGGAAAAGGGGACACGATGAGCTCTCTCGTGTCCGGGTGCTAAGGTGCCCGGGTGCTAAGGTGCCCTGGGAATGAGACCTGACTTCCGTCCGTGTGAGTTTCTCTCGGGACTTTAATAAAACACAGCCATCACTTAGGAAAGCAGTACTCAGGGCGGCATGTTTGCCAGTGAGGGCGGCCCCTCAGGATGAGGCATCTGGTGCCAATAAAGGCCAGGCAAGGGGGCTGAGGAGATGCTGCAGGAGGGGAGCCTGCGAAAACACCGATCAGGGCTGCCATCACGACACCGGGGTGGGGTGCCGCCCAGCCCATCCACGTTCCATCATCCCCCACAGACCGACCAAATCGCAGAATCTTCCGGTCTGGCAGGCTCGTTTGCAAAGGGGGAACAAAGCCGCAGGGCAAAGGCACAAACAAAATCCACGGCAAGACCTCGATGGTCGTCCCTCATTGTTCTGCCATGTGAAGAGCAGAGGGGTCTCGGAAAACGACAGTCCCCTGGGAGCTGTGCCAGACTCCATCTTGGGGGGACTCTTGGCCCTTCTCCCGGCCTTGAGATCTCTAGCTTTAAGGGGCGATTCTAGCAACCTGGTGGGCCTTCCCTCCCAGTCAATGGCAGCCTGCTGAGGGCTATTAAGCCTGCTTATGCATATCACCCAGAGGTGTCTCCCCTCCCGGAGTGAATGCCAAACAACTGCTTCCCATCTGGTCACATTTCGCATACTGGGGGGACTGGGCCATTACATAGAGCCAGCTCACCTGATCTGCTTTTATGCGTGTTCATAAAGGAGGCAAGGGAGATGTGTTAATAGCTTTCATGAGGTGCTACGGCCCAAGATCTGGAGATGATATGAATTATGCTCTGTGTTAAAGCCTCTTTATCGTCCTGGGAGGAAGAAGCGAGACAGATTATGTGTGCTTTTGGGGGGGCAGAGGAACATTCGATTTACTACCCAGGAGGGGTTATGCTTCACGGCCAGCACTTACTTTGGTTCTATTGCCTTACTGCCTTGCACTTTGCAAAGTGAGGAAGCGTGCAGCTTATAAGAGTTTCTTGAACCCTCGGAAGAAAGGAGGGGGTGGGAGGGAGCTGAGCTCCTCTTACGTTGCGGGCACCTTTCCTTCCTTGGCCGACAATCCCAAGGGATAGGTCAGTGCACTGGGCCCGTTTCACGGGTAAGGAAATAGGCTCAGAGAAATGAAGTAACAGTCACCAACCCATCAGTCAAGGAAAAGACTAACTATAAAGCTCCCAGAGTTTACTGAATTTTTTGTGTGTGCGTGTGTCTCGCTAGAAAACCAGAAAAGTGCTTCTAAGGGTTGGGAATGACCTCATGAAGTTGGGTTAAGGGAACTATCTGCGGCTACAGTACGAGGGACACACTCTCCCCCCAATGCATCTCCAGGGCCAAAGGCGCGGCTGCATCCCAGCTCAGTGTCACAATGCTGATTATGCAGACGATCTGAGACAGGCAGCAAAGTCTACGATGGGAACCATCCACCTGAAACAAATTCCTAAGTATGGACTCTGTTTTAAGAAAACTGTTAACATTGTTTAAAGTCCTAGCCTAGAAGTCAGAAGGGCTGGGTTCTAGTCTTGGTCCGACGATAGCGTCACAAAGCCACCTCGGGCAGGTCATCCAGTGTCCTTGAGCTTCTCTTCGCCTTCAAATAAAATGGGGTTTTGCAATGAGAGCGCTAAGGCCCCTTTAACTTAAAGCTCTGTGATTCCATCTGTAAAAATGCACCTAATATAACAGCTCATTCCCCAGTGAGGGATAAACGAGGTGCGACCGGGCTGCCTTGTACGTTGCATGCACACGTTTCATCTCCTTCAACTAGAAGGTGAGTTCTTGCTGCGGCTGGAGTGTGTCTTCTGTCTGGCACCCAGCACATGTCAAGAACTGTGACGCTGACTGTACTTAGTGAAAGGAGGAACGGATCTTCTCACTCCTGGTGCGATATTAAAGGATGTGGACTTTGGAATCAGAAAGTTCCGAATTTTCATGTCGCTTTACTCTGAGCGTTGTTTTCCAAGTTTATGCAATGGGAGCAATAATACCTGCCTTGCAGGGCTGTATTATCACCAAGTTAAGTGTCTTTCTTGAAAAGAAGGCCAAGAAGAGAATATACAGCAATCTTAAAGGGTGCAATTAGCTCCTTAATGAATGTCTTTGTCAGGCTAGCGGCGGCTGAATGCACCTGCTGTATGCACCTGCTGTATGCACCGGCATTCATTCAACATGCATTTCTGAGGAACTGAGGAGTACAATGCTTATCACTGGAAAAAGATGATGGATCAGAAAGAATATTTACCAAATACCTAAATGTACTATGTGCCCAGGACTTTTCTGCACTAGCTCTGGGAGGTAGGAATTGCTCTTCCCACACTGAAGATAGGAAAGCCATACTCAGAGAAGCTAAAGCACTTGCTGAAGGTCAAACAACTGGTAGAGACTAGTGGACGTGACACATCAGAGGGTTTCATGGACTCTGGTGAACAGGCTGAATACCCCGAGCACTGTGATGATCACCACGCTCTTGTAAAGTCGAGCGAGGGGTGGGTGGGGAAGGAGAAGAGGCTGCCTTAACTAATCACAGCACACAGGTCAAAATCAAGGTGGAGTTCATTTAGAAAAGGGAGGAGGAGGAGGATACACCACTGTTCATTCGAACGCAAAAACGAGGATCATTAAGGGACCTAATTAGAAAATAACATTTAAAGAATCCTTCAAAAATGCTTCCTTTCTGGAATTCCCTCTGTGGCACAGCAGAAACAAATCCAACTAGTATCCATGAGGATGTGGGTTCCATCCCTGGCCTTGCTCAGTGGGTTAAGGATCTGGCATTGCTGTGAGCTGTGGCGTAGGTTGCAGATGCGGCTCGGATCCGGCATTTTTGTGGCTGTGGTGTAGGCTAGCAGCTGCAGCTTGGACTAGACTCCAAACCTGGGAATTTCCATATGCCGAGAGAGTGCATCCCTACAAACCAAAACGAAAAACAAAACAAAAACAAGTTTCCCTTACAAAAAAACATCAGATTATTTCTCATTGCTGTAGTTTCTAAAAACCTGGCTCCTCTGATGTTATTGTTCTCCCATGGTTAGGAACCCACAGAAGAGCCTCCCTCCTGAGCATTGGGAAGGGGGTGACGCCAGGCTCAGACAACTGGGAAAGGGAGGGGAGCTGTGCAGGCACGTGTACCCCAACACAAAGGGATCTGAGTACGTTTACGCCATCGCATCCAGGTTGCAGAATAGAGAGATTAAGTACAGCCAGTGCGACAAGTACCTACTCCTCCCATTTTCAGTGACAGCCAGTCTTCCTTGACATGTTTTTTAATGAATACAAGTCCTTTGAGATCTTCTTAAGAGGGTTCCATAGTTAGACAGCTTTGAGAAACACTGGGGAGCTTCTCTCTTTACGGCATCACAGGGCATGTTATACAGGGAGCGGCTCTGAGAACCGCACCCCCCCCCGCCACAGGAAGGTACCTTGCTAACCGCACACATTTCCCAGATGCCTCTGTCCACAGAACCCCTCTTTCAAACAGTCCCTGTGAACACCCTGCAGAGCCAATTCTCTTTGGGATACTTTTATTTTATTTGTCTTTTTGCCTTTTCTAGGGCTGCTTCCCATGGCATATGGAGGCTCCCAGGCTAGGGGTCGAATCGGAGCTGTAGCCACCGGCCTACGCCAGAGCCACAGCAACGTGGGATCCGAGCTGCGTCTTCGACCTACATCACAGCTCACGGCAACACCAGATCCTTAACCCACTGAGCAAGGCCAGGAATCGAACCCAAAACCTCATGGTTCTCAGTTGGATTCGTTAACCACTGCGCCATGTCGGGAACTCCATCTTTGGGATACTTTTAAAGATGATCCTCCACCGTTTCAACTGCCTCCTTGGCTCACTGCTTCTTTCCCGACGGTCGGTCCCTGATTATCAAGCAATCCTCCCAGGAGGAAATGTGACCATGGCTTTATCTTCAATCAAAAGCCTTCCATGGCTTCACGCAACTACAGAATTCGGTGTGAACCCCTTAGTTTGGCAGTCAAGACTCTCCCTCATGCAGCTTTAAATGACAGCCCCTTTATATCACCAGCACTCTGGTCCCCTGACCATTCTCCCTACATGCTAACCTTTTATTTTTTTTTTAACTTTTTATTTTGAAATAGTTTTAGATTCATCTACAAGTTGTGGAAATAGAAGAGAGTCCACCATCTCCTCCCATGATAACATCCAGCCTTTTCTTTTTTAGGGCCGTATCCATGGCATATGGAAGTTCCCAGGCTAGGGGTCGAATCAGAGCTACAGCTGCCAGCCTACACCACAGCCACAGCAATGCCAGATCCTTAACCCACTGAGCGGGGCCAGGGATCGAACCTGCATCCTCATGGATACCAGTCGGATTCGTTTCTGCTGAGCCACAAAGGGAACTCCCATCCAGCCTTTTCTAAATGATGCTCATAGCTGCCTACCTTGGATTGCCACCCATGCTCATGTCTTCAAGGGCCATGTCCATGTCTAATTCATCTCTGCACCTCTCCTAGAACCTGACACGAAGTCTAGATCAATAAGGTGCACAGGCTCAGCGGTTCCCAGGTTTTCGCATTTTACAGCAGTTTTTTTTTTTTTTTTTTAAGTCAAGAACGATAATAACAGAACCTACCTGTCACTGCTTCACCAAAAAAGGGATGTTTCAACAAGAAGGACAAGGTTAGAATAAGAGACACTCCTGAGGAATGACTCCCTCCAGCATTCTGACTGTGTCCTTCGTTGCAAGCGGGACCCCTCGAGGGCAAGCACTGCAGCCCGTCATGTGGTGACCCCGTGGTGACCCCCGTGTTAGCTAAAGCCATGGCAAAGGGAACCAGGAGGGTTCCCCAGCTTTCCCGCACTTTATCAGCTCTATGGAGAGGGGGTTTAGGGACTCTATAATAAACACAGCTCCACCCAAACCTGGAATGTAAGGACTCCGAGCACTGCCATACAGGGCTTCCCCTTGTTTTTATGGCAAAGACAGATGTGTTTGGTGCTAATTAAGCACAGAAACTGCATTCCAAACTAAAAGTCCACTTGGAATTCCCAATCTCCCTTCCAGCGGTAACACCTTCCTCCGTCTCGATGGTAAACACATTTTTTTTTGTCTTTTGTCTTTTCAGGGGCGCACCTGCAGCATATGGAGGTTCCCAGGCTAGGGGTCCAATTGGAGCTACAGCTCCAGGCCGACACCACAGCCACAGCCACACAGGATTCAAGCTGCGGCTGCGACCTACGCCACAGCTCACGGCAACGCCAAACCCTTAACCCACTGATGGAGGCCAGGGATGGAACCTGCACCCTCGTGGCTCCTAGTTGGGTTCGTTAACCACGGAGCCCCGATGGGAACTCCGGGTAAACACGTTTCGGTGCACAGACACCCCTCATCCCGGGGTGGGAGTCCGCGTGGCTATGTCGACTTTCTACCAGCAGAGAAGAGGAAAGGAAATCATGGTTTCATGGCCCCCTCCTCCTCCTCTGCTACTTCACCAGAAGGAGATGAATCTTCCCGCAACACAGGCTCCAGAGGGACACGTCTCTCTCGACGTCAGGCTGAGCTTTTCACGGGGTTTCGGAAGCCAGGAGCCTCCTTCTCCACTGCACATCGGACCATGTCAGGCCTCGTCAATGGCTCACCCCTGCCTAATGGACTCGCACATCGTCCACGCCCTTCACCAAGTGGCCCCGCAGGCCTCCCCAGCTCCTCCTCGGGGAGAAAGGAGTGTGGCGCTGGCCAGTTCAGAAGCACTTCTTGGCTCTTGCATCCCCTGTGTCTTTGTTCATGGTGGTCTCTGTACCTGACAAACCTTCTCCAGCACTGTCTGCCTGGGGGATGCACGCTTATCCTGGAAGCAGCAGCACAAGCACCCGTGCTTGACCACAGCCTCCCTGGCTCCCCCAACACGGAATTCATCTCTCTTTCTTCACAGCAGCTTATGCTATCAGTAAAATGGGCTAATAACTACCTGTTTCACGGAGCTGGAAGGTTTAAGTGTAAATACACATAAAGCATTTAGAACATTCCACAGCACTTAACACGTGTGTCATTATAATTGCTGTTAAAAACATTATATAAAAAAACCCTGCTTGTATCTTTTTCGCCTTGTGAGGCTATGAGCTCATAAAGGGAGTGTGGCGGGGAGGTGGGTGCTAGGCTCTTCTAAATCCCTTACCCCAGCACAATGTCAGGTATAAACTAGGAATGAAAGAAATTAATTTCTTTTGACTCTAAAATAATATTTTCACTAGAAAATGCACATATAAAGGAGAAAAGTAGAAAGGAAAAAATCAAAAACCTATCACAACCACAACACTTGGTAAATAACCACTGTTGACACCCCCTGGTTTATATTATTTTCTTCTGGTCTTTTCCTTTTTTTTTTCTTTTTTTTTTAGGGCCACACCCACAGCATATGGAGGTTCCCAGGCTAGAGGTGGATTTGGAGCTGTAGCCACCGGCCTACACCACAGCTGCAGCAACACCATTGGAGCCTCGTCTGCGACCTACACCACAGCTCACCAGATCCTTTAACCCACTGAGCGAGGCCAGGAATTGAACTTGCATCCTCATGGATACTAGTCAGGTTTCTTACCACTGAGCCACGATGGGAACTCCTCGTCTTTTCTTACATATATATGTAAACATATACTTGTCAAATCACGTTCAGACTATAGACATAGTTTTCTACCCAACTTTTTTTTCCCCACTAATGTTACACTCTAAGAGTTTTTCATACCTTGAAAGATAATTTGAAAACATGATCTTAATGGCTATCTAAAACATCGTTTTGGCAGAAGATAATGTTATTTTACCAACTTTCTATTCTCGGACGTTCAAGGCCTTTTCAGTTTTTCTGCTTTTGAAGATATTTCTGAGTTAGCTGTAAGCTCTGCCAAGAGGTAGAACAAGTCCTAGATTAAACAGGAGTGCCCCTCAGCTCCGAGCCCCGCTCCCGAAGGAAAAGCAGAGGATGAATCCTCTTTCCAGGAGCGGGTGTAAGTCTCTCTTGGACGGACAGCGGACATGCTCGGATGAGCTAAGAGGCTGACCTGAGTGTGGGCTCAGGCCGAGGCCTCTCCCTCCCCTCCCCCTCCACTCTTGTCCCATTAACATTCCTCCTGGGAGATGGCAGTTCCAAAGGACAAGCAGGCATTGTTGGGACTCAAGAGCCCTGAGAATGGGCCCTGTAACCTGAGCCTGCCAGCTTGGATATGGTCGGAGGGTCACCCTGGGGACGCCCTGGTGACAGATGAAAGTGCATCTCAGAGCCCTGGATTGTGTTACCAGGACACAGGTGTGGGGGGATTACCTTTCAGACAAGCCAAGCACTTATCCCCATCTCTACAGCTGCTTTCTCTTCTCTTTCCCATCCTGGTGCCAGAAATAGCACCCTCAAGCCATTGTCTGTTAAAGCCACAGGCTGTCCTCGCCTGAGCCCCTTTGCCTGAGAGTTACCAAGAGATCCTGACAAATTGCCTCACTTTGTCCAATGAAAGAGTGAACATACATACCCACAGGGAGTGCCTGGGCAGGTGTGTCCCCTCCCACCAGGGGAGCCATGACATCCTCCAGGTGCCAGGGGTGGCACCCTTGCTGTGGGTGGCTGCAGAGACCTGCATTCTGGCCCCAGACCGCTGCGGGCTTGAGGCTTGCTCGCTGCCCGACCGGAGGCAAATTGCCTGATTTCTCTGAGCCTCAGCTGCCTCGCCTGGGAAGAGGGCATAATGCTGACCTCCCAGAATGGCTGTGGGGGATTAGACGAGACAGGGGACGTGAAAACACTTAGCACCACATGTGCCTGGCAAAGGAGCTCCTGCAGAAAACTGCAGAGCCCTGGGAGGGGCCTGGCGTGCTGGAGGAAGACAGAAAGTGGCACACCGGTGGCAGGGGGGGCTGGCAGGTGGGGTGACATGTTTTAGGCTGGGGACCTGCCTAAGACACTTGGCCAGACTGCCAGTGGAGGGTGGGGGAAGGCTGGGCTGTTCAGGGCTCGGCCACACCCACTGAGATGTGGCTTGAAGCAGCCTGGCCTCTGGGCTGGGAGACAAGCAGACCAGCCCTGGCACGGTGCCAGTTGGGATCCCGCTTGCAGCAGGTGCTGGGGCAGGGCGGCCCCGGGAACACGGGCCACTGGGCGCTTGGCGGCCACCCCAGCGCGTCGTACAATCCAGAGCAGGCTCTCCCCGCAGCTCGGGACTGCCCTGACTCATTCTCACCTCGCAAAACTGTCCCGGAGGCAGGCAGGGAGCTGCCTCCGACACAACGCAGACAACATTCTTGGCCTGTCTCGAACCAGATTCCTTGCTGTCAGACTCAACATTTCCTGAGCACCTACTGCATGCCCACACCCTGCTGACACTTTTGTACACAGTTTCTCAGGGGGGTCCCCGGGATAATCCTGTGCGGTAGTTATTCCCGCTCCTGTGCAGTGACGAGACTTGGGGTGTCAAGGTCAAAGTGCGGCGCTAGCCTGGAGTGAGGTTCTGGAGAGCCAGGCCTCACCGGCGCTGCTCTGCTGCTCTCGTGCAAAGGCTGATCCGCCTCCCTCCTCCTCTTTCATCCACAGGGGCAGGCAGCCTGGCTCTGTGGGCAGAGTCCTCAGGGCCCCGATCCTCTGCGAGCTCAAGGGTGAAAGGACTGCCCTTCTCTTTTTCTGTGGCTGCCTGCTCATCTTTTCACAAATACCGAATTCAGTCCTGCCAACTGCATCCTGGGGTTAAGAGCTATTAACCTACGTCACAAAAGACAAAAATAAGGTTCAGAGAGGGAGGCGGCTGGGCCAGTCCTCTGGGGCTACAAACTGCAGAGGTGGTGAGGGGAGGCCAGCACCGCTGACTCCACAGCCTGAGCCCTTTTCTCAGTCGCCTGTGTCTCTCCAAGGGGACCCAGGCATGGCTGAAAGCACCCGGGGCCTTCAACGTTCACTGGGAGCTCCGAGCAGGCGTTTCAACCTGATGAAACTCTCGCCTCGAGAGGTGGCACAGGAACCTGTGAGGGTCTTGAGGACAGACGCTTGCTTCTCCCCCCAGAAACCTGTGTCAGCTGCTGGCCCCGCAAAGGGGGACCTTGGCTGAAGATCCTTAATGAGCATGAATCTTTCAGACGAGACAGACACAGCTGCTCCTGGCCCCCTGGGCCGGAGGCCCTGAGAAAGGAGGTGATTTCATACCTCAATTTTTAGGCCATTTTTCTTTTCAGTCCTGGAAGAGGCGTGTTGCAAAGATTCCAACCCAAGAAGGACGCCGACTCTTGAAAGAGGGAGAGAGAAAAGGAAAGGAACCCTAGAGCGGGGGTGAGGGGCTGGGGGTGGGTGTGAGCAGCTGACTCTCCTCCCAAGGCAGGCAGACATCAGAACCTTTGGAGCCAACCTGCAAAGAAGCAGGGAACAAGCCCAGCGCCTTCCCGCCCGCATCGCCCTTTCTCTATATGGCCTCCTTCCTCTGCTTCAGCAGGAAAAATACACGGTCAGCAGGTTCTCGTCCTTTAATCGCCTGTCAGAAATTCTCACCTGTCCAGAGGGATGGCGATTTTCAGGCATATGTGAAAACCATGTATGTATATATTTTCGATTAGAGGACGATATCTAGATCTTTCGTGACATGGGAGATGACCTGTGTGGAAGTCTTGGCAAGCGGGTGTGCTATTTCAGTGTGCAAAATACAGTTAAGGATCTAGACGCCGAAAGAGAATAAACTAAGGGTAACTAACGGATGGTAACCCTTACCGATGCTAAGTAAACAGGAGTTTTCTCTATCGCCTATCCTGTACTTCCAATGGTCCCATTTACTAAGTGTTTCAGTATTTTAGTAATAACATTCTCAGTTTTCTTATAGATTTATGGGAAAATGCCTAATGATCCTTGGTGCATCTGACAAACCTGCCTGGCTGGCCAGGCTTCCTACCCCTGCTCCTGGGGCGGCCTTCCTACCTCTCCCTTTGCGCAGCACGCAGACATCCACATGCCTTACCTCCCAGAAGCCATGTGACAGGCTGCAGAGGCTGGCAGAGCAAGGCTCTAATTCTGCTTTTAGAGATCAGGAAAGGGAGGGCCCAGGAGTAAGGGGACTTTGCAGTGTCACATGGCTGGTGAGGGGTGGGGCTGGGATTAAAAGTAAAAAACCTAGTAGAAAAAGAAAAAAAAAATATATATATATATATATAAATGATTAAAAAAAAGAAAGTAAATAACCTGCCTAGGATGAACTGGGTGACACTGCAGTGACTCAAATGAAAATGCTGTAATGGAGTTCCCGTCATGGCTCGGTGGTTAACGACCCCGACCAGCATCCATGAGGTTGCAGGTTTGATTCCTGGCTTCACTCAGTGGGTTACGGATCCAGTGTTGCCGTGAGCTGTGGTGTAAGCTGCAGACATCAGATCCCGTGTTGCTGTGGCTGTGGTGTAGGCCGGCAGCTACAGCTCTGATTTGACCCCTAGCCTGGGAACCACCATATGCCTCGGGTGTGAACCTAAAAAGACAAAAGACAAAAATAAAATAACTAAAATAAAACAAAATAAAATGCTGAAACGACTTGGGGCTCTTCATCCCCATTCAGGCAGAAATAAAGAGTGAGGCCGCCGACTCTGGGCCCATCTCTAGCTGCGTTTGGTCAAAAGAAATAGGCAAGGCAGGCTGTCTCCCTTGCTTGACCACACATTCAGGTAGCCAGGCTCTGCACAAACCAGCTTGGCCCATCTGAAGGTACTCTGAAATAACAACCCGAAGTCTTTCCTCATCCCCAGTGTCCTCTCAGGCCCATCAAACCACCAGTAGCATGAAGGGCTAGGCTAAGAGACAGCTTTTTCAAAAGGGCAGAAATCACAGTGCATTTGCATCATCTGTTGGAAGGTCTGCAGGGCAGGGCTTTTGATGTCAGCTGGCTGTCCTTGGTACAGCCAGCTGACTGGTACACGAGAACATTTAAGAGGCAGATCTGGAGAGCAGGGCCTTCCTGGTCGTCTCAGACTCAGTACTAATGGCGACTCCATTCACTGTTCACTGGCTGCTCATTACTCGCTAGGTGCTGGGCTATGAGCTTTCCATCAAGCACGTTGCTTCCTCACTCACCCTGCCAGGTTGGTCTTACTGACCTCATTATGCAGAGGAAGAGGCTCAGAATGGATTACTGACCTGCCTGGGTCACTCTGCACGTAAGTGGCAGGGCTGGGATTTGAACCTAGGCCTATCTGACCTCAAAGCCTCTCCACCGCTTTACCAAAAACTCTTGACGAGAGGATAAAATTGGACTCATTTCCTGTGACTTCCTTTGTGATTTATCTTCCATTAAGAACTGTGCTTTGGTGGAGTTCCCACTATGGCTCAAGGAACCAGACTATGAGGACACGGGGTCAATCTCTGGCCTTGCTCAGTGGGTTAAGGATCCAGCATTGCTATGAGCTGTGGTGTAGGCTGCAGACATGGCTTGGATCCCATGTGGCTGTGGCTGTGGCCGGCAGCTGCAGCTCTGATTCAACCGCTAGCATGGGAACTTCCATATGCTGCAGGTGCAGCCCTAAAAAGAAAAAAAAAAAAGTGCTTTAGCTACCTTTTGGATAAAACAAGAGTAACTGTGGATAAACTTTTCTTCATGATGAAAATAAGACAACTTCTCTCTATAGATCTCTATGTACTGGACAGACTCTAATATAATTCACACCACCACGTTTACAGAGCACCCATGCACGCGCAGGATCCATGCTCTCAGTGACCACACACCCATAGGGGCTGGACGACCCTATAATAAATGTTGTCTATAAATAACAAGGAGGCTAAAGCCCAGAGAGGGGAATCATCTTGCCCAAGACCACACAGCTTCAGGGCTCAGAGGCAGAAACCAGGACTTCCCAGCCAGAGCAGAACCCTCCCAACCACAAGATTCAGCAGCTTCTGGGTTTGATTGGATTGTGGTCTGGGTTTGAGGTGGAAAGTTGGGTGCGGGTGGAGCGGCTGGGAGCCTGGCCAAGGGCTGGAAAAGCAGAAGGAGAGGGAGAGGGTTTTATCCCCAAATGTTGCCTCCCTAGAAAACTTTAAACAGAAAAGTTTGCCTTTACAATCTGGAGGAGTTTTTCATGTTTCAGCTCATGTTGAATTGTTTTATGCTTTTGCTATAAACCTCCGACAGAGAGGGTGCAGGGGCAAGGCTGGCCCAACTTTAACTATGGCTGTGCCGCCGTAAAGCTCAGGTTACGAGGATCACTTCTGGTGCCAAGGCAGTTTAACAAGTATGAATGCACATAATTCGTTCCAGTTGTCCTGCTTCGGCACAGAAGGGCTATTTCTGGGGTGCGGCTCCATGCACGCCTGCCAATGTGGTTCCCATTACCGGTCCCAGCGCCTCGCTGACGTCCCCTCCACGCCCAGGAAGGGCCTGTTTTATCCCAACTGCTAAACTAGTAATTCTCTGTAGAGGTTCAGAGGAGTGTCTGCATTTGGAATTTCCAAAGGGGCTGAGGGACCTTGCTCCAAAAAGCATCCACATCTCACCCATCTCAAGAATGCTTTCCAAAAACTCAGTGGTTATTGTCTAATCTCTCCCCAACCGAAGTTACATCTCACCCACTTTTTATTTTGAGAACTTTAAACCCTACAGAAAAGTTAAAAGAATGGTACAAAACCACCCATGTGCTCTTCATCTAAATCTGCCAATTGTTAACATGTTGTCACATGGCTTTATCTTGCCCTCTCTCTCTCTCAGAACTGTTTTCCTGACCACTTGCAAGTTTACATCAGCATGCCTCCCCCCAAAATAAGGATGTTCTCCCATATAAACACAATGCCATGATCGCAACTAAGAAAATGAACAGATATTCCATCTAGCACACATATACACCGTATTTAAAAAATTCCCCAATTCTTTCTCAAATGTCTTCTTTACAGCCTTAAAACAAAAAACTTAGGATCCAATAGAGATTCCTGTGTTGCTTGTCTCAGATCCAAGAGTAATGACAGTAAAAACAAAAATAAACACATGGGACCTAATTAAACTTAAAAGTTTCTGCACAGCAAAGGAAACCCTAAACAAAACGAAAAGACAACCCACAGAATGGGAGAAAATCTTTGCAAATGAATCAACGGACAAGGGATTAATCTCCAAAATTTATAAACACCTTCTGCAGCTCCATACCAAAACAACAAACAACCCCATCAAAAACTGGGCAGAAGATCTAAACAGACGGTTCTCCAAAGAAGACATACAGATGGCCAAAAAACACATGAAAAGATGTTCAATATCACTCATTATTAGAGAAATGAAAATCACAACTACGATGAGGTACCACCTTACACCACCTAGAATGGCCATCACCAAAAAGTCTACAAACAATAAGTGCTAGAGAGGGTGTGGAGGAAAAGGAACCCTATTACACTGTTGGCGGGATTGTAAATTGGTGCAACCACTGTGGAAAGCAGTATGGAGATTCCTCAGAAAACTAAAAATAGAACTGCCATTTGATCCAGCAATCCCACTCCTGGGCATCTACCCAGAGAAAACCATGACTTGCAAAGACACATGTACTCTGATGTTCATTGCAGCACTATCTGCAATAGCCAAGACATGGAAACAACCTAAATGTCCATCGACAGAGGAGTGGATCAAGAAGAGGTGGTACATATTTGCAATGGAATATTACTCAGCCATTAAAAGGAACGAAATACCAGCTTTTTAAGCAACATGGATGGACCTAGAAATTATCATGCTAAGTGAAGTCAGCCAGACAATGAGACACCAACATCCAATGCTTTCACTGACATGTGGAATCTGAAAAAAGGACAGAATGTACTTCTTTGCAGAACAGATGCTGACTCACGGACTTTGAAAAACTTATGGTTTCCAAAGGAGACGGTTTGGGGGGTGGGGGGATGTGCTGGGGGTGTGGGATGGGAATCCTGTGAAATTGGATGGTGATGATCATTGTACGACTATAGAAGTAATAAATTCATTGAGTAATAAAAAAAAAAAATCCCTGTGTTGCGTTTGGCTATTACTTTTGTTTAGTCTCTTTGATCTAGAGGAAACTCCCACCCACCCCAATATTTCCAAATTCTTTCTTTTTTTTCATGATATTAACCTTTGGGAAAGTTCAGGTCAGTTGCCCCACAGACTGTCCTATATTCTGGATGTGTTGCTTTCTCACAATTAGATGCAGGTTTCACATTTTCAGCAAGCGCATCTCATGTGATGCAATGTTCTTCTTATTGCTTCATGAAGATGACCATGAAGAAGTCTGGTCACTTGTAGGGAAGGTAATGATTCCTGATTTCCCCACTGTAAAGGGATCTGTTCCCTTTGTTAATTCATGTGCAATTGGTGACGCAAAGTCTAATCTCTTAGATTCAGTTATCCTAACTGTTTCTGCCCTCTCACCTCCTATCCACCCTCCTCCAGCTTTATCCTCCACACCCTGAAAATGCCCTTCCCAAGGTCACCGGGGGCCATCAAGGTGCCAAAGTCAGTAGGTACGTTACAGGTCTGCATCCTTGAACCCTGGGCAGGCCTGGATGTTAGTGCTCGGGCCCCTCCTAGAGGGCAGGATCCCATGCCCTCTTACTCATGCCCTCCTCCAGGGCCTTCCTCGGGGCCTGGCACACAGTAGGTGCCTAAGAATCTTTGTAGAATGAATCCATATGCTGAGAGCAAGTCAGGCCTGGGGATCAGAAGGCCTGGCTTCAAATCCAGCTCTGCCACTCCTTATACAAGGAAAGAGTTGATTTAAGTCAGGGATTTCCACGCTTTGAAGGAACAGGTTTAATATGGGATGTGCTCTTTAAAGAGGGGCTTTGTCAGAATCAAAGGGAGGCCTCTGACAAGAGGAAGCTGCTTCGGCTGAAGCAGGTAGTGAAGGCTGCCTGATGGCCCTCACTGGAGTGGGGGCTCGGGACGGCCAGAGGGTCGAGGGGGCGGGAGAGGGGTGGATTCTAGTAGGTCCTGACTTCCAGCCCAAGGGGTCTGAGCCGAAATCCACCGTGTTAGGTTCAGTGGTAAAAGGGCTGCTGGGAAAATCGGTTTGGTCCCCCACGGCCTTGTGCCTCTGGGGACGCAGAGCTAAGAAGGCACAGGCTGAGCACAACGTCAGAAACGTGTCCCCTCTGTCTCGGGCTCCTCCTCTGACGTCCTGTGTCACCTGAATGCTCCTGGAATCTTTTTCATGAGATGAAGAGCGGGGTCAGCGATGGGGGAGAGGTGGAGGCCTCCCGAGCTCCAGGGGGCTTGGCCCACTTGCTGAGTGATCCGGTGACCTGAGAGGTGTGTCCACTGTCCAGGCTTTAAAGGGCCACTGCCCCTTACCCTTAACCCAACTCAGGACAAAGGTCATCAGCAGCTCAGACAAATAAGCTGCTTAGCAAGACCTCATGCATCATCTTGTCACCCACGCAGGGGCCCAACAGGGGCATCTTAAAAGAGCAAAGGAGCCAGAGTGCAACTCAGCGCTTTCCATTCTGGGGGATTCTGGCCCGGGGTGGGGGATTGCTGCCAAAATGTGCATGTAGATCCCTCCTCAACGCAGGGGGTGAGGCAGGGGCGAAAGAAATCTCTGATCTGTTGGGGAGGTTCCCTGAGAACTTTGGTCTCTTGAGGGGTGTCAGAAAGGGGACGATGACCATCAGGTTGGGGGAGGGGCAGCCTGTCGGGGTGAGAAGAGGCTGCGTTGAGTCATGCACAACGGGGATGCAAAACAGCCCTCCCTCTCTGTGTAACTTTGGGCAGGTTACTATACTTTTTGTGGCTATGTTTAGAAAAATAATAACCAGAATAATGACGAAAATAGTAATAGCCATTTCTATTTATACTTTTTAAAGTTTTTCTTTTTTTTTTAAAAAAAAAAGGCTTAATGCTAACCAAGAACTTTACATTATTTCACACTGAATTCTAACAACACCCGAGGCAGATGTTATTACAGTCCCTATTTTATGCATGAGGCAAAATAGAAACTCAAGAGGTTAAATCACTTGCCATAGAGAACTCAGCTAGCAGTGGCGGAGCCAAAAGTCAAACCTGCGTGTTAACTTTGCTCTAGAGCCTGCTAGCCACATAGATTCAGTAGGTGGGAAAGAAGAAGGACCTAACATAGGACCTAGCAGAGCACCTGGCACTTGGCAGGCGCACAGCAATACGACGGGCTCTCCTGTTACCCAGTCCAAAGGCGTGTCAGGCCCTTCTCGGTTCCTGGGTTTGAACCTGCCACCATCACCCCTCTCAACAGGCTCTGGAATGAGAGGTGTACAGAGCAGTACATGCTGCCCCCTCACCCCCACCTCAACCCCCAGGAGAATCGAGTTTTCTAAAGAGGCTGGTTCCAAACAGGGGAAGAGGGCAGGGTGGAGTCTGGCCCTGCCACAGCAGCTCTTTCTCCATAGAGAGGAAGACAGCCTCGCCTTCCACCACTGCCCCCTGCAGCACCCCCGTGCTCCTTTCACGTGTCCCCGTGCACGTGGCTACACGCAGAGGAGACAGATGATGTCTGATCAGAACTCCCCAGCACGGGACCCCGTACAGAACACACACCCGGAAAAGTCTGCTGAAGGAACGAATGGATGAATGAATGTTTGAGGAAATAAATGCTTCAAGACCCCATAGTCAGGCCAGTAGCATCTGGCTGCACATAATTAATTGACATGTAAAGTATGAACGTCTAGGCTCCTCCTTACAGCAGGGTCCTTGTCTCCATCTGCTCAGGCTGTCGTGCAAAGTGCCAAAGACTAGGTGGCTTCAGCCATGGACATTTACTTTGCCTAGTTCTGGGGTCTGGGACGTCCAAGCCTCCGGCAGCGTTTGGCTTCTGGGGAGAGCACTCTTGCTGGCTTGCAAACGGTCACCTTCTTGCTGTGTCATGTGGCAGAGAGTGAGCCAGGGCTGGTGTCCCTTCCTCTTTTATAGGGACACCAGTTCCTTCAGATCAGGGCCTTATATAACCGTACTCAGCTCTTACAGGACCTTTCTCCAGCACAGTCACGTGGGGGACTACGGCTTCAATGTATGAATCGATGCGTGAATTTGGGGGGGGACACAATTCAGTGCATAGCAGCCCTACAGATCCATAAAACAAGAGCTCCCCTTGGGGCAGAGCTCCTGGGGTTGCCCTCTTTTCCTGGGAGGAGCCCCTAGCCTCCCAGTTTGCAGTAAACCTCCATAGGCCCCCACACCCCGGCACACTCCCCTACCCTGTTCCCTCACTGATGCCCGTGTGAGGGCAGGGCTGCTTAGGTGTGCGTCTCTCCCAACAGCCAACAGGTGAGTTGACAGCCAGCAGAGCTTTAATAACACTTTGCTGAACTGCACTGATTCGGAAGGGTCAGCAGCTTCATTTCTTCCCACATCGTTCCCGATCGGAAAGATCTCCCCCGGTTCTCCCTCTAAATTTATGAGGTTTTGTTGCCTTCAGAGCCTTTGCTCCCAAGAGGGTCAGATATTCACCACAGGCCTTGTTCTGGGTACCAGGAAGGTCCTCTGTTCCCTCGAGAACCACGTTAGTTTGCTGTGGTCACAGCTGCCTCGTGAGCCCATGAAAGTGAGCAGCTCAAGAGAGGGGGCAGGACTCTGACGAAGGGCCTGGGCTGTCCTGCCGAGGAGTCGGGTCCTGAGCCCCCAGCCGTGGGGAACAAGTAGGAAAGGGGTCACTGCAGGGGCTCTGGAGAGGGGTCTGGGCTTTGGAAGGGTCCCCCTGGGACAGGGGAGGATGGATTAAAGGGAGAGACGGGAGCAGGGAGACCAATGAGGATGCCAGGGCAGGGGTTCAGGGGAGAGAAGACACGGCAGTAAAGGTCTTGGCTAATGAGAGCAGAATTTTGCAAAACCAAGTATCATCTCGACTCCCATTTCTTGCTTATTTTCAAGATGATGGCGAAGAAGGGATCACAACTTCAGTTTGGATCAGATGACCACGGCGCCAACTACAACACCCTCCATCCTCTGTCCGAAATTAAAAGGGGGACCAATCAACACTCGGCACCCCCGTAAGCTCAGTGTCTTAGACGTTATCCCATCTCACCTTTGAAACAACCCCAGATGGCTATTCTCAGGCCCACTTTACAGATGGGCAACGGGATGAGAGGGGTGAGGTCACACAGCCAACGTGGTTCACACCAGGTGTGGGCTGCCCAGAGCCTCTGCCAGGCAACTAAAGAGAAGTTTCTGGAAGTGCACAATACACGTAGGAGTGTAAGCCCCAGGCAGCAGCTTCCCAGTGCTGTTTATAGAAACTTGATCTGTTGGGGAGGGGGGCGGGGGGGTGAAGCGTAAATGAATTACCAGTCATCTTCCTCTCCTTTCAACTCTGGGGGTGGGGGGGGAGGGCAGCTGACCAGACGGAAAAGGCATCAGGGTGTTTCATCTGGTTCCGAATATCAACATGCAGTTCCTGGAAGTCTGGGGATGGCGGCAGCGTGGGGAGCTCCAGCGAGGAAGGCGGAGGCTCTGTTTCGGGGACCCCATGCTCTGTGTGTTAGCTGCTGCCTGGGGCTCCCTGTCTCACCCTGAATTTCTGGAAATTGTCCAGAAGGAGGAGGGGGATTAAAGCTCTGGACTCCAGAACTTAGAGATTCTATTTGTTGCACCTCCTCCCAGCCTGGAGGGGTGGGAGCGGAGCAACGTGCCTTCCTTCCAGCGATGTGGAGCCAACCCTTTTTGGGCTCTAGAAGGGGAATGCAGAAACTAACATTCACCGCGCATCATTTATGTAGCAACCGCCAGGCTAGAAGCCTTGCCCGCATGTTCTCAGAGACACAACAATTTTGCAAAGTACTTATTAAAACCAATATCCATCTATCTTACAGAGGAAACTGAGACACAGAGAAGTTAAGCCAGTTGCCCATGGCCACACAGCTCAGCAAGGGTCTGGAGGCCTTTATAACCTGTCTGTCCCTCCCAGGACTCCACATTGTACCGTTTCTGTGTTTCTGTTTTCCTTCTGGCTGCAGTCCTTTTAGGCCATTTAAAGCAGACTGGATGGAATCTTTTTTTTTTTTTTTTTTTGGTGTTTAATCTCAATCACCTATATAAATAATGGTGGTTCAGATGGAGAGGGAGGAGGCGGGGGGGGGGGGGGGGGGGAGGAAGGGGAGGGAAGAGAGGAAGCCCCATGGTTTCCTGGTCCAAACTGGGAGCTATTAACCAGTAATGGGGGATCCAGCTGAGCTCAAAGCACCCAGCTCAGACCTGATGATGGGGCAGAGGGCAGGAGGCCGGGAGGGGGAGGGTGGGAACAGATCACCCAGAAAAGACCACACTTAGGAAAGGAAAGGAAGGGAGACTCTGGGAGCAGCAAGACATGTTTTTTCTCAAGGTGAGCAGACCACAGGGTGCAGCATTAAACGCCTAGACAAGTACTAGAAAAAGCCATGGAGCCTGGATCCCATGGGCCCGGTTTTCGGTGGCATTCAGGACAGGCAGACAGCAAATCACATTGAGTCACATGCAGGAAAGCCTCCGGCCTCTTTTGGCCTTTTTGATGACGTGGAGGAGGAGGTCTCAGTTCGGTACTTGTGTGTTTTTAACACTGAAAACTTATCTATGTCCCTAACAAAGAGACGCCCACCTCTGCCCAGCATCCTGGAGGGGGCCTTATCTCACCTGAATCTGAGAACCAGCTTTCACTGTATGAATTTTTTTACAGCTACCTTCTATTTATGGCAAGTGAGTGACAGCCGTAATATGCAATTTCCTTTTAAAATAAATACACTCACATAGGTTAAAAAAAGAACAAAAAACAAAAACTTAGGAAAAGGAGGTGGTTGAAAGGCAAGGCAAGGGTGTGGGTGGACATGCTGCTGTGGTGTCCACCCACGTGTCACTGACTCTGATGGTGACACACAGAGGAACGAGCACGAGGAACGGTGACCTGATCCCGTCCTCCCACTGCCTGGACTGGACAGCGAGGAACCACAGGTCAGAGGCAGGTCTGCTGCTCTTGGCACCTGCTTCTGCCCAAGCAGGTTTCCAGGAGGGCTCAGGCGGGATTGGGGTGGGTGGTGGGTGCGCAGGGGAGGGTCAGCTCCGGAAAGCTCGGCCTCGCAGGTTGGCGTGGCCACCTGTGAGCAAATCTAAAACTGGCCCAAAGCTGTGCAGCCGAAGGGGCAGCTCTGGACCCAGCTGCTTCCCTGTCTCGGGGAGGACGGAGCTCACGACGACATTCGGCCAACCCCGCAGCAGTGCTGTGCTGTGGGTCCCAGGAGACGGCGGCGGAGGCGAAGGCGCTCTGGGAATGCCGGGGCCGTGCACCCGATCCTCTTGCTAAACTCCCAAACTCTCCTCAGCCTCCTTCCTGCCTTCAACAGCCGGGGTCCCGAGTGTCAGAGGTGCTAGATGCTACGGTCTGGTGTGCATGAGGGCTCCGTGGAGCAGGCCACTCCCATTTCCACGGGGACACAAACCAGGCTTGATCTCCAGAGGGAAAAAGCCGGGACATATGGCTAATGCGCCTTCCTCGAGGGGTGGTCTAGGCATTCCTAGAGCCAATCAAGCCCTGCAACCAAAAATGTTATTTTTGTACCTTTAAATGCAATGGCATTTGGGGAAATTAGTGGAAAAGGAGCTGCAAAGAGTCTACAATTGTGTCGTGTGAATGACTAATTAGAGGGCTCTGGTTCTCCCCGGATGTTCGCTTACATTAATTCAAAATGTGACCTGTTTATTTTGCAAGGTCGGGAAGAAGCCTTACCTCCTGGAAAGCCAGTGTGGAGATTAAATTAGAGTCACCAGAGTTTGCCCGAGGTAACTCAGGAGAAAGGGCCTGTGGACTGTACACAAACCGAAGTGACCTCTGTGTGGGTGTCCCCACTGCCCCCACTTGAGGGGAGGCATAGTCACCTCCCTGGTAGAGGGAGGGGCCTGGGGAGGTGGAGAGGGCACTGGGATCTGGGGCCACACACTGACTCCTGACTCTGCACTAAGCAAAGCACCGCATCTCTGAGCACCTCCAGCTCTACCCTGTGTGGGGCCCACTGCACTCTTGCTAGGGAGGTGGTCTGCATATGTGTGCATATGGGGTGATGAAAAAGACCAAGAAAAATGTCCAAAATGTCAACATTTTTTCAGTTTTGATTGCAGCCCCTACAGGTGCTCAGATGTGAAGACACAGCCTCAACAAGTCCCACCGCAAGGAATTTGTAGCTGAACTTGGAAATCAGACATGGGAATCATCAGGTCCCCAGCCTGTTAGGGAGGCATCTGTAGTCTGTATCGAAGACAGCAGGGCATCAAAGGGAGGGTCCATTCGCCCCAGGGGCTGCAGAAAAGGTTCCTTAAGAACTGAGTTCTAGACTTTGGAGAACGCAATTCTCCTCCTGAATTCCCAGGCCTGGGGGCCAGCTAGCCTGCTGGCGCTGCCCTCCTCTGCCCCCACGTCTACACTGGAGGGACTTGGGCTTGGTCTTTCCAAGCCACATGCATATACACAGAGCTTTCCGCCAGCAACTTGCTCCTGTACCATGCCTTCTAGTTGTCAAGTTTTCTAGCTATCGCTGAAGCTGTTCTGTTACCAAACCTGAGTCCCAGGACCCCTCCATCAAAAAAAAAAAGGGGGGGGGGAGGCACAATTCAGGATCACCATTCATTAGCCATCATTCCCTTCCCAAATCCCAAAACTCTTAAGATTGAAAGATTCATCAAAACAGTTTTGGTTGTAAAACTGGACCTGAACGGATACGGAGCTCAGAGTTTTTTGGTGGTTTTTTTGATCCCACTAGTGTAGCTGTTCATAGGTTTGCTTGCAGAAATATCAACGTATCTGATGACTGAGGGCCATCCTAGAACTTGGGGAATGCTAGGAAACATATAGCACAGGTACTGTATTTTCATCCTTATATCTGAAAACTCCTGAATTCTGAAAGGCATCGGATTCCAAGGGCTTCATTTGAGGGATTTTTGACCTCCTAGATTATATACCTATCTTATAGGATCTTTCTTTCTAGAATCCCCTTCACTCCTCATGTCAACACCTGTGGAACATTTTAAGTGTCATCAAGAAGGAAGGAAGGAAGGGACGGAGGAGGGAGGGAGGGAGGAAGGAAGGAAAGAAAGGAAGGGAGGAAGAAACAAAGAAGGGAGGATGAGAGGAAGGAAGGAAGGGAAGGAGGGAGGAAGGAATTTGTTTTGCTACTAGGAGTTGGGTACTTAATCTCTCAACATAGCTGGTGTAAGAATTTATTTACCCACAAGGGTCTTTTGATGCAAGAGCAGAGAACACAAATGCTTGCAAACGTCATGTGTCCCCAACGTCCTTTACTCTTGGGACTCGGGAAACACATGGAACCAAGTACCTGCAGTGAGCATGGAACTAAAACAGGTTCCATCAAATTCACAGAGAAAGGAAACAACAGACTCACTGGACACGTCTCAACAGTAGGAAAGAGGCACAATTTTGCCTTCTGATTTCGCAAACTGACTTAAAAGGACCCTCGCAGATGCCCCCAGGGGAATCTGGATAGGTTCTAAATTAAGTTGAATTTTTTGTTTTAAGAAAACACTTTTGGAAGGCGCTCACATACATGGCAGTGTTTCCCATTTAGAAAGAAAAATAAACACTCCTCCACCGGATTGGAAGTCAAAACAAAATAATCCCAGCTGCTTAAGACCCGAGAAAGTCAATGAAACTGCCAAACAGTGGTGACGCTGACCAGTGTGAACAGGCTGAGAAATCTGTAAGGTAAGGCAGAAGGGGCCCGGTGCCGGGGGACAGGGAACCAAAAGCCATGGACGGCCCAGCAGCCAGGGCTTGGCTCTCATGAAGCAGCATAATTTAGTGTCTAAGTCAGGGGCCTCATTCATCTTTCAAACTCCCACAGTCCTCACCAAAACACAACAAAGGTTTCATGCCATGGTTTCACACAGACCTGGGATTCAAATCGGGTTCTATGACTTAGAAGCTATGTGATTTAGGGGAAGTTACCTAACTTCTCTGCCTTGCTATTGCCTCAATGAGAGTAAAAATGGCTATGGCACAGGGTAGACAAGGAAGAGTCAGTGAGATTCCATGAGATCCCACGAGATTAAACACCGCTCGCATAACAGGGGTTTCATCAAGGTTTGTGAGAGGAGTAGTAGGAATCCAACAACTAGTAATCCTTTTTTTTTTGTTTGTTTGTTTTTTTTCCTTTTTAAGGCTGCCTCTTTGGCATATGGAAGTTTCCAGGCTAGGGGGGGGATAAGAGCTACAGCTGTTGGCCTATGCCACAGCCCCAGCAATGCAGGACATGAGCCGTGTCTGCAACCTACACCACAGCTCATGGCAATGCTGATCCTTAACCCACTAAATGAGGTCAGGGATCAAACCCACATGCTCTTGGATACTAGCCAGGTTCCTTACCGCTGAGCCTCAATGGGAACTCCTTAATTAAAGAAAAAAATGTATGGGCACACCCACAGCATGTGGAAGCTCCCAGGCCAGGAACTGAATCTGAGCCGCAGCCAAGACCTACACCACAGCTGCAGCAACACTGGATCCTCTTTACCCACTGTGTCTGGCCAGGGATCGAACCCGCAACTCTGCAGCAACCGAGCTGCTACAGCTGGGTTCCCAACTCACTGCACCACAGGAGAAACTGCCTCGAAATTCTTTTATTTTTATTTTTTTATAATGATTTTTATTTTTTCCATTATAGCTGATTTACAGTGTTCTGTCAATTTTCCACTGCACAGCGAGGTGACCCAGTCACACATACATATATGCATTCTTTTTTCTCAGATTATCATGCTCCATCACAAGTGATCATCGTTCCCAGTGCTATACAGCAGGATCCCATTGCTTATCCGTTCCAAAGACAATAGTTTGCATCTATTAACCCCAAATTCCCAGTCCATCCCCCTCCCTCCCCCCTCCCTCTTGGCAACCACAAGTCTATTCTCCAGGTCCATGATTGGAATTCTTTTAAAATTAACTTTTCTTTGATGGACTGATCTTCTCCAGTTTCCAACTAAGGAGGAAACAGAGAAATCACAGAATCTGGTTGGAAAACAAAACAAACGATCAGGGAAAAAAAAAAAAAAAGCAACAAATTGGGGCTCTAGAATTGAGCAGGCTTGCATGCAAGCTTCTGCCATGCTCCTTGGGAGCAGTGAGTGGAGCCATGGGCAAGCCACTGACCCTCCCTGGGCCTCCATCTCCCGAGGAGAAAAGGAGATAAAGAGATGCTCACAGAAGATAACGCATGTAAAGACAAGACCTACACGCAGAAGGTGCACGCAAATTCCCCCACCTGCTCCTACCTGCCCAGGCTTGGAGGGACCAACAGCTTTCTCTGAGCTATTTATGCCCCGACCCTCTTCAATATTAACCGCCGAGGTTTTAAAGCCCTTTTACTTTAGCCTTTAGATGACAAGCATTCACAGAACAGTTAATATTTATTCTGAAAACTTTCTACGGTGGTAGGGACAAATAGCTACTTAATCCTAACCGCTTCCCCAGCTTCTCAGCGGTGACGAGTGGCTATTTTCGGGAAGTCTTTCTTTATAATGATGGGTGCTTTGGAGATGGTTATCCAAGAGGCGGATCAGGAGTTTGATGACAGAGGGAGCTGCTTCCCCTGCTTTCTTTTCCAGGCCTTGTTCTGAGATGCCCCACACAGCCTCCCTGCTCTTTACTTGGGGATTTTAGCTGAGCGGTTCTGGGGCGCCGCGGGCCTGGGATCACTGCCCAGGTTGCTGGCGTTGACACAGCTGGCGGCAGAGGGCCTCTGGGGAGCCCCTGGAGAGGGCAGTCCAGCCCCAGAGGCTGCTTCCCAAAGGGGCAGCCCTGGGTGCGGGATGCAGGGTGCTGAGTCAGCTCCCGCCAGAGGAAATTCCATTTTCACCCTTTAGGTGCCAAGGAGCTGCCTTTGTCATTTAAAGTAACCTCTGAAAGATATCTCTGGGGAAGCGGGCCTCAGAAGGAGCGGGAGGGTGGTCTTTAAAGCCCCAAATGCGTGGAAGGGAAAGGAGGTGTGGCGATGGGGAAGGGAGATAGGAATGTTGATATTCTTTGCCTTGTGAAACTCCAGAGCTACCCCAGAGGAGGTTTCCCCATCTCACCTACGGAGCAGCTGAGGACCTGAGGTAGGTCCTGGGTACCGGGGACCCATCCCTGGGCCCCAATCTCAGAAGGTGTGACGATGGCCCTGCTCTCGGGGCTGCGCTGAAGTTCATTCACTCACCACATTTCTATCATATAAAAGGCGTCAGCGAGGCCATGCACCAAACTGTTCAAAGCGCTCCTCTCTAGCGGGGGAAGGATTATAAGGGAACTTCACTTTCTATCTTTCTGTATTGTTTGAATGTTAGCCAGCATTCAGACTTGTAGAACTGACAGAAACAAGAGAGGATCCCATTAAAATAATTTCACATTTTTCCATTAAAAAAAACAAAAAACAAATGAAACTTTACAAACATTATCGGGCCTGCTGTATGGCAGGGTCTCATCTCCACTCGCCAGTGTGGGGTCCCTGCCAGTGCTGGCAGTCCTTTGTCTCATAGAAGAACCCTTGTTTGGGGATTCAGGGGACAGGAAGGTGGCAGGCGAGGTCCAGCCCTGGGGTGATCCTCACGGGCTCTCTCGTGACCCACCAAACCCAGACCAGCAGACCGCTAAGGACCCAGACTCTCCCCTCAGGCCTGGGACAGATTTATTACCAAGCAGCAGAGTGACTCCCTCAGAGCAAGGCCCCAGGGCAGGGCTCTGCAGAGCCTTCGCTAGGTCCCCTGGGGAGCAGGAGTACTGGGGAGCAGGAGTACGGAGAAGTGTCACTGAGCAGAAAGCTGCAGGCCAAAGTCCCCCCCACCTTCCTGCACATCAATAATGCAATAAGGCCATCCATTTCCTGCAGAACTTGCAACAGTGTGATTGCTCTTGCTCAGTTAATTAGCAAAGGGAGAGATTAAGGACTTTATCTTTTACCTACGAGGCTTATTTACTTAGAAATGAACACAGAGTATCACTGTATATACATAATTTTTTTCCCCATGTAAGCTGAAGAAGGCTACTGGCTGGCACAACAGTCAGCACCACGCAGCACTCAGAAAATCAGAGTACCGCAGAAACTGCTCCATTACAGGAAGACGGGGAAACTGAGGCCTGGAGAGAGAGTGACTGGCCAAGGACAAATGGCCAGTGAGCCACAGAGCTGGGCCCAGGTACCTGATCCAAGGTTCCCATTTCTCGGTATGGTTTAAAACACGGGCAGCTAAAAGGTACAGAGGAGCAACGACACCGAACCACCAAAAGGGTAAGGGCCCGGGAGGAGGGTTTGGTTTTCGGTCACGGAGAATGCAAGGTCCTGCCAGAAGAGAACCCTCAAGGCCAAAGAGCTCCTCTCTGACTTTCGAAGAGAGCAGAGGCTGGGAGCGGTCCTGGCTGGGGGATGGGGCTGGGAGAGCCCACCTTTCTTTGTCTGGCAGAGGTGGGGGGACCTGAGGGCCTTCCCATGTGGCCTTCTACTTCCCTCCAAGGTTAACATCTAGTTACTAGCCAAGTTCCCACGCGTGAAAGAGCTGGGGGTCGGATCCCACCAGCTCCCCATCTTGGGTCCTTTGTCCAGGCTTTCCGTCCGCTCTTGGTTATCTCTGCTTGGCATACCCTACTTATTCCTCAGATCCAGTGAACGCCTCTTCCAGGAAGCACTTCCTGATTTCCTCGGGCAGAGTGGGGGCTCCCCTCCAGGTCACCCCTCTCACGTCCCCCTTCCAGCCTTGTGCTGTAATGTGCCCAAGAGAAAAGGAGTCTGACATTCTCTGAGCATCAAGTGCCACGCAGTGTGCTGGGAGCTTTCACACACAGGCTCTAAGTTCCCGTGGTGACTGCAGCCACAACTAACCTTTGCTAAACTCCTTCTCTATCCCAGGGCCTGGAATGAGCCCTCATCATGAGCTGGCTACTGTAATGCCTGTGTGATGCATGCTTGAGGAGACAAGCTTAGAGGCACTGTAACCTATCGGAAATCCCACAGCAATAAAGCTTATATTTAATGTGAAGATGTCTGACTGCAGAGCCTATGGATCCTGCCTTATCTCTCTCTGAATCTCTGCCACCTTCTCCTGAACTTGGCCCGGAATTTAGGGCCACACAGGCACTTAGGAACATATGTTTGCAAGATCAACACACAAGCTACAATATTATGTGGGGGAAGTCTCATTTCCTCTCCTCTTCTTCGATAATCAGGAAAATCTTGGGCTATTAGAGAGATCTAACGTATATCAACCCTCCTCTTATAGGCTTGAATACTCTCCAGGCTTTGAGTTCTTGCAAAGAAGTGGACTGGACACTGCTGGACACAGAGATGGCAAGCACCTTGGCCCAGGTCACACAGCACCTGACCAGTGGTGACAACCTGGGCTTACTGGAGCCTGGAACCTAGAGCTCTTCCACCACACCCTCCACACCACTTCTCCTTAGCAGAGCCAGGACAGAGCTTAGCAGAGGGGTGTGATTATGGACAGATCCATGCTTAAGCCTGGGGACTCTCTCAGCAGGCAGCATTCAGACCCACAGCTGCCTGGGACAGGGCTCCCCCCGCGGCTCCCCGCAGTGTGAAAGTCCAAGAACTTCCAAAGCCAGCACTAGGCTCCAGGGAGCAGCCTTCCTCTCAGCTTTCTCATGGGTACGGAGGGCACTATCTTTCTAGTCTCTTAGGCAGGGTTGTAAGGAGGATCCAACAAAGCAACAAGTGACAGTGGCTGGCACAGTAAGCAGCCAATTGGTGCTATTTTTGTTTTACCTTTTCTTTTTCTGTGTCTATCTGGTTATCTTTGCCCCACTCTGCCTCTACCTGATCTGTCTCGTTGTGTCTGTCTGTGCATCTCTACGCCTTCAGCTCAGTCTGCCCACGTCCGTCACGGGGGTGGGAAAAGGAGTCCCCCCCACCCCCGCGCAACTCCTGCACACCCGGGCGGCGCAGCGGGGCAGGAACAGAACGGGGTTGTCCTAGCCCACGGAGCCCGCCAGGTCCCAAAGAACCCCTGAGCTCCCCATGCACCAGGTCCCTCCGCCCCCGCAAGCTCCAGAGCAGGCAGATTAATCAGCATCGCCAACGAAAGACAAAAACCAACCAACCCACAGAAGTTAGGAAGAGAGAAGGACTTACCGTTTGCCGCGACCCCCAGGCTGGCGGAGCCACTTTTAACTAAGAATGAATTAGGGACAAACTCTTCCTCAGAGTCTGAGTCCTGGGTTGGCTGGGCCACACCGTTGCCTAGCAACCGCCTCTGGCTCTCATTGGCCGGAGGAGAGGGGGGCGGGGAGGGGGACTGCTCAATAGGGGTTGATGAAGCGGATGAACAATGCAAGGGAGCACCTGCGAACCACAAAGACAAACACAGACAGAAAAAAAAAATAATGAAAATCGATTTTAAGGCACACGGGGAGGGGGAGGGAGCAAAATAAAACACGCATCAACAGGCAGAGGGGGCTCCCAATACAGGGCAATCTACTGCACACGTGCCCCGGGGGCGGGGCTGATGCCCTCTCAAAGTTGGTGCAAATTCCTTCTGAAGAGCCTGGCCTGGAGCAGAAGCCTGCGTGCTTGCAAAGAGGGCGCCCCTTGGAAACACCTTGGAAACACACGGGGAAGCTTTTCTGCTTTGCCTGTTGTCTGAGAGAGGCCTGAAAACCTAGGGTCTAGTCCTGGCGGGCTGTGTCATCTATCAAACAGCTGCCCCACTCTGAGCTTCAGGGGCCTCGCTGGTAAAATGAGCAGTCGCACGGGGTGATCGCTGAGCCCCTGCAAGCTGGCCATTCTGTGATGTCACCGAACTGAAATGATGTTCTTATAAGTGGGATTTTAATCCAACGTGCCTGGAACAGGCTCTGGGCTTCCTAAAAGGTGGAGGGACCTGGAGAGAATGATCCAGAGCCCCCTCCACCACTGGCAGGCTAGGATTGCAAACAGAGTAACCTTTTGCTTTTCTAAGAATCTGACATTTTAAGATTTTTAAGTCCGGATGTTCTCAGCAAACTTCTTGAGAGCAAGAACTCTGGCAGTCTTTTTCACTTCTGTATCCCCAGAATCTAGCGTAGATCAGGCACTAAATAAATATTTGCTGAGATGAATTCTAAGATACTAGGATCCATAAATTCTAGTAGTCTCAGATGAAAAAAAAAAAAAACTGTATTTTTAGGACACTAACATTCTGTGAGTTCCAAGATGCACTAAGTCAGGGTGTTTGACTGCAAGTTTCCAACATGTCAGGGTTCCATGATGCTAAAAATCTCAGCTTTATATAGCTCTGTGAGCACACTCCTGACTCTTCAGAAGGAAGAGGTGGTGGCCCGGGACAAGATCTTTGAGGCCAGACATGCAGTCCTATCTGCGCCTGGCCTTTGGGCATGTGCAGTACATCACCTACGAGAGAGGGAACACAAGCACAGACACATAAAGTATACAGTACAAGACACTGCATCCACTTGACAGCAAGGGCTGCTGCTTTTCTCTGCATCTTGACAGAGAGAAGGTTTAAAACACAATCAGATCCATCCAGTTATCAGAGACGGAAACACAGGAAACATAACGCAGCCCAGACGCGCCATTATAAGATCTGGGAGAACTCTAAGGGGGAGGTGGCGCAGAGAGCTGCTGATTGCTACAAAACAAAACATAACCAGCCTTTTGCGGTCTGTCCACCAAGAGAAGCTTGCTCACTTCCCAGTCTCAAATCCTGCAGGATTCTGTAGGTTCCATGGCTCTTAGATCAACCCCTGAGCCCAATCAAATGTGACAACATTTTATAGAGTTGCTGTATGTGCCATGTGGCTGGTTCACATGTGAAATTCAACAAGAGCAATGGAGGCAGCACGGATCAATGACAATGATACAATCTCTGGGTGGCTTTTCCATCTGCATTTTGGTTTACCGAGAAATCTGGGCTATGATTTACCTTAAAATCGTCCAAACCACTGCTTTCAATTCACCTTAAGGAGAGCCTTCTGTGACCCCATTTACCACACAGCAATCTAGGGACATGCATGTCTTCCTTTGAACTTACCTCTTTTAGTTCTGTTCTCACATTTGCCCTGCTGTATTTGCAGCTATTGGTAGTTCTCTCCCATATAAAAGCATATTATGCTCTTGGGATAGAGTCTATTTTTGGAATGAGCTTTAGTGTTCAACAGAAGTGGGGTTTGCCTTCATGCCCTAGCCTCCTACTGGCTGTGTGATCTTGAGTAAATGACTTCCAGTTCCTCATTTGTAAGGTGGGAACTCCTCCCCTTTTATTAATTTATTATAAGGGCTAAAGACACTGTATCTGAACCCACAATATGCTTGAGCACACGTAATCCCAAAATCCCAAATGGTTTTGTTTGCTTGCTTGTTTGTTACTTTTTTGCTTTTTAGGACCACATCTGAAGTAAATGGAGATTCCCAGGCTAAGGGTCGAATGGGAGCTACAGCTGCTGACCACAGCCACAGCAACACCAAATCCGAGCTTCGTCTGCCACCTACACCACAGCTCATGGCAAAGCCAGATCCTTAACCCACTGAGTGAGGCCAGGGATCGAACCTGCAACCTAATGGTTACTAGTCGGATTTGTTTCCACTGCACCATAACGGGAACTCCCCAAATGTTTATTAAATCGAATGAAACCACCTCTTGAAGAACCCCATTCACGATTTTCCTTGCCCTGCAGTCCCAGTATTGGACAGATTTTGACAGCCAGGCTGCATTTATTAAGCAGATATACATTAATTTCCTCACCTCTTATTAACCAAAGGCATCTTCTAATCTCCAATCAGAGCTTCCCATGAGCCTGAGATAACCAGCACTGCACCATGCTGAGTTGTGAGCGTTTCAGACAAAAGTTACAAAACATGATCTGTTGTTCCAGGCTGCTTGTTGCAGCCTTTTCCTGAGTAAATCTGTCAAGCTTTATGAAATAAACAGTTCCAGAACTAAGTAAATTGTTTCAGCGCAAACTCCAGAGATCCTGGGCTAAGAACAGTGCAGCGCCTCCCAGGACTCATGCCTGTTTCTTTTCCCTTCCATCCAATCTCCAGGCCTCTGGGGTTGCTCTGAATATTTATACCTAACATTCAAAGAACCTAACAAGGTGCCAGACTGTTGGTAGGTACACAACAACCCATGAGGTTTCTGTGAAGTACAGAAACTGCTGGAAACATGGACATGTGTTACTTTCCTTTCTCATATATCAGCATCTTTTTTTTTTTTTTTATTTTTAGGGCCACACCTGCAGCATATGGAATTTCCCAGGCTAGGGGTCAAATTGGAGCTGCAGCTGCCGGCCTACACCACAGCCACATCAACAAGGGATCTGAACCACGTCTGTGACCTAGACCACAGCTCATGGCAATGCCAGATCCTTAACCCACTGAGCAAGGCCAGGGACCAAACTCAAGTCCTCATGGATCCTAGTCAGGTTTGTTACTGCTGAGCCATGACAGGAACTCCCAGAATCTTTTAATTTACGTGGTCCCAAACTATCTCCTGGGGGCAAGAAAATTCCAGAAATATTTATTTTTTATCTCACCCTCTTTTGTATATGCTTTATAATATATGTAACACATCCACACTCAAAATACATGTAACCACATGCACTGTTGTACCAATTCTGCATCTACAGTAACAGGGAAGGATTGTATTAAGCTACTGGGCTCTGGAGCCAGAACCTACATTTGAATTCTCAGATGCACTGCTTGCTAGTTCACTAGTTCATTTTTGCTTGTTGGTTTGTTTTTAGGGCTGCTCCCACAGCATACGGAGGTTCCCAGGCTAGGGGCTGGATTGGAGCTGCAGCTGCCAGCCTACCCCACAGCCACAGCAACGCCAGATCCGAGCTGTGTCTGAGACCTACACCACAGTTCTCAGCAACGCTGGATCCTTAACCCACTGAACAAGGCCAGGGATCGAACCTGTGTCCTCATGGATGCTAGTGAGATTCGTTTCTGCTGAGCCACGATGGGAACTGCCTGCTTGCTTGTTCAGTAGTAGTGATCTTGGGCAAGTTACTTCACCCTTTGTGCCTCAATTTCCTTGTCTCAGTAACGGAGATACAAACATTAAAGAGGATACCTGGGTCACAGAGTCGCTCGGAGGATTAAAGGAGTTAAAACAAATACCATGTTGAGAACAGCACAGCCAGTAAACACCTCATAAACGTTAGATGTCACTAGGCATAAACATGTATATGTAAGAGAGACCTTTATTCTTTCCTTTCCACAGACGTATGGTGAACATGTTTTCTTTCCACGGACACTTCCTAAAACCTGCTGGTCAGGCTAGAAGGTGAGGGGGATACAAAGCCTGAGATGCAGCCCCCAAGGAGCTTGGGGGAGAGGAGGGAGAGTGTCACGTGCAGCCCTGAGCAAGGCAGAGGTGGGACCTGTCAAAAGAGAAGACAGCCCAGCGCAAGGGGAGGATGGGGGCCAGGGGGGAGCTTATTCAACAGATGGAACCAAGAAAGGCTTTCTGGAGCCACAGAGGATTCCCGGGGGATGTGAGGAAGAGATGGGGGCTGAGCATCCACAGCAGAGGGAGGAACACTCCGCATCAGGCTCTCCTCCTTCCCCTGGTTTCAAGCCACCAGCCCACCACCATTTTGCCTGTTGTCTCATAACTGGTCACCAAGAATGCTGACACGTGTTGCCTGCCCTCGTTTCTGTGAATTCACTGCTCTCTCTTCTGCCCAAGTTTGCCAATGTGCACAACCTCAGGACACCACTGGCACAACTACAAAGTTTTGCCTCTGAGTTTTGCACATGCTGTTCCTGCTCCCCGAGTGTTTCCTTTCCTGTTTTCTTTTCCTCATCACTGCCACCCTGTATGTCTAGCTACTCCCACTCAGCCTCTGGGCTTAACCTCATGATCACCCCCCATCCCCACCCCAGGAAGGCTTCCCTGATGCCTTTATCTTAGGGCTTCTCCCGCAGCATATGGAGGTTTCCAGGCTAGGGGTGGAACTGGAGCTGAAGCTGGGTTTGGCTCCCCTTCTGGGTGCTCTGCCAGCTCCCTGTACTTTCCCTGTTGCACCACTTCCCACACTGCAGTGTTTACTTGCCTGTGGCCACCCACTGGCTTGCCTGGCTTATCCATTACTGTATCCGCCAGTGCCCAGCACAGAGTCCGGTACATAGAAAGCACTGTAAATATCTGTAATGAAGAAATGATGGAAGGGAGGTAGGAGGAAGGAGAGGACCTTGATTACGGCGGAAAAGGTCTGTGCAAAGAGAATAGTGGGGAAATGGGTCTCTGAATAGCAGGTGTCAGCCTTGAACACAAGGAAAAGGAAACTGGACCTTCACTGGGGACTTCCTGAAGTTTCAAAAGCAAGACAAGACCAGGGCTGTACTTGAGAAGGATCTGATCAGCCACCCAGATCTCCTTACTAATTGGCTCAGCTCAGTCGGGATGTGACGAATCCACATGATCTGGGGTTGCCTTTTAGGTGGGGCTCAGGTGCATGTTTGTGCAGGCAACTAAGGAGACTCGATACCATGGGACCAGGGACCTGGGGTTTGGGCTTCCCTCCCCGGCATCTGGGTCGTTAGCGGAAGGAAAACTGGTACTGTAGAATTTTCCACTGTGTCTGTGGTAAAATGAGATGGGATGAGAAGGAACCTCTCGCCTCAACAACCAGGAGGCCACCGAAGAGCAAAGGGAAGCCATGTAAGTTTCCTGGGAGGAGGTCTCTGTGAGCCCAGCTCTAGCTTAGTGTAGATGAGGATGAGGAAAGAAAAAAGTGAGTACGGGCAGACATCCAGAGAGGTGAGGAATAGGGACAGGAACAAACACTTGCAGAGCTCCTCCTGGAGGCCAGGAACTGGGCCAGATGTTTCACAAGATCTTTTCTTCACAATCGCCCTATGAGCTGGAAAATCCAACCCCATTTTCAAGATCAATAAATGGAGGCGTACACACGGCAATCAGAGAAGGAAAAGAAATAAAAAGGAATCCAGGAGTTTCCGTCATGGCTCAGCGGAAACATCTGACTAGCATCCATGAGGATGCAGGTTCGATCCCTGGCCTTGCTCAGTGGGTTAAGGATCCAGCATTGCCATGAGCTGTGGTCACAGATGCGGCTTGGACCCCAAGAGGTTGTGGCTGTGGTATAGGCTGGCAGCTATAGCTCTGATTTGACGCCTACCCTGGGAACCCCCATATGCTGCAGGTGTGGCCTTAAAAAAAATAAATAAGTAAATATTTAAATAGATAAAAAGAAATTCAAATTGGAAAAGAAGAAGTAAAACTGTCACTGTTGGCAGATGACAAAATACTATACCTAGAAAATACTAAAGATGCTATCAGAAAACTACTGGAGCTCATCAATGAATTCGGTAAAGTTTCAGGATAAAAATTAATACACAGAAATCTGTTGCATTTCTATACACTAACAACAAAAATTAAGGAAGAGAAATTAAAGAATCAATCCCATTTGCCGTGATATTGAAAAGGATAAAATCTCTTAGGAATAAACCTACTTGAGGCAAGATTTGTACTCTGAAAATTTTAAGACATTGTTGAAAGAAATCAAAGATGATACAAACAGATAGAAAGATATACAATGCTCTTGGATTGGAAGAATCAATGTCAAAATAACTATACTACCCAAGGCAATCCACAGATTCAGTGCAATCCCTATCAAAATACCAATGGCACTTTTCACAGAACTAGAACAAAAATTATAAAATTTTTATGGAAATACAAAAGACCCCAAATAGCCAAAGCAATCCTGAGAAAGAAAAATGAGCTATAGGGATCAGGCTCCCTGACTTAAGGCTATACTACAAAGCCATAGTCATCAAAACAGTATGGTGCTGACACAAAACCAGAAATATAAATTAATGGAACAGGATAGAAAGCCCAGAGATAAACCCATACACCTATGGTCAACCAATCTATGACAAGGGAGGCCAGAATATATAATGGATAAAAGACAGCCTCTTCAGTAAGTGGTGCTGGGATAACTGGACAGCTACATGTAAAAGAATGAAATTAGAGCACTCCTAACACCACAAACAAACAAAAAACTCAAAATGGATTAAAAACCTAAATATAAGACTGGATACTATAAACTCTTAGAGGAAAATATAGGCTGAACACTCTGACATAAACTGCAGTAAAATCTTCTCAGATCCACCTCCTAGAGTAACGACAATAAAAACAAAAATAAACAAATGGGACCTAATTAAACTTAAAAGTTTGTGCATAGCAAAGGAAACCCTAAACAAAATGAAAAGACAACCCACAGAATCAGAGAAAATCTTTGAAAATGAAGTGACTGACAAGGGATTAATCTCCAAAATACATAAATACCTCCTGCAGCTCAATATCAAAAAAACAGACAAGCCCATCAAAAAATGGGCAGAAGATCTAAACTGACACGTCTCCAAAGAAGACATACGGATGGCCAAAAAACACATGAAAAGATGCTCAACATCACTGATTATTAGAGAAATGCAAATCAAAACAACTATGAGGTACCACCTTACACCAGCCAGAATGGCCATTACGAAAAAGTCTACAAATGATAAATGCTGGAGAGGGTGTGGAGAAAAGGGAACCCTCTTACACTGTTGGTAGGAATGTAAATTGGTGCAACCACTATGGAAAATAGTATGGACAGTCCTCAAAAAACTAAAAATAGAATTACCATATAATCCAGCAAATCCACTCCTGGGCATCTATCCAGAGCAAACTATGATTTGAAAAGATACATGTACTCCAGTGTTTGTTGAAGCACTATACATAATAGCAAAACAGAGAAGCAACCTAAATATCCATCAACAGAGGAGTGGATAAAGAAGATGTGGTACATACATACAACGGAATATTACTCAGCCACAAAAAGAATGAAATAATGGCATTTGCAGCAACATGGATGGACCTAGAAATGACCATACCAAGTGAAGTTAGACAGTGAGAGACAAACATGCTATTACTTAAATGTGGAATCTAAAAAAGGGATACAAATGAACTAATGTGCAGAATAGAATCAGACTCACAGACTTTCTGCTTTTTTGAAATTACAGTTGATTTTCAGTGTTGTATCAATTTCTGCTGTATGGCAAAGCGACCCAGTAATACATGTACATACATTCCCTCTCTCATATTATCATCCATCATGGTCTATCCCAGGCGACTGGAGATAGTTCCCTGTGCTGTGCAGTAGGACCTCACTGCTTATCCATTCTAAATGTAAGAGTTTGCATCTGCTAACCCCAAACTCCCAGTCCATCCCACTCCCCCCGCCCCACCGTGGCAACAACAGGACTTTTCTCCCTCTGTGACACTCACAGACTTTGAAAACACACTTACAGTTACCGAAGCACTCCGGCGGCGGGGGGCGGGGGGGGGGGGAAGGATGGACTGGGAGTTTGGGACTGGCAGAGGCGCACTGGGGTATATGGAATGACTGGCCAATGGGGACATGCTGCAAAGCATAGGGAATTTTACCCAACATTCTGTGATCATCTACATGGGAAAAGAATCTGAAAAAGAATGGACGTGTGAACCTGTATAACTGAATCACTGTTGTACAGCAGAAGTTATCACAACCTTGTAAATCAACTATATTCCAATAAAACTTAAAAAAATGAAAAAAGAAATAATACAGAGATCCCATATACCTTTTATCCGAGATCTCATAATAGTAAATTTATGAGACTATTTTAAATTTATAATATACATTACTTATATTATTTATATATCTTAACAAACAATATCCCAATCAGAAAAAAAAAAATAAATAAATGGAGGCTTACAGAAGTGAAGTAGTTTGTCTGTGGTCCCAGGACCTGGGGAAAGCCCTAACTGCAGTGCTGTGCCCACTGAGTGGTGTGAATTCAGTTTATCGGCTCTGGTTTGGAAGGGACGATCCCTGTGCATCAACTAAAAGACATGTACAATGGAAAGACTTTAGACTATGAGCAAGCAAAGCACCAAAGCCCAGGTTCACGCTGGCTGTATGATCGTGGATAAGTGCTTCACTTCTCTTAGTCTCAGCTGTCTCCTTTGAAGAATGATGGATCAAGACCCACTGCAAAGAGTTGTTGAGGGGAGTGATGATACCATGCTTGTAAGGAGCCTGCCCGTCTCATGCTGAGCGCTCAGCCAACACCGACTCCCCCTGCCCTCTTTCCAGTTGCAGGTCTTTGAGGGTAAGAAGAGGGTGGTCTGGGGAATAGCCAATGACAGGGCTGCAAGCCTGCCAGTGACATCTTTATCAACATGTATCACTTGCTGATGTCATAGAAAAGGAAAAGTGTCAGGGAGACAGCTGTGATATACGAAAGGAACACGTGATAAGGGACGCCTGAGATTTACAGAAAGAGCGATTTCAGTAACTCACACCTTCGTGTGCATGGACAGAGCTTTCCTTAGTATCTGAAATGTAACCTGTAACTAGGGCGCCCTGGAGCTCAAGGAAGAACCGGCTAACATTCTGGATTCTGGGTTGTCTTTGGAATATGCCGGGAGACTAAAGCGTGAAGAGCTAGCTGATGGACACGTTTATTACTCTGTCCAAAAAAAAAAAAAAAAGACCATTAACAAAATGCAGTTTCTAACACTTTTTTCAGCAGTCCAGAGGAATCCTTCTAAACACCTAAATGGATCCTTACTGACTGCATCACGCCCCATCCTGGCTACAGGAGGGAAGGTCACGGCCGGCTCCCACAGTGGGGAAGGGCGAGTCCTACCCGTGAAACCAGCGCACCAGCGGTGTGCCTTGTGGAGGGCACTTTCTTCCCAGGCAGTTCCCTGGACTAGGGAGAGAGCCTCCTGATAACTTTTAACCGGCAGCCCTGCATTGTAGAAGCTTGCATATCAAATGCTTAGCCTAGTGCCCAGTAAATCGCAGTTGATAAATGACACCTAGGAAAAAACCACAACAAAACCCTGAGACCTAAACAGGTGGCTCACCTCTGTGGAACTCTGAGCCGATGGAGTCATCCTCCTTGTGAAGGCTGGCCGTGCTTCATCTCCTCAGTCTCCCTTCTGGAAATACTCCAGCCCCCCCACGTAAAGCAAACGCGTTCATTCTTTTCTCTTGAGCCAACCTCATAGCCATTTTCTCCGAACAGGCCAGCCAGCTGTTCCACTGAATAAGTAAAATCTTACTGAGTTCCGAGCAGAGATCGGGGCATTGAGTAAAACTGGGAGCTCCTTCCGACATGAAGGTCTGAGGCTCCCAGAGGACCAGGACGTCCACGGCAGTGGCAGCATGTCCTGCTTCTGACGTCAGCAAGTGAGGGTCATGTCTGCTGAAACAGCCTCCCCTGCCCAGCAGGGACCGCGGCTGCTCATCTCCGTGTCCTGGCCTGGTTCAGCATCCCTGCTCAGAAAAGGGTTGCAGAACTGGTTCCCACAGTCATTTGAAATGGGTTGAAATCCACTGCTGCCACGTGTTTCAGAATCTGAAGCTAGAACACTAGAGGGACCATTCATTCTGGTCTGCCAGTGACAGCCCCAAGTGCCATCTGTTATCTGGCATCAGGTAGTAACAGTGCCCTATCTTTACTGGAAAGATTTAGACAACTATATGGGCACCCCATTTTAGGGCGGTGCAGCTTTAGTTCCACATCAGAGGCTGTCGTGTGCCCCAACAGACTAGAGGTCCAGAGATCTGGGAGCGGGTCAACGGCGTGCTGGGGGACCAAGGGCAGGACGTCTGACCTCTCTGGCCCCTTGGGGAGCTGGACCAGAACAGCCTCAGGTTCCTCTGTGGCCTAACATTTTACAAGACAGGAGGAACAGCTCCCCAGCTCAAGGGGTTGTTCTGAGGATTAAAGGGAAACTCTGGGGAAAATTCAGAATACAAATAGTTTCAGCTGCAATGGAAAGGTAGGTTCCTTCAGTATAGTAAATGCTCATAAAACATTTATAGAATAAACCAATTTGTATAAATATATCCCTACACAAAAGAGTGAAAAAAGTCTTTAACCATGGTTATCACTGATATAGGCAGTTTTTCAGTTTTAAGATATGCTTGTATATCTTCATATTGCTCCACAATGACCACATGTAGTACTTTTTATACTTAGAAAATTCTTTTTTAAAATTTTAGGAGAAAATAAAATCATCACTGTGAAAATATTTGGCATCTAGTAGGGGCTAAAACAGATAACTGGTTTTAAATACAGATAAGACTTTATGCACTGATGTGGGTAATATAATTTGATATAAATTGATTTTTAAAACATGAAAACTTTTTTTTTTTTTTTTATCTTTTTTGGCCACACTCATGTCATGTGCAAGTTCTTGGGCCAGGGACTGAATCCAAGCTGGAGCTGCCACCCAGTCCACATCTGCAACAACACTGGATCCTTAACCTTTTGCACCAGGGATCTAACCGGTGTCTCCACAGAGACAACTCAGATCATTAACCCTCTGGGCCACAGCAGGAACTCCAAAATATGAAAATCTTTTTGAACTGAGCAATTCCACTTCCAGGAATTTACCCAAGAATAATAATCATGACTTTTCAAAAGATTTATTTATAAGGATATTCACGACAACATTGTTTGTAATAGTCAAAAGCAAAGATTAAAAAAGTGTTAAAAGGGAAAAATATCCTTTATGTTAAAAAGTGACTACTTACGTAAATTAAGACACATCAGAACAATGTTACGAACACAGGTATCATAAGCCATGTTTGTAAAGAATGTTTAAAACCATGGGAGATAGGATATTAAAAAAGCAAGGGGCAAAACTGTATTAAAAATAATTGTGACATTTGTTTAAATATGTATGTGTATAATTAACAAAAATGTTAATGCTTGTTACCTTCAGGCATTAGAATTATGACTGCATTTTATTAACTATTTATTTGTTTGTTTGTTTATTTATTTATTTATTTATTTATTTATTTTTAGGGCCATATCCGTGGCATATGGAGGTTTCCAGGCTAGGGGTCTAATCGGAGCTACAGCTGCCGGCCTATGCTGGAGTCACAGCAACACGGGATCCAAGCCGCGTCTGCGACCTACGCCACAGCTCATGGCAACGCCGGATCCTTAACCCACTAAGCAAGGCTGGGGACTGAACCTGCATCTTCATGGATACTAGTCAGATTCGTTTCTGCTGAGCCACAATGGGAACTTCCATTTTATTTTTCTTTATATTTTTCTATATTTTCTAATTCTTTCATGGAGCAAATGTGATCATGAGATTTTAAAAAAGAAACAGATTCTAAAAAGAAGACAACACACACACTGAAAGGCAGCGAAGACAACAGTTTCGCTGTTGGCACAACCGCAGGCTCTGGGCTCCAAACTCGCCCTCTTTTCCAGCCTGTTAAATCTTGTGGGTCTTACTCCCTGGCCAGCAGCTCCCACTAAGTCAACTCTCTTCTCCTCGACGGCAGTTATTTTCAGAAGCAGGTCTGGGGCCATCTGTCTCAGTGACTTATGCTGGGAAAGGGTCTCTGGAAAACAGCGTGTGGTAAATTTCTCAGGCTCCGCTCATTTGCTCCCCAGCTCTCCTCCTCCCAGGTTTCTCAGGGCCGTGTTTTTGTTGCTGCTGCTGTTGTTGTTGTTGCTAAACATTCACCAGGATGGAGTTCCCGTCGTGGCTCAGTGGCTAACGAATCCGACTAGGAACCATGAGGTGGCGGGTTCAATCCCTGCCCTTGCTCAGTGGGTTAAGGATCCGGGGTTGCCGTGAGCTGTGGTGTAGGTCACAGATGCAGCTCGGATCCCGCGTTGCTGTGGCTCTGGCGTAGGCCAGCGGCTACAGCTCTGATTCGACCCCTAGCCTGGGAACCTCCATATGCTGCGGGAGCAGCCCTAGAAAAGGCAAAAAAAAAAAAAACCAAACCAAACCAAACCAAAACAAACATTCACCATGAAAGGCACTCTTTCACCTGCCCGCCTGAGCAAGCCGAGTGCCTGGTGTAGCGTCCACCTCAGCACTGAAAGAAGGGAGACTTGAACATCTCTGGTCTTTACAGGGATGGCCTATCGGCTGGTCTGCTTGTTGGGGAGTAAAGGAAGACAGTCAATGATTTTTTTTTGGGGGGGGGGTTAATAACAGCTTTACTGAGATAAAAACACATACAAGTCTCCCATGTAAAGTGTACAATTCAGTAGCTTTCAGTATGTTCACAGGGTAGGGCAACCAACACCACAAGAAATTCTAGAATATTTTCATCACCCCCAAAAGAAACCACATAGTCACTAAGAGTCACTCCTCATTTCCTTCCAATCCTCTGAAGCTCTGATCTATTTTCCGTCTCTATAGATTTGCCTATTCGGGACATTTCCTATAAATGGAATCATACAATATGTGCTCTGTGGAGACTGTCTTCTTTGACTCCATATAAGGTTTTCAAGGTTCAGCCCTGTCGTAACATGGTCTGGATTCCACTTCTTATTGCTGAATGACACTGCATGGTACAGATACTCCTTATTTTATTTATCCATCCATCAGTTGATGGAAACTTGGGTTGTTTCTACCTTTTGGTTCTTCTGAATGATGCTGCTACAAACATTTGTGTACAAAGTTGTGTGTGGACGCATATTTTCAGTTCTCTTGGCCATATACCTAGGAGTGGAACTGCTGGATGGTATGGTAACTGTGTTCATTCAATTTTTGAGGAACTTCTGGATTGTTTTCCAAAGTGGCTGTGCCATTTTACACTTCCATCAGCAGTGTCCGAGGGCTCCAATTTCTCCTTATCTTTGCCAACACTTGTTATTATCAGATTTTATGATGACAGCCATTCTAGTGGGAGTGAAGTAGCATCTCATTGTGGTTTTGAGTTGTGTTTCCTAATGACTAACGACATGGACCATCTTCTCATGTGCTTGTTGGCCATTTGTACATCTTCTTTGGAGAAATGTTTATTCAGATCCTGTGCCCATTTTTAAAATTTATTTATTTACTTATTTTTTAGGGCTGCACCCATGGCACATGGAAGTTTCCAGGCTAGGGGTCAAATCAGAGCTGCAGCCTCTGGCCTACAGCACAGCCACAACAATGCCATATCCAAGCCGCATCTACACCGCAGGTTGCAGCAACGCTGGATCCTTAACCCACTGAGCGAGGCCAGGGATCAAATCTGCATCCTCATGGATACTAGTTGGGTTCTTAACCCGCTGAGGCACAGCAGGAACTCCCCATGCCCATTTCTAAATTGAGTTATTTCTCTATTTTATAATTGAATGGTAGGCATAAATATTTATTTTGTGTCTACCCTGTGCCAGGCACTGTTGTAAGCATCGCTGATAGGTAAGGAAGACAAAGCCTTACCCCCACAAACTTACTTCTAGTGGAGAAGAAAACCAATAAACAAGTGAGCAAATAACTGTCTAGGACAAGATCAGGTGGGAGTAGACGCCAGGAGGAAAAGTTAAGTGCAGTAAGACGTGAGCAGGGACGGGGTGGGTGTGCTGTTTTCAGTCAGGTGGTCAGGGAAGGCCTCTCTGAGGAGGGGACATTTAAGCAGAGACCCGAAGTAAGTAAAGACGTGAGCCTCCCAAACATCTGGGGGAAGAGCTTTCCAGGCTGAGGGCCTAGTAGCTGCCACATCCCTGCAGCAGAAGCAAGTTCACTTGAGGGACAGCAAGGAAAAGAGCAGAGTTGCAGGAGCGTAAGAAGAGTCCTAGGAAACGAGGCTTGAGAGGTGGCCAGGGACTCAGATGTACAAATGGTGCAAACTAAAGGCCGCAACGCATACGCGTTCTTATTAGTGATGCCCTGAGGGCAGGGGCTGGTTGTATTTATCTCCATGTCTCCACAGCCCGCACATTGGTTTCCCATGTAGTGGGTACCCGGTATGTACCGGGATCTATTCTAACCTACTGAGCTACTAATAAAAACAATGCCTACATGAGAAGAGTATTTACAGCTGACAGATAATGTGCACATCCATGAGCTTATTTGATCCTTACCACATCCCAGTGAGGGAGTGACCACCACCCCCATTTTTCAGATAGAAAAGCTGAGGCTAGGAGAGGCGATGTGACTTGTACAGGGACATAAACTGGTAAGGGCTAAGCAGGACTCCAACCCAGGGAAGGGGCAGCAGTAAGACCTGGATTTGAAATGAGTTACTGAGGTTTGGGGCAGGTTGCTGGCTCTTTTAGAGCTCTGGGGTCTTCAGGGTCTGGGCCTACCTCCCAGGGGTCCTGTGAAGAGCATGCACGTCTGGGGCCTACCATGGGCCTGGCATACAGCAGGTGCGCAACGAAGTGGTAGCTCTCTGCCCACCTCTACTCATTACAAGCCCCAACATACACTAGGCAGGCTCTTCGTGGGAGGCCTTGCCCGGGTACTGGGGACACAGAGCCAAGACCAGCCCTTCCCCTGGAGGGGAGCCCGGACTCATGGGTGAGGGAGACAAACAATTATCTAACGTGAGTGAGGCCAGAGGAGGGGGGGTGAGTGGTGAGGGGGCTGCTGGGCGGTGAGGGCGGGGAAAACGGCAGATCCACAGCGCTCCCGCTATCAGGTGCAACCCCAAATTCCCCACAGGCTCTTTTAACCTTTCTTAGCAGCTGCCTCCAGAAGAATTTAAGATGGACCATCCAGGCCTGTGGAGGCTCAAATCAGGCTGGAGAAGCCACCTTGCATGGGATGTGGCGGGGAGGGAAGACACGAGGCAAGCTGGATTCTCTCTGCCTGTCAAAGTCTGCTGGCAAGGGCAACCAAGCAGCCACTGAAATTTACGGCTGGCTTTGAACAATCTGTGGTCACAGAGAGCTCTGCTCAACAGGAAGTCTCAAGCTTTGCACTTTGCCCTGAGATTTGAATAAGAAAGCGCTTCCCAGGAGCTGTTTTCAAAGTCATTGCATTACACACACACTCTCTCTATATATACATTTATATACAATATTTAATGCAATAACTTTGAAAACAGCTCTTGGGAAGTGCTTTCTTAATCAAATATATATATATATATATATATATATATATATATATATATATATATATATATATATATCTAGTTCCCTCCCTCTGTCCCCCTCCACTCAATTTACACAGCTGCAAAATTCTGCCCTAAGACACAGGAAGAGCGCAACCTGTTTTCTAAGCCCCACTTCCACTCAGGTACTCGCAGGAGGGCAGAGGTGTGCAGTACAGAGGAACGAGGCAGGGGATGGGTGCCACAAGCTGCTGGGAGGAGGGGGAGGGCACTTATTAAGGGGGTACCTACTGCGTGTGCAGCCCTCTGGAAGCTTCACACACATCATCTCCATCAACCCTCACTCCCCTTGCAGAGGTGACAGACCCCCTCCAGCTGACGGATGCAGAACCTGAGGTTCCAAGAGATTCAAGGTCATGCAACGAATGAAGGAAGAAAAACAACAGACCAGAATGTGCACCTGTACATTCCAGGGTTTACTTCCTTGATCTCTCAGTAGCCATGGGAACGGGACGAAGTTAAACCATTTCCTCCAAGCCCCAGAGCTCTCGACGGTGGAGCTGGGATTTCAACCCTGGCCACCTAAGCCCACTGCCAGAGTCTTTTCTAGAAACTCACTCTGTCTTTCACAGAGTCTTAAGGGGGAGTCAAGGACTAGTGTCATCAATGAACTGGGAAAAGATGAACCAGGAAAACAACAACTCCACACAAAATAAAGCCAGGATTGTATATTTATTATTTGCATTGTTTTCTGAATATATGTTATATTTCAACAAAAGGTTTTAAAAAATGCCAGCGAGCCCTTCCATGTGAACATAAGCAAACAGTGAGCAGAACTTTCCTTCAATAGGCTTCCCCAGAAATGCCTGGATTCTAAACAGCCTTCCCTGAGCTTGCTCCCTGTGCCCAAGCCTGCTTCCTTAGGTTTCCACAAAGCTTTCTGAATTTTTTTTTGTGGGGAAAGCACACTTGTTGTGAGGGCCAAGCTCTCCAGAAATCCCTCTCCTCCCACTCTAGGAAATCTTGAAAAATCAAGGAAAGCAGTCAGGGGAGAGATGGCCACGCACACCTGCACCCACGTGACTGCGTCTTCTCTTCCTCAGGAGGTTTCCCCAGAGGGGGGTCCTCAAAGCCAGGGGCTCCTTAGGAAGTCTGGGGCAAAAGTTGGAAGAAAAATGGGGTTGTTTTTATCCTAAAGTATATTTTGTACAGAAAGGAGTCTCTGAGATGATAAGAGAAGGAAAGGAATGAACATCTATCCGAAGTCGAATGTCGAGTGCTGTGTCACAGCCAGTATCACCCCACTCACTCCACTGAGGAGCCCCCACATGTCAGGCTCGCTGCTAGGAGGTGGGCTCACCATGGAAAGTTCTTGTCTGTGTTAATTTATTTTCTTCAGGCTGCTGGAACCAAGTGCCACAAACTGAGCATCTTTATTTAATTTTTCCTTTTAGGGCTGCACCCTTGGCCTATGGAAGCTCCAAGGCTAGGGGTCAAATTGGAGCTGCAGCTCCTGGCCTACACCACAGGTGCAGCAATACCTGACCCAAGCCGCATCTGTGACCTACACTGTGGCTCACGGCAATTTGGGATCCTTAACACACTGAGGCTGGGGCGCCAGGGATTAAACCTGCATCCTCATGGATACTAGTTGAGTTCTTAACCAGCTGAGCCACAACAGGAACTCCCTTTTTTTTTTTTTTTTTTGGAGCATCTTCAAACAACAGAAATATTGGGCCTTGTACTCCTGGAGGCTAGAAGTTCAACATCAGGCCATGCTCTCCTTGGAAACTGCAGAGCAATCATCCTCTGCCTCTTCCTAGCTTCTAGTGGTTTGCTGACAATCTCTGCTGCTCCTTGGCCTGCAGCCGGACCAGTCCAACCTCTGCCTTTTTGTCACACAGCCCTCTCTGTGGACCTGTATCTGTCTTCACATGGCTGTCTTCTTCCAAAGACACTGCTCACACTCGATTAGGAGCTCAGGCTCCTCATCTTGATGAATTACCTCTGTAATGACTGGTTTCCAAATAAGTCACATTCCAAGGACTGGGGCTTAAGGCTTGAACACATCTTTTTTGGACACAATCCACCCCTAACAACTGTCATTGTGGCGCTTATTCAACAGAAGCTCCCTTTCGAAGATGAAGAAGGTGGGGCGCTGAGAGGCCACGTGGCTTAAGATCTAGAGGCAGTGAGTCCACACATCCAGGTCTGATTCCGGAGCCCATACTCGGTCCACCCCACCACCCTGTCTCGCCAGCATGGAGCGTCCTTATACCACAGGGGCTTTTGCATATATCATCACACATTGTCCTTGTGACATCTCTACAAGGTAGGCACCACTGTCCCCATTTTACTGACAGAGAAAATGAGCTACACAAAGACTGAAGGCACTCAGCTCTCAAGAGGAGGAGCAGGCTTGAACCCACGTGGGTAGAGTCTGCATCCAGGCTTTTCCCGCTGCCCCACCAAGGTCTGTGGCCCTGTGTTGGGGGGACACCAGAAATGGAGTCAGAAATCAACACAAGGAGCCAATGGACAGGCCCCGTCTGCAAGGCTGCCTGGGGAAGGAGAGCTACCCTGATGGAGGGCAGGGGATCGGCAAAGAAATAAAGATGTTGGCTAGTTTTGTGTCTCTTAACCAAAAAGGCTCATCTGGACAGGAAAGAGTTTGTTTTTTGGAAGCTAAAGCCATTCAAACCTCTCAAACCCAAGAGTTCAGATCTCGCCCTACTCCCTGGATGGCAGCGTCTGGGCCCTGCTGGCAAATGGGCTTTCTTGCTTCCTGGAGGGGAGGGCACTGGGCAACACTTGAGTACAAACCTTTTTGGGGGTTTCTTGGGCAGAGCCAGAGAAGCAGCATCCCCAGAGCTTTGGTGCAGGCTCACGTGGATGGCATTTGCCTCGGATTTCACGTGTTTTGGGGAAATGAGGGGAGAGCGAGCTGCCCTCAGGGTAGGAAACAGATTTGGGATATTCCTACATGCCAAAGCCATAGAGCTCAGCGGTCTGTGAGCCTGGGGGGTGGGGTGGGGTAGGGTGGGGGGTGATGGGGTCTGGGTCATTTGTCACAGGTCCCTGGGCTAGTCAGAGGAGGGAAGAAGGCCAAGCGTCCTTCTGGAAGTCCTGCCAACTAGATCCTGCCCACTCAGTTCTCAGCAGCCCCACAGGGGACTCCAACTAGCACCCCTGATGAGCTGGGGAGGAGACTCAGACTGGGTTCACCCTGCCTCTGAGAAGCTTCCAGTGTAGTGGCTGAGCACACCCACTTCCTCCCAGCTTGGAGAGTGGGAACACAAAGAGCAGGTTAATGGGGGCAAGAGGCACCTTCCTGCCGGAAGCCATGTTTAAGCAGAAGCCTGAAGGTGACCCAGGAGCTGGCCAGACGAAGGAGGCGCTTGTGTGTGCTGTGTGTACCTGTCTGTGCAGAGGCTGCTGGTTGCAGGGTCCTGGCAGAGAGAAATACACAGGTGGAAGCCCAGGGTGGGGATGTGTTAACAGTGGGTATGTGTGGAGTGGAGGTAGGGGAAGTGGTACACGGGAGGGGAGGGAGGGAGGGTTCAGGTACTATAACGGCTTCCAGAAGAATCCAGGGCCTGCCTGTGCTCCCTGGGCTCTCCACCCAGCAGTGGCTTGCAACCAGGCTGGGCCACCTGAATTCAGTCCCCCAGCTTGTTGGGGTCTCCAGCTGAAAATTCCCATGGTTATCCAGGTGGCTGTCTAAGCTCTCATCAAGCCCCAATAATATAAACGAGCAAGACTGACTCCATTTAATTCTTGTATCAGCTCTCCGAGTTTCTCTTTATTACCCCCATTTAGCACAGGGGAGCATAGAAGTTCAAAGAAGGTTAAGTGACTACATTCCATGTAAGACTATGATATTTGGAAGGAAAGCGCCCTCAGGCTTCCTGCCTGAATAACTGAGTCGTTTGCTCTCGGAGGAATTTTATGCAGGAGAGAGAAAACGACTTGGTAACAACAACAGCGATGATGACAACAGATACTGCGGACTGGGGATGTTCCCTTCGCCAGAAATTGTACCAAGCTGTGTGCAGACATGCACCCATTTTAGCCCTGACCACAATCCTAGGAGGGAGGGGATTTTACCACCCGCATCAGAGACGAGGGAACGTGGACTTAGAGTGGTCAATGCAGTTGGCCAAGGTCACAGGGCTGACTGGGAATGGGAGAGCCAGGAGGTGGCCCAAGTGGCCGACTCCAGCCGCAACCTGAGCGTCTCTGTGCAGCTTAAAAGGAGCAAAGTCTTCTATCCAACCTGGGGGTCTATATATGAGGAAACTGAGGCCCAGAGAGGGGGCAGAATGAGTCCAATGTCTCATATAAGGCGGTGGCAGAGTTGACTTTGTACTGCTAATATCAGAAAGAGTAATAGTTACGTCATTACTATTACTCTTTTGAGGGAGCCGAATACAGAGGTCAAAAAACGGACTCTGGAGTCCACAGCCTGAGTTCCAATCCCAATTCTGCCACTTGATAGCGGTAGAAGCCTGGGCATGTTTTTAAGTTCCCTGAGCCTCAGTTTCTTTCTCTGTAAAATAGGCATGAAAATATACCCACCTCACAGGGTTGTGGAGGGACTAAAGAGGTGGATGATGAAAGCACGTGGCGTAAGGAAAGCGCTCCATCAGTGTCTACTGTTACTGATTCTCTACCTGCTCCAGGGTGGAAGCATTTATCTGTAATTCTCACAGCACCTACAGAGAGAGATTATTATCCCTGTTGTACAGATGCGGGGAACAAGCCTAGAGAAAATAAGGAACGTGCCTGTTGTTACGCAGCTTGGAAAGCAGTAGAAGCTGGATTGCACATCTGTCTGATGCCCCCGTCCGCGTTGTTTCCCACCACATGGATCCAGCCTTGCAGAGAGCGCCGGCATCCATCACCTCATCGCTACCAAGTATCGGCCTTGTCTTTAATGCTGATAATTCTTACATCTCCCTGACAGCTGTGTGTGTGTGTGCATGAGGGTTTGATGCACAAGAGAGCACAATCACAAGCAGGATGGATGATTCCAGTATCACTTATCATTCTATGACAGAATGAACATTCTTCTATAAGGACAGTAACAACCCATCCTGTGTGCAGAGTCTGCTATGGTTCAGAAAACCCTTTTCACACCCATTATCTCATTGTATCCCCCTAATGGCCCTGGAAGGAGGGCAGTAGAGTTAATTGTGTTATTTTCCATCCATTTAGAGCAGCCACTCTTGGTTGCCTACCGACCTCAACAGCCCTTATGAATAGCATCCTGACATGGCTCAGCTAAGCAAGCCTCCATCACGTGTCCAGGAGTGGATTCTGACTTGCAGATCGCAATGGTCCTGTCCCCCTGGGGGAATGGGAACCATCGTCCAATCAGATGTGAGCGGAGGTCTCAGGGTTCCCTGGAAGTTCTGCCTTCTGGACCCAATGCCTGGGACTGCAGTGGCTGAGGCCAAGAAGGTGAATCTGACCTTTGCTGAGCAGGCCTGGAGTCATGCCACCTCTGGACTACTTGTTGAGTGAGATACTAAGTGCTGAGGGCAGTAATGATAAAGCCAGTTTGAGGTAGGGTTTTGTATCAGGCATCCTAAGATCTCCCACTTCACTGCAGACAAGTCTTCATATAAATCCATGTCCACTACTGTACTTTGTCTTCTTATAATCCAGCCACGCCCTATGCCAAGTACAAGGAATGTTACCAAATCCTCACAATAACCCCAGGGGGTAGGCGCTGTTGTTTCCATGTCACACTCAGCCTCGATTACAGCCTGCGCGGCCAGTGTGGGGGTCTCTCAAATACCAACACACACACTCTCCCAGGACACCCTTCTGCTGCCTCACTGAGCTGCCTGCAAACAGTGGCTGCAGCTCCATTCCCTCCGACCAACACGAGCAGCTCCTGCTTCCTGGTCCTGAGCCCTGGTCAGAGGGAGGGCATGAGGGACCATCTCCCCAAGAAGCTGGAGGGCAACGGCATCGTGATTCTGCTGCCGCTTCCCCACCTAGTGAGGGAGATGATAATACCTGCCTGTAAAGTGGGGCTGGGGTGGGTGGTGCCCTCAGTCTCTGTCCAAAGATATGCCCCTTTCCTTAATAGCCAACAACTGCTGGGTCTTCTCGTGGGCAAGTACCACATGCCAGGCAGGGGGCACCAGTGGTGAGCAAATGGGGCTGCCCCGCTCTCTCGAATCTCTCGTGTAACAAGTCAAATGTGCTTAGAAGCCTCATCCCACATTAGCCCCTGATCCTCTAGGGGCTGTGGCCTCTTCTGAGAACAGGTGGGAGACGCTCCCTTCTCAGAGTTCAACGTTCTGCCCCCTGGGCTCCTGTTTCCTGTCTGCTCCTGTGATTGACAAGAGGTGACACCCTTGGTACAGGACGTGACCTCCTCTCAGAGGGTCCCACACCACCAGTCCAGGCAGGGGTCATCGCATCTCACCTGAGCAAGATGGACACCGCCCCTCCGGCCCTCTCACACCCCCACTGGGCCTGCCACCCCGGGACGCTTTCACACTCACGGGGATTTGGCTCTTCTGGCTGCCAGTTTCTCATCCAGCTGCAACAATCCAGGCAGGCCCTGGCTAGGCTAGGGCACTTCCCGCGGAGGGGCCTATCAAAAGGCCAGCAGATGGCTCTCCATGTCAGAAATTATTTCCTGATGCCCAGGGGAGGCCTCCCAGGCCCTGCATCCCCTGCTGGGGGCAAGTCCCTGCTTCTCCTGCTTGTTGTAACACCCGCTAATGCCGCACATGGTCGGCTGAACTGCCCTCCTCTGTGACTTTGCTTTGCTCTATTACATGGGCTGTCTGTTCAACAAGACATTACTGATGCCTACTGTGTGCCAGGCCTTGTCCTGGGCCCTGGATGGCACGGCTCTGCCTTCAGGGACCGTGCAGTCTAATGGGGGAGCCTGATGAGAAAACCAACATCAGCCCAATGGGGTATGTGCCAGAGATGGGGGGTCTCCTGAGGGTCGGGGGAGGCCAGGCCTGGCTTGTTTCAAGCCTGGCAGAGGGGAGGCACGCCACACACGGAGCATTTACCAACCCAAAGCGTGACTCAGAATAAAGGGCATGGAGTTCCCGTCGTGGCGCAGTGGTTAACGAATCCGACTAGGAACCATGAGGTTGTGGGTTCGGTCCCTGCCCTTGCTCAGTGGGTTAACGATCCGGCGTTGCCGTGAGCTGTGGTGTAGGTTGCAGACGCGGCTCGGATCCCGTGTTGCTGTGGCTCTGGCGTAGGCTGGTGGCTGCAGCTCCGATTCGACCCCTAGCCTGGGAACCTCCATATGCTGTGGGAGCGGCCCAAGAAATAGCAAAAAGACAAAAAAAAAAAAAAAGAATAAAGGGCAACCTCTGCTGAGCCTGTGGAATTGGCCGGCCTCGGTCCCCGGTAATTTCCTATCATTGTGGGGGTGGCGGTGGGTGAGGGGAGTTGTGGGGGGATGCGTGGGGTGCAGGGAGTTGGGGAGTGGGTGACGTGGCAGCTCAGGACAGTCAGGAGCCCTGGCCGGTCACTTTCTCTGACTTTGACCAAATTACCAGCCCAACCAGAACCTGGTTTTCTCAGCTGTAAGGGGCGAGGGAGGCCTCTAGGAATGTTTTAGAAGTGGGTGGCCATCCATCCGTCGGAAATTGCAGGCAGGGGACTCCACCAATGGAAAGGGGGGGAGGAGGCGGGCCAGGGCGGCGTCCCCACGCCCTCCTGACTTGGGATTCTCTAGGCCACCCTGGGCTTCCTCATACGGATCATGAGGACCCAACGGGGCTCTGGGATACGACAGATCCGTCTTTGGCTCCACCTGTGCCTCTTGCTTTGCGATCTCTAACAAGGTGCTTCATTTCTCTGAGTCTTGGTTTCCTCAAACGCAAAAGGCGGATTTGCAACATCTGTTTGGTGGCACTGGTAGAAGGCTTAGAATAGGCTAAGTGACGCCTGGCACCGTATTTGGCACAGAGTAAATATCAAGCAAATGTTAATTCCTCCTCCTCTGAGGAGCGAGATGCCCTTGAGAGCACTTGAAAGGGAAAATTTTGGTGACACAGTTTCTCACTGGAGATGTTAGTGGGACGAGGGGTGTAGACTGCATCTGCCTCCTAGGATCAAAGTCTCCCAGCTGGACTGGACCTTGAAAATGAGCAACAATACCCCCGCTTCCTGCACCTGCCTCCCAGATCCAACACCTGCATCTCCTCTACAACCCGGCTGCTGCTGACATACCTCCCAGGACAAGGAACTTGCTCCTCACTATGGAGGCAGGCTGCCCTTCTGACTGAGCTCTGACTGCCAGAACATTCTTCCTTCTGATGAGGCAAAATAGTGCTGCTGCTGCTGCTTCTACTACTCTTCCTAATCATAACCAATACACGCCTCACTCGGAGACACTGTGAGATGGGTTCCAGACTCGGGATCAAGTCAATATGGCAATTTTCATTCCCCAGTGCACATAAAAGATATACGTATACTGCACTGTAGTCTATGAGTGTGCAAGAGCATTATGTCTATGAAAACAATGCATGCAGCTTACAAAAAAAAAAAAACCACTTTATTGTTAAAAAATGCTAATCTTCTTCCGAGCCTTCAGTGAGTCATGAGCATTTTGCAACAGTGACATCAAAGATCAGGGATCACAGCTAATCTTAACCAACATCCCAACGATGAAAAAGTTGGAAACATTGTGAGAATTACCAAAATGCGACACAGACACACAAAGTGAGCAAATGCTGTTGGAAAAATGGTGCCAATATACCTGCTTGAAGCAGGGTTGCCACAATCTTTAACTTGGTTAAAAAAAAAAAAAGAAGAAGCAGTCTCTATGAAGCACAATCAAGCAAAATGTAACAAAACGAGGCTGGCCTCTAATGGCAAAGTGATTAAGAGCACAGACTCACTCCAGCACTTTTTAAAATTTAAAAGTGGGCATTCCCTTCATGGCTCAGCAGTTAACTAACACGACTAGTATCCATGAGGATGTGGGTTCGATCCCTGGCCTCGCTCATTGGATTAAGGATCCGGCATTGCTGTGAGTTGTGGTGTAGGTCACAGATGTGGCTCAGATCCTGCATTCCTATGGCTGTGATGTAGGCCAGTAGCTACAACTCTGATTTGACCCCTAGCCTGGGAACCTCGATATGTCACAGGTACGGCCCCCTCAAAATAAAATTTGAAATAAAAAATTTTTAATTTTAATTAATTCAAAAGTCAGCTGCTCAGTCACAGTAGCCACATTTCAAGTGTTGATGGCCCCACTGGACAGAGCTGCTCTGGGGCCAGACAGTCAGGACTGGCACCCTGGCTCTGCCACCGACTAGCTGTGGGATCCTACTCAACTTCCTTAGCTTCTCCAGGCCTCAGTTTTCCTCATCTGTAAAATGAGACAAAAACGAGATAAAAGTGGTGCTTGCCTCACAGGGCTTTTTGTGAGAATTAAATGAAGGAAAATCCAGAAAGTGTGCTGGACTGGGCTGGCTTTCAAGCGTTTGCTCATTCATAAAAGCACTTCGGTTTGAAACTCACTTGGTGCCAAGCCTTTACTAGACACTTGATGTATACACGTCATGCACGCATTTCTTCCCCACACTCCAATGAGCATTTCTGCAAGCCCGAAGATAAATGGCTGGGTCAGAGAACATGAATATTTAACATTTTACAAAATCATGCTGAATCACTTTCTACAAGAAAATGTAGGGATTTCCTACTTTCACCAATAATACATGTTCTGCAACAACCTGAGCAACTCTGCAGAGTCCTAAACTTTTAAGTCCTTGCTTATCTGACAGATGTAAACGATCTTAAAAGTTTTAATAGTCTGACTTTATTAGTGAATTTGGGCATTTTCCCATGTTTATCAGATATTTACATTTATGTAGCTATGAATGCCTAGAGGCCTGTGCATTTTTTCTTATTGGGTTGTTTATTTTTTTCTAGGTATTGATCCCAAGGCTTTCTCTATGTTAAGGAAATGAATATATTTTAGATAAGGCAAATATTTTCCCCCTTGCCTTTGACAGTGGTTACACTGTTTTCTTGTCAGGCAGAAAGCTTAACTTCTTGTTTTGCCTTTTTTTCTACAGCTCCTGGATCTGGTGGTCAGCTGGCTTCTGCAACTGTTGTCAGGTCTCCCCAGCTCCCTTGGGGGCTGGGGGGCACAAGGAAGTTCAGACAGACAAGACGGAGTGTGTGTGGGGGTGCACAGGGGCTCTCCCCCCCTGCTCCAGGACACCCTCCACACCGGCTAGAGCCCCTCCTCTCCTCTCAAGTCCCCGTCTCCCTCTAGGGTGTGTCAGGAGAAGGAGACTATCCCTGCAGGAAAGGGGATTCTCCTTCTGGAGACATGAGGGGCAGCTCCCTCTTTTCGTCTCGGCTCTTCATCCTCCTGGAATGGGGGGGGGGCAGAGAGAATGTCATGAAAGTGTGGGGGTTTTGCTAGACTACCCAGCTAAGCCACTGGTGAATCCCTGACCCACAAAACCTGTGTGAAGTAATAGATGTTGTGGTTGTTTTAAGTGGATAAATGTAGGGGTAAGTTTTGTTTGTTTTTGCCTTTTTTTTTAGGGCCACACCTGAGGCAGATGGAGGTCCCCAGGTTAGGGGTTGAATAAGATCTGTAGCTGCCAGCCTCTGCCACAGCCACTCCGGATCTGAGCCACATCTGCAACCTACACCACAGCTCACAGCAATGCCAGATCCTTAACCCAATGAGTGAGGCCAGGGATTGAACCCGCATCTTCATGAATACTAGTTGAGTTCACTAACTTTGAGCCACAACGGGAACTCCATGTGGGGGTGATGTGTCACACAGCAGTTGAAAACTAATACATAAGAGAAGGGCCATTTGGATTGAATAGGGACCAGCCCTCAGAGCTGAGCTTCAGTCTTAAAGGAATCTCTGCCCTGCCCGAGGGCTAAGACGCAGGTGGCTGTTTCTCAGTATACAGCCCAGTATTTAGGTCTTCCCTAAACTTCACGATTCCATTAACTCTTACTTTTTGTGCTATATCCACACAGCTGAGGCCCAGACTCGAGCCACTGCATTCTTTAGCTGTATCCCCTTAACCTTAATCTTCCAGGCCTGAATCATGTCGAATTCTTACAAAGAAGAAATAAAAATCTAGAACTACTTCTTTTCTTTTTAGGGCTGCACCTGCAGTATATGGAAGTTCCTGGGCTAGAAGCTGAATGAGGGTATAGCTGCCAACCTACACCACAACCACAGAAGTGCTGGATCCGAGCCACATCTGTGACCTATGGCCTCAGCTTGCAGCAACACCAGATCTTTGACCCACTGAGCGAGGCCAGGGATTGAACCTGCATCATCCTGGATACTAGTTAGGTTCTTAACTCACTGAGCCACAACAGGAAGTCCAAAAACCTGCAATTTTCTTATTAAGAACCTAGCCCTATTGAACCCCAGAGCGTATCCACAGCTGTGTTTGACGCCAACTCTCTTCATTAGAATGTTAATCATTCATGTCAAGATTTGCCTGATTCTATTAACAACCAGAGGGAAGATTTTGATCAGAACTTAGCCTTGAAGAACTGTGGAAGAATCATGAGGTGGAGGAAAGCGCCTAGCAATAGTTTTGGCCCAGTTCTCTTGTCTCTAGGCAGATGTTTTAACTACGTTCGAATGTATCCGGAGGTGGAAACTCACACAACATCCTTTGGTAGCAAATTCCGCTTTCTACTTTTTGTTTAATCCTAATCATCAAATGAGTCCCTTTCCATCCCCCGTATACTTGCACTGCTTTCATTTCAGCTCCTTTTCTCTTGCTTCATCTTCTGAGAACAAGACGAAGGGGTGTTAAGGACACTCTTTAGAGAAGGCCGTCGGCGTGTTCACAGGGTAATTAAACCGCAGCCCAGCCTTCTCATCTGTAGGTTCAAGAGCTTCAGTTCCTCCACGCTAACCTCATGGGGGTTGTTCCCGTGTCCCATGGAGGCCCCTCCCTGATTGTTTCTGCTCTTCCAAGCTGCGGTACTTCATGAATGCAGCCGTGGCCCAGCACAGAATATAAAAATGGTTTCACACGTCCACTTCCTTTACTGGATCATGGTATCACTTTATTTTTAAATTGCATTTATTTTTGCTGCACCTGCAGCATAAACAAGTTCCAGGGCCTGGGGTTGAACCTGGGCCATAGCAGTGACAATGTCGGCTCCTTAACTGCTAGGCCACCAGGGAACTCCATCACGGTATCATTTTGGAACTTTATTTTCGCAGTTTTAGATCATAGATATGTTACAGGTGTAGACATCATTTTGTCCCACCCCTCAATTTTACAGTTAACTCTGGCCCAAAGACGACTTTCAACGTCACTGAGTGGCAGGGTGGCTGAGCTGGGTCTGGGACTCGGGGACCCGGATTTCCTGTCACACGCCTTTCCAGTCTCTCCTGCTCAGCTTGGCCTCATTTGGGGTGTGCCCTCCCACCTGTGCCGGATCTCTAGCCTCCAAGTCCCACTCTCAACCACAGGACTTGGTAACCAAAGCAGAAGGGTGGTGGGGATGGATACAGCGGGAGCTTGGGACTGGCAAATGCGCACTGAGGTACACGCTACAGATGGTCAACAGGGACCTTACAGCACTGGGAAGTCTACTCGTGCTCTGTGATAACCTCTGTGGGAATGGATGTGTGCACACGGATAACTGCATCACTCTGTGGGACAGAAGAAATTAACACATCACTGTAAACCTACTATACTTCAATAAAACCCAAACCAAACCAAACCAAACCCCCAAACCACTAGGACTCTGGTCCTGACAACAATCTCCACCACAGCACTATGTGTCTCAGTGAAGACAAGCAAAGAGCCAGGGCCCTCTACTCCATGGAGCATTCCCAGGCTGTTAAGAATGAAAATCGGCGAAGGGGGGATCTACAGACCGGCACCAACCTGCAGAACAGCAGAGGGGGTATTATGATTCCACTTGTATTTGGAAAGGGTACACACAGATATGATGCTGCAAAGAAATTTCTAGGGAGATGCACGAAAACTGTCCACAACATGATGGGGTGGATGGTAAAGACTTCGACTGTTCGTTTTATCCCCTTTAGCACTGCTTGAATATTTAACCATGTGGCTTTATTACTTTTATAATAAAAATAGCATAAATGTTTAAAAGGTTAATGCTGATAACTTTCATTTTTTACTTGTCACACTTCTCCAGTGTTTGACTTTTTTCAACGACCGTGTATTACTTGTGTAATTAACAAAAAAGATAGTAAAGATAAACACACATTAAAAATAATGTCATCGTCTGAATATCTGTTATCGAGTAATGCTTTTAGGATACAGGACACAGATGATACACTCTGGGCAGGGGAGATGAGACCGTAACATGGAGGTGGTTTCTCAGATGGTGCGTGCGTGCATGCGTGTGTGTGTGTGTGTGTGTGTGTGTGCATGCGTGTGCGCGCTGGGTGTGGCTGGAGTTGTTGGAGGCAGTTTTTGGTTTTTGATGGCTGAGGAGGCTGTCTCTGACACCTAGGGAACATCCTGGAGTCAGGGATGCTAAAAACGTCCATGCAAAATGCCAGTGGAGCCCTACTAAGAAACACTGGTGGATACTGAAATATAAAGGTTTTTTTGTTTTGTTTTGTCTTTTTTAGGGCCACACTTGCGGCATATGGAGGTTCCCAGGCTAGGGGTTGAATTGGAGCTGCAGCTGCTGGCCTACACCACAGCCATAGCAACGTGGGATCTGAGCCGCGTCTGCGACCTACACCACAGCTCACAGCAACGCCGGATCCTTAGCCCACTGAGCAAGGCCAGGGATCGAACCTGCGAACTCATGGATACTAGTCAGATTTGTTTCTGCTGCGCCACGATGGGAACTCCTGACATGTAGAGTTTTACAGTCTCTATTCTTTCATTTAAACTTCATACCCCCTCTGAGGTAGAAAAAAAAGGATGGTTATTACCCTCGTTGACAGAGAGGAAGTGTCTGGAAGGGGGGCTGCCCAGATATCCCAGAAAGGGAGCGCTCCTAGAGGAAGAAAGATGCAGTGACAGAACTGCACCTAGCAACCAAGACGTTGGTTCCCACAAGCTCTGCATCAGGCCTATTATATCTCTTAGATGGTGAATAGGGTACTAAACCCCTATTTTGCAGACGAATAAACTGAAGCCTTGAGATCAGACCACCAGCCCAGGAACCTGGCCAGTAAACAGCTTAGCTCAAACCCTGGTCTGTGCACTTCCAAAGCCCTTGCTCTTGTGCCTCCCCACGTGGCCTCCCTCTCAACCCTGCGAGGAGACCAGGTGGCACCTGGAAGCAATTTCTCCTCTGGTTCCTCCTCCCCCTTCTCCCCCCAGGACTTATGCTCTCTGGTAGGGAATTCACAGTGGGAAATTAACCTCTGTCTGCAAGGGCCAATTACACAGTCTAGAATAAAAAGAGCAATATGCCTGGACCCAGGTAAAACCCTGGCTCCCCCTCCCTCTGCTCCTGCTCTGGAGGAAGCTGGGAGGAGCAAGGAAGGGGGAAGGGAAATCCCATTCTATTTTGAGAAAATAGTTGTGTTTGATTATCCAATAATACCCAGCTATAAAGTTGGGACAACTATGGATTTTCCCTAAATTTGAAAAATTGTGAGCCATTAACTTCTCACTCTCTAAGTAGATCCATTCAAAAGGATTTTACTATCTTGTGCCTTCTTCTGAGCAGGAATTAAAGTTAATGCAGACTTTTTTTTTTTTTGGCTTTTTGCCTTTTTGCCTTTTCTAGGGCTGCTCCTATGGCAAATGGAGGTTCCCAGGCTAGGGGTCAAATCAGAGCTGTAGCCACCGGCCTACACCACAGCCACAGAAACGCGGGATCCGAGCCGCATCTGCGACCTACAACACAGCTCATGGCAATGCCAGATCCTTAATCCACAGAACAAGGCCAGGGATTGAACCCGCAACCTCATGGTTCCTAGTTGGATTCGTTAACCACTGTGCCAAGACAGGAACTCCATATGCAGACTATTCTTAGGGAAAGGATAGGAACTCAGACCCACAAAAATCTGCTGGAGAGAAACTAGGAAGAAAGCTCAGCTTCTAAGAGAACTTTTCCCCTCAGTCTCAAGGACTCTGGCCCCTCAGCCACTGTGTCCTCAAATGTAGACACAGTGAATTTTTTTTCTTACTGCAGTATTTCATACTTTGGCCAGTGTTCATATCCTTGAGACTCATCTTAGGTACTCCTCCTCCAGGAAGCCTTCCCTGACCACTCCAGGCTGGTTTAGGGCCTCTTCTCCTGTACTGATCTCACTTGTCACAGGACACTTTATCTGACTGGACTATGCATTTCTTTAGGCCAGAAAACATCTCTCACAAATCTCAGAAGTCATATGGCGTCAAATAGCATAGGCACTCAGGATTCTTGGTGGTGTATCAACCCACTTCCTGCCAGAGTCAGCGCTGGATTTGTCCGTGAATGAGGAACTGGACTTGAACAGGTGGATGAGAGAAAGGGCATTACAGACAGAGGAAGATAAGCAAAAGCACAGAAATGTGAGAACATAGGATTGAGAAATGGAGTGAGTAGGGAATAGAGAAAAATGGTGAAAAGCACAATTTAAAAAAAATCCATCTTGGAGTTCCCATCGTGGCTCAGCAGAAACACATCCGACTAGGAACCAGGAGGTTACGGGTTTGATCCCTGGCCTTGCTCAGTGGGTTAAGGATCTGGTTTTGCTGTGAACTGTTGTGTAGGTCACAGACGTGGCTTTGATCCCGCATTGCTGTGTCTGTGGTGTAGACCAGCAGCTGTAGCTCCAATTGGACCCCTGGCCTGGGAACTTCCATATGCCGAGGGTGTGGCCCTAAAAAGCAAAAATAAATAAATAAAATAAAATAAAAATAAAAATAAAATCAATCTTTACAGAAAATCCTAGCAACCTCACCACTATCTGTGGGACCTAAGGTAATTTACTAAACTGTCTGTGCCCCAGTTTTCTCATGACAACGACTCTGAGTAGGTGTGTATAAAGGACTTATACCCAAGTGCCGCACATTCGGTGAATATATACTGTAGTCTGAAATATATTATTCTCAAAGGGGAGGGATCATTCTCTTGTGGGATGATCTGGACCCTACTGCTTCTCAGCAACTGTTTGCTGAGAGGTGCAGCGTTTGGTAACAAACCTGTGTTATCCTCAACTTTATTCATTTATGTTCTTCACTCAATCTACAAACATTCATTGAGCAACTACTATTGGCAAGATGTTGCAATGTGCTGCGATAGTATCAGGGTAAAATGGATTCCTAGCCATCAAAAAGCTCAACATCAGAGCTCCTGCTGTGGCTCAGTAGGTTAAGAACCTGACTAGTATCCGTGAGGATGTTGATCCCTGGCCTCGCTCAGTTTGTTTAAGGATCTAGCGTTGTTTGTAAGTGCAGCACAGGTCACAGACAGAGCTTGGATCCCACATTGCTGTGGTTGTCCCATAGGCCAGCAGCTGCGACTCTGATTCCACCCCTAGCCTGGGAACTTCCTTATGCTATAGGTGTGGCCCCCCCCCCCAAAAAAAAAATCTCAAAATCATAATCTTGGAGAGGAGATGAGGCACGGACACGAAGATAGGAGCCTGGAGGAAGAGGGAACATTATCGATGGAGAAATCAGTTTATGGAAAAGGAAGAGCTTGTATCTTTAATTACTTTTAAGGTTTTCTTTTTATAATTGATTTTCAGCAAATTTATCATGGTTTTGTTTCTGTTTATTCTTCTTTGGGTTTGTTGAACTTTTAGGATGTGTGGTTTATAGTTTATAACAAATTTGGAAAAAATTCAGTCATTATTTCATCAAATACTTTTACATCATCTCTCTTATCTCTCCTCTAATCCCCAAAATTTCTAGTCACATGTTAAATGGACTCTAATTACATGTTAAACTACTTGATGTTGTCCCACAGGTCACTGAGATTTTGCTCATTTTTCTTTCTGTTTTTTTTTGGTCTTTCTCTGCTCCAGGTGGATATTTTTTTCTTTTCTTTTCTTTAAATTTTGCATTTTAGGGCCACACTTGCAGCATATAGAAGTTCCCAGGCTAGGGGTCAAACCAGAGCTACAGCTGCCAGCCTATGTCACAGCCGCAGCAACACAAGCCCCTAAGGCACCACAGCCATGGCAACACTGGATCTCCACCCCCACTAAGCAAGGCCAGGGATTGAACTCACATCCTCATGTATATTAGTCAGATTCATTTCCACTGCACCACAACAGAAACTATGAGGGTGGATAATTTTCACTGCCCCATATTCAAGTTCATGTATCTTTTCTTCTACAGTGTCTAATCTGCTGTTACATTCATCTTTAAAATTTTCATTGCACAAATTCTGTTGCTCAAGAATTTCCATCTGGCTCCATTTTTCAATTGAATTTTGCTATTTGCTCACTTATTGTATTCATATTTTCCCTTAACTCCTTGAACATCTATAGTAGCCATTAAAAGTCCTTGCCTGCTAATCCCATCATCTCTATGATTTCTGTTTCTATTGACTTATTTTTTCTCTTAATTATGGATCCTATATCCACCTTCTTTGCATATATGGTAATTTTTGATGGTACATTGCACATTATGGATGCTAGGGTGGACTCTGCAGGTACATACATGCATAGGTTGGACCAGGTCAGAGTCTGAGCTGACTCCATAGCTCTCATAGTGGTAGGTACACAAATACAACACCCCTGGGTCCTGACCTCCATGGATTTGCATTGGTCGCCAGGTGAAAACAACACCTAAGAGACACTAGGGCCAATTACAGACATACCCATGGTTAAGGTAGGGCCCAAAGCAGTGCCAACAACAGTCTACTTTATGCATGTGCACAATGGGTGAAAGGTAACACAACAGGGCACGCTCACAGGTGAAGAACTCCAGGGAGGAATACTCAGTGGCTCCTCTCCCAGTGGGAGTGCTCCAAACCCACCCACTCCACACTGCAGATTAGAACCACAGTTCAGACGCAGATCTGGGGGCTCCTACTCCAACAACTAGGGAGCAGACCCTGTTCCCATTACAGGGCTGTGACAATCACAGAGCAAATAGGAGGCCCCACTCAATATTCAGTACAGGCTCTGGTCACCACATTGGTCACATTTCCTATCGAGGGGATAATGGCCAGCATACACTGAGAAAAGAGGTAGCAGACATCCAAACTAAAAATAACCCTTGCACCAAACAAGTATTAAACCCAGACAGGCTTCCTAAACACACCAACCATATCAACAGCCACCTCTAAACACACTCCTTGACAAGACCTTGACCACCAGAGGGATAAGACCTAGCTCTATTCACTGGGGGGCAGACACCAGAAGCAAGAGGAACTAAAACCCTGCACCCTGAAGAAAGGAGACCACAAATATTGAATGTCAAATAAAATGAGATGACAGAAAAATATGTTTCAAACAAAGGAACAATATAAAAACCCACAAAAACAATAAGTGGATGCTAGGATGTTTGGTATCTGGACTTTTGTTGTCTTCTTTTAAAGAGTATTGAGTTTTTATTTGGGTAGGCAATTAATTTACTTGCAGATAAGCTCGATCCTTTCAAGGCTTATTTTGGCTTCATTAGAATAGGCTGAAAGTAGCCTTTACTCTCTGTGTAGATTAACCCTATTCCTAAGGCATGTCCTTTTGGGGGTGTCTACAGAAAGCCTGAGATGTTCAACAAAGTATCTCTACTGTAGATGGCTGAAACTTAAACATCTCTCAACCTTGTGTACAGCTTCTCGGGAGTCATTTTATTTTCTGGTAGCTGCTCTTTGCTCACTAGGTGTTCCTTTGCCCATTCTCCTGGGACCTTTCCCTACACATGTGAAGCTTAGTATTTGGCCAGAGACTCAAGAGGAGCTTTATGTAGATTTCTCTACTCTTTCTTATTAGTACTCCATTCTACAAATTCCCGACTTATCAGTTGCCTTAAACCCATTAAGGGTGCTTTGCTCTGTCTGACCTCTCCTCCCCTCCAGTTCCATAAAGTTCCTCTAAATTGACAGCTAGGGTAACCAACAGATCATATTTTTGTTTCATTTCTCTCGGAGACCATAGTTTTGTGGCTGCCTTTTGTCTAATATCTGAAAACAGTCATTTCATGTATTTGGTCCATTTTTACAACTGTTTATGGTAGGATGGCTAGTCCAGTTCCAATTACTCTGTCATGGTCAAAAGCGGAGGTATGCAAAATAGAAAACTGGAAGTTACTCGAGGAATAGGTAGGATTTGGACATAAGGCAATGAATGAGGAGGCTCATTTCAGGCAAAAGAAACAGCACAAGTAGCAAATATTTATTGAGCCCCTGATGTGTGTTATGCACTGGGGATTTTGTGATGAATAAGACAAATGGAGCCTTGCCCTAATGGAGTTTACAGCTTGTTCCAATCTGTGTTCATTTCAACCATTCTCTGGATGCCTGCTCTGTGGAAGACACTGAGCTGGTGTGGGAAGTTGGTGTTAGAAAGGAGAATGAAATATAATCCCCGTCTTCGAGGAGTTCACAGTATTTGGAGGGGAGAGAGAGAAATAGTAACTTTCAACATCAAGTAGTGAGTGAGATGACAATGCTATGACTAGAGTGCTACGGGAGCAGAAAAGCAGACTTTCAGGTCTACCTTCCTTTATGATCTATGCACTGAGTCTTCAAGAAAGAGTAAGAGTTAACTAGAATAGAAGGAGTGGAGGGATGCTTTCTAGGCAATCACAACAAAGACACAGAGACACAAAGTATCTACAGGAAACTGTTAAGTGTCTCAGTGTGGCAGTATGATGTGAGTCTAGAGAGGCAGAATAGACCTTGAGAGGTGTTGTGTGCCATGTTAAGAGCTTAGATTCTATGCTGTTGGCAATGGGGGAGCCATGGAAGTCTCTTAAGCAAGGGAGACATACCCTGAAAACTCCTACCCTTGACTGAGCTGGCAGGAAACGTACTAAATATTCAAGGGATATATGGGACTAGGGAGAGTTGTTAGAATTTAACTCTCTGCCACCAGGAATTTGAAGGACTTTTTCATAAGAGCCATTTGGATTAAAAAAAAAAAACAAATAGTAGCAGACACATAAACAAATCCCGTGGTGTAAAAATCTTGTCAACAGAAATACAGAAAAGCAGTGCATACAGCAGGTGAAGATTTGTTTCCTCAGGAAGATGGTAGGTGGGAAAGAAAAATAAGATTTTAGAGCTATAATGGTTCTGGAAAATCATTCTGCCTTTCATCTAATTTTATAATTACTTTGGCAGCAGCAGAGACCCAGAGATATGAGAAGCAGAACAGGGGTAACAAAACGAGGGGCTTTGGAGTTAGGCTGACTCGAGTTTGAATCCTGACTTGGCCATTACTAGGTGTGACCTTGGTCAAATCATTTAATCTCTCTGAGTTTTAGTCTCTTCATACACAAATTAGAAAATAACAAGACCTTCTTTGCTGGATTGAAGTCAGATACTCATGAAATTTGTGGAGTCATTCCCACTGAGCTTAAACCATAGCATCATCAACTCCTCAGACATACAATTGCTCAGAAGAGATCCCACAGGAGGAAAGTGTCCTTGGGAACACCCTCAAGAACTGGGAGGGTGACAGTGGACTAAAGATAGCTGCAGATTTGTTGTCACGAACCCCATCAACAGGTGGAGTTTATTTTCTCTCCCCTTGAATCTTGCTTGGCCCTGTGACTATGTAACCAATTGAAACAAGCATCACAGTGGATTCTAGTTCTGGGTCTAGATCTTAAGAGAACCAATAACTTCTGCATCCTTTCTATTGAATGTTTCCTCTTGAGATATAGCTGTCATGAAAAGAAGTCCCCCCTGGGAAGATCAGTCGGGGAGCCAGAGGCACCAGCCTCCCAGCTGACTCCATCCAGATAGCAGACATACGAGCAAAGCCGCTCTGCCTTTTCTAGACTCAGCACTCTGGGCAGGACTCACAGAACGGCTCAGACAGCCTGTGTGAAAAATAATATGGGGTTATCATTATAAGCTATTGAGTTCTATTGAGTTCGGAGTAGTTCATTACACAGCAAAGATACCCAGCAGAGATAGAGAGGTTAACTCTCCTGCCGGGGCCCAAGGTCACGTCTGAGCCTCATCAGAAAGCTGAAGAAACGATTATATTCTGGACTCAAGCAGAGAGGTTTTGGTGCCTAGGGACGAAGGTTTAGTAGAGAGTTGGGATGAGGATCCTGCTCCTTCCTTCTCCAGGGAACGGAACATTTATGGTGCAGCGTGACAGTGAAACTGAGCAGGGACCTGTGGGACTCCTGGGCACAAGGCTTTCTGTGTCCCCCATTTCTTGTCATTAGGGAATCAGCTTCAGCCTCTATGACCTTCCCTGAGTTCCAAAGGGCAAGTTCAAACAGCTGCTAATCAGGGAAGGGAGGGGATGCAGGGACTAGGGAGAAGCAGTCCAGAAACAATATTGTAGCCTTGGGGCAGGGTCCTGGTTCCTCTTCCAGGAATATATGTAACAATGTCTTCGAGTTCTTCTGCAGAACTAAAACCCCCAACAAATGGAAACCAGAGAGGAGGACTACCAGAACCAGTCCTAGGGCCACAAAGCACCAACTCTGAAGAAGAACAAAAGCTTGCAAATACTCATCTGTGGCCCTATTTTCTATTCCCAAACTATAAAGCCACTTCTTAATCTCTCCCAGGGGAGGGCAAGGTCTTTAGGGCATTACCCTGCTGTGGTCTCCTTTGCTTGGCAAAGTAATAAAGCTATTTTTTCCCTTCTTTGCCCAAAACTCTCTTTCTTTCTACGAGGCATCAGTAGACAGAGGGCAAGTTTCTGCAACAACAGTATGACAGTTTGAGGGCTTGCAGCTTTGGGACTCTGCAGGGCTAGCCGCTTGAGTAGAAGAATGGTGTCGTGTGCTCTAGCTGGAAAGGCAGAGGCACAGGGCTACCTTCCAAGTGGCGTGTATGCAGACGGAATATTAACAAGGAATGTGATATAAAGGAACCAGAGCAGACTTCTTGTTGAGAACATGCGAGGCTCTTGGAGTCTTCCAGAAAGACCTGAGCAGGACTTTAAATGAGCTGGAGGTCCCACACAAGTCACTGAGGAGGAATTCCCAGAAATCTGGATTACTACCAACAATGAGACCACAGGCTGAGGAGATCTGGAGACATTCAGCTTTTATATGTGAAGCTCCTCCCATAATGTTTGGTCCACGGTAAATATATGACAGTCTGCATCATTAGGGAATTGGCCATAATATCTAGGGTCATACAGCACATTAAAAACAGAGATATCCAGCACTTTCTCTCCACAAGAACCTGCCCCCTGCTGACTGCTCTGGGGCTACTTCAGAGGTAGCAGCAGTCACTCCTGAGAATGTAGAGCTCAGACTATTCTCTGGAAAGTCAGGAAAAATCCTATCAGGCTCCAAAATTTGCAAATGTAAGTTTTTGCTTTGGCACAGATGATAATAATCTGACTTGAGGGGTTATGAATCCCTGGATCTTGAGGCAAATGTCACCTTTCTCGGCTGGATGGTTTCAAGGAAGCAGCTGGAGGAAGAAAATGACTGTTAACAATATTAACACCAATCAAAATATGCACCATCATTTTAATTCAGGGGCCACCCAGGGATGAAGCACAGTGCCCCTCAGCAGGGTGGCCATAGGAGAAAGGAAGTTCCACTACCAGCTCTCATCTAAATGGGGGGAGAAGACAGACCCTGGGCTTTATCATCCATGGCTGGAGTTTATCCTTTGTTTCTTTACCCCTGAAATTTGGTTTTTGATGAACACGAGGACTCAATGAAACTTTCTAGGCTTGGAGGCAGCAAGAGAAAGATCTGGAGTAGCTTCCATTATGGGCTGAATATTTGTGTCCCTCCAAATTCTTATGTTGAAGCCCTAACCTCTGGTGTGATGGTATTTGAAGGGAGGTAATTAGATTTAGATTAGACCTCAGGGGTGAGACTTAGACTGGTGCCCTTCGAAGAAGAAGAAAACGACAATGGCAGAGGTTTCTTTCTCTCCATGCACACATGCTGAGGAAAGGCCAGGTGAAAATACAGTGACAAGGTGGCTGTCCTCTAGGTAGGAAGAAGGCCCTTATCAAGAACCAAATCTGCTGGAATCTTGATATTGTACTTCCAGCCTCCAGAACTGTGAGAAATAAATGTTTGTGTTTAAGCTGCCCAAGTAGGTATTTTGTTATAGCAGCCTGAGCTAAGACAATCTTCTTCCTCAGTGCTCAGTGGAGCCCCCTCCAGGCTACATAATATAGCAGAAAAGTCCTGAAAGACCGAAAACCAAGCTGGAGTTCTGACTCAGCCAGTTTCAAGTTGGATGACACTGGGAAACTCATTTACCCTCTCTGAGCTTCATTTTCTTTTCTTTTTTTCTTTCTTCTTCTTCTTCTTTTTTTTTGTGTGTGTGTGTGCGTGCCTTTTTGCCTTTTCTAGGGCCGCTCCCGTGGCATATGGAGGTTCCCAGGCTAGGGGTCTAATTGGAGCTGTAACTGGTGGCCTACGCCAGAGCCACAGCAACATGGGATCTGAGCTGCGTCTGTGACCTACACCATAGCTCATGGCAATGCTGGATCCTTAACCCACTGAGCAAGGAAAGCGATCGAACCCGCAACCTCATGGTTCCTAGTCAGACCCCTTAACCACTGAGCCACGACGGGAACTCCGAGCTTCATTTTCTTTATCTTTGAAATGGGACTAAGAAACTTGCTCTGCCTATCTCATTCAAAAATCAAATGAAACCATGAATATAAGAGAACTTTAGAAACTATAGCATAGGAGTTCCCACTGTGACTCAGTGGTTAAGAACCTGACATAGTGTCCATGAGAATCTTGGATTCCTGGCCTTGCTCAGTGGGTTAAGGATCTGGTGTTGTAGCAAGCTGCAGTGTAGGTCACAGATTCAGCTCAGATCTGGTGTTGCTGTGGCTGTGGCATAGGCCTGCAGCTGTGGCTCTGATTCAACCCCTAGCCTGGGAACTTGCATACCTTGCAGGTGTGGCCACAAAAAGAAAGACAGAAAGAAAAAAAAAGAGAAACTATAGTATGTATTTCTGGTTATGGCAAAGTGAAGAGGTTAGCAAACTCTCTCCCCTCAAAAGGAACCTTATATAAAGTTGTACAAAACGGATGAAACTACCATTTTAACACTCTAGAAATTGACCAAAGGCATACAACAGTCTCATAAGTGTTTATGCTTGAAAAACGCTGAACTTTGGGTAAGAACAGTGGGACTCAGTGATGTGGGTGCCTTGGGCTCTTTCCATCTTTAGTCAGTATAGGGGTTCTTCCAGAGTAAGGCCACCATGTGGACTGGCAATTTGGCTGCTGAGGTTGAGGGGGCTCAGGTGACAGGGAGCAGTGGGTTGTGCCCTTGCTAAGTGGCATAGTCAGTCTGAGGTAATGATCCTTGGCAGCAGGCAAGTAGGAAGGACCAGTGTCTCTACAAGCACAAGGTCGTGGTTTGGGAAAGCCTATTCTTGGCTGAGATATAAATAAATAGTGGATTTCAGAGAGCGACCAAGCTATCTACACACCCCTGCTCAACCCCCAAAGGTGTGTGTAGGCGGAGAGGAGATGCAAAAGGACCAAGTGAAAAGAAAAAGCCAGAACAGACTTAAAAATGACCTGAACACTGGATGTGCTCCATTCCGCCACATAGAGCTCCACTGGCAGAACACCTGGCTTGATGTCTTTGAGCATAATCTCCATCCAATCATTGGCCGACCACTAAGCTAAGCAGACAGAAGCTTAAAGGTAAGAAAAAGAAAAAAAAAAAACAAAAAACAAAAAAAAAAACCCTAAAGGCACAAGCTGTCACACTGTGGGACAGAAAGATTTCACAGATTTAACGAAGGCCTGTTCTGTGCAAAAAACAGAAGACAAAAAAAGGAACAGTAACAACACCCTTCATGAGGGAATCCACAGTTCCTCCAATACAGTAACTAAAATGTCCAGTTTTCAATAACAATAACAAAATCAAGACATACAGAGAAACAGGAAGGTATGACCCATAATCAGAAAGAAAAGCACTAGAGACTGACTGAGAGCAGTCCTAAATGTTGAAATTATAAGATAATTATTGCAAAGCAGCTATTGGAAATGCTGAAAGAACCAAAGGAAATCATGACTAAGGAATTAAAGGAAAGTATGGTCACAATTAATCAACAAACACAGAATCTCAATAAAGGGACAGAACTCTAAAAAGGAGCCAAAAGGAAATTCTAGTGTTGAAGTACAATAACTGAAACAAAATTCACTAGAGCAACTCAAGAGCAGACTCAAAAAGAGAAAAGAAAAAAAAATCAGCAATCTTGAAGATGGATCAAGAGAAATTATCCCAATCTGAAGAACAGGAAGATAAAAGTTGGAAGAAAAATGAACAGAGCCTCAGAGATCTGTGAAAAGACATTAAGCACACCAAGAAACATATACTAAGGCCTCAGAAAAAGCAGACAGAGAGAAGGGAGAGAATAAGCATTTGGAGAAATAATAGCTAAAACTTCCCCTAACTGCATAAAGAACATCAATCTACATAACTAAGAAACTTGGTGAACTACTTATAAGACAAATGCAAAGAGAGCCAAACATACATATATCACAGTCGAATTGTTAAAGCCAAAGAGAAAATCTTGAAAATAAGAGAAAAAATGACTCATTTTTACAGCAGAGCATCAATATAATTAATGGCTGACTTCCCCTCTTAAATAAAAGAGACCAGAGAGCTGAAAGAAAAATAACTGTCACCCAAAAATTCCACATCCAGCAAAACTATCTTTAAAAAGTGAAGGCAAAATAAAGACATTCCCAGATAAAGACAGAGAGAATTTACTGTTGGAGACCTGCCTTATGCAGTCTTTCGAGTTGAAAGGAAATGGTACCAGGAGGTACTCAAATCCACAGGAAGAAATGAAAGGCACCAGCAATATAAATGTGGGGTTAAATTTCTCATTTCTTAACATCTTTTAAAAACATAAGATTATGAGAGTAATATTATAACACTGATGCAAGTTGCATATATATTATATACAAATATATACTGCATACAATAATACACAACATAACAGCATTAAAGAAGAAGGAAGGATTAGAGCCATCCTGTAGCAAAGTGTCTAGGCTTTACTGGAATTAAATTTGTCATAATCTAAAATGGATTATGATCATTTAAGATGCATAAAATAATCTCTAGAGCAACCACTAAAAAAATATTAAGATATGGTTAAAAAATTAACAAAAGAATTAAAATGCTATGCTAGAAAACTTTATGTAACATTAAAAATAGGTCCTAGAATAGGAACAGAGGAATAAAAAAAGACAAGGGACGTACAGAAAACAGTAGCAAAGTGGCAAATATCAATTGCATAATATTAAATAATAATAATAATGCATTAACATTATTAAATGTGTATGGTCCAAATAACCCAATCAAAAGACAGATACTGTCAGACCAGATAAAAAAGGTCTAATTATACACTATCTACAGGAGACACACCTTGGATTATATGACACAAACATGTTGAAAGTAAAAGAATCAGAAATTTACCATAAAGACAGAAACCACAAGAAAGCTGGAATGGTCCTATAATATCAGATAAAATAGATCTGGGACAAAAATCAGTTCCAGAAACAAAGGGACAACTTATTGGGAAAATATTACAATTATAATTGAGTATATGCCTAATGACAAGACCTCAAAACCCATGAATGAAAAACTTACAGAACTGAAAGAAAAATAGATAATTTAACAATAATAATTGGAGATTTCAATACCCCCACTCTCAAAAATAACTAGCCAGAAAATCAGAAAGAACACAGAAGACTTGAACAATACTATAACTAACCTAGTAGACACCTATAGAACACTTTCTACCCAAAGACTGCAGGACACACATTCTTACCAAGTGAAGGTGGAACATTCTTCCAGATAGACCATATGCAAGGCCCTAAGACAAATAACAATAAATATAAAGGAACTGAAATCACGCAAGGTATGCCTTTTTACTACACATTAGTAATCAACAACATAAGGAAATCATAAGACCTCTTCATCCCTCTCCTGGCTTAGCAAGGCATGACCTGCAGTAACCAGATGATAGGCTAGCTATCCCTCTCATGGAAAAGGAATGCTTTTGAAAAAGCAAGAATATTGTTTTCACTGATTCTCTTTTCCCATCCTTGGTCAATCAATTTCTCTGTCTCTCTCTCCATCCAATTAGAATTTGCAACCCCAAGAAAATAGGTGGTAGCATATCTATCAGGAGACCTTTAAGTAGGCTGATGTTCAGTGTCAGAAACTATAAATGTGGAATATTCTTTTATATTACCCTAAACACTCATAGGGCAGCTACCACATATACAGACCTAAAAGTGGTGCCCTGAGCAGTACTCAGAAGTCTTGATCACACTCAGGGAAGCACAGAGCAGTCATTTACTGCATTCCTAACCTAGGTCAGGTATTAGGCCAGGTGTTGTGATATATTATGCCCTTGAACCTCTATCAAACTCTTGTGAGGTTGGCATGATTCTCATGTTATAGATGAGAGAACTGAGACTCAGAGAGGTTAAGTAAATTACTCAAAGTCACACAGGAGATGTAGGATTTGGGATATGAACTTACTAAATTTAGATACATGACACAAACCTTGAGTCCTACTTTAGAGAGACACTTTGCTGTCTTTAGTTACAGAGAATAGAGTTGCAGAGAACTCAATACAAACATGCAAATGGAACACTGGGGGCTTTTTCTTTAGAAACTTAATGATGAGTTCTTAAGTGATATTTGAATGATTTTACTTGATTGGAGCACCAAAATATTTTATGATAACATTTTAAAATGATGGGTAGGAAGGGTGTGGGTGGGGAGTGGCAGAGGGGAATCGAGGGCTTTATTATCCTCATTCTGCTGATGAGGAAATTGGAGCTGAAAGACAAACCACATAAGTGACTTGCCCTTTGTGACAAATTTGACTAGAGGCTAAGCAGGGTCTGGAACCCAGGCCTCTCGGACCCCAGTGGGTGTGGAAAAAAGCAGCTGTATTGAGCACTGGGGCCCAATAACTGCAAGCTGTGTGCGGGCACTGGGTTCCTGACTCAGACATAGGTCAATTCCGTCACTGCTGTAGGGGTGCTGAAACCTACCACATGGCAGGGGTCAGGAGACTCCCCCCAGAGGGCAGATGAGTGCTGAGTAGCCCGTGTACCCCCACTCCTGTCCAGGAGCAGCCAGGAAAGGGGCGTCTCCATCCCAGGTGAGCTGAAGTGTATTTGGGAGCAGGATGCCCCCAAAGATCACTCCTCCACCCCACACACCTCACAACCCCTTTCCCTTCCCAAAGGATGGCCATCATCTCTAAATCCTCTCCCTGGCTTGGCCGAGTGCCCTTGCCCTGCCCCAGAGAGCAGCAAGAAGGTGGCTTCTGGTCCTGACTGTACAGGGCACACTCTGCCCAGGCTGCCCCTGCCCCTTTCCTGTTTTTCCCTCGTCCAGCCCCTGATCCAGTTCTAACTTACTATGTTGAGTTCTACCAGGCATCACTTAGCAATGCACCATGCCACTGGGTTTAAAACAGTGGGGGACTCGAGAGTTTTAGACCTGCAGCTCTTGCTCAGTGAATGGGATTTTTATGAGGCTGCTGCAATCAGTCTTGCATACGGGGTGCTAAAAATTTTTATGGCTGGCTGGGATTTGTTGGAAGCGCCAAGCTGGAACGTGATGGAGTTCCCCATTAGAGAATGTCCCCAGGAAAGCGGGCGTGCATGGTTCCCTGGTACTCAGAGGTGTCAGAGAGCTGGTTTTATGGAAAGCAATTTCCTCAGTAAAGAAAAAATATGCTCCAGAGACAGAGCGATTTCAACACAGGGGCGCTGCCACCCTGGGTTTAACGGGCTTCCTTAGCAGCCGGTCCCTGGTGATTGCAAAGACGAATGGGTCCTACACACTCAGGCTGCCAGCAAACTTTTCTTCCTCTCCACTCTTTAAAATACACACATTTTAAAGTAAAATAATAAAAAGCTTGAAAAATGAGTGGTGATGACATCACCCACTCAACACTATTGTTAACATTATATGTACACATGTATTTTTGACATAGCTTGGACATAGCTATGACGCAGTTTTATAGCTTCAGTTTCTCATTTTATGATAAACATGTAGAAGTCATGAAAATCACTTTGTAGACTTCATTTTAAGTAACTTTATAGTATTCCATTAGGTTGATATACCATAAGCGGTAGTACTGTTTTCCACATTGTTGGATATGGAGCTGGATTCTGATTTTGTATTACAAATAATGATACCATGAACATCTGGCAACATAAAGCTTTGCTCATCTTCCTCCTTTGGAAGAGATTTCTAGAATTAAAGCATCCTGGCCACCCTGCTTTCCATAAAGGTGTTATTAGTATACCCTTACATTCATCTTACACGAGAACGTCTCTGGTACCACACTCTTGCCAACACTGTCGTCTTCAGACAGCATGTCCACTAATATGCAAAGGATACAATGCCATCTCATTGTGCTTTAATTTGCATTTTGGGATTAATAGCAAGTTTGAACATTTTGCTCACTGGTATATCATCTGTTTGCAGGTCTCTTCCTCTACTAGAGTCTTAGTGTTTTTCTGTTTACCATAGAAATAACTGTCTACCATGTTTGCTATGAAATTATTTTTTAAGAAATTTGTTATGCTTGGGAAACTGTTCAAGCAAAACCCAAAGCCGATATGCATGGGTTTCTGGTTACTTGTGCACACCAATCACCTCAAGGATATTTCCCAAGCCCCAGCTTTGAACGCAACGGTGGGGAGAGGGGTGGGGTGATGTTTAAACTTTGGTTAGGTACACAGGGTACCCAGGCTGAGCCCGAATTTCACTGCAGGCCCTCAACCAGGTATTGGATTCTTTCCACAAGCCCATACGTCAAGCGGACACATGAAATTAACCATCACCATACCAAGGCCAAAACAGATCTTGTATGTTCAGATCTTGGGGAGGGGGAGGTAAATAAGACACAGCCCTCTAAAGAGTTTGCAGCCGATGGGGAAATTAACCAGTACACTCTTGACGAGAGTCAAGGCAGGGGGTAATAAATGCCCTTCATTAGGGGTATGGCAGCAGTACCTGAGATTCAGGTTCTGAAATTCTATAAAAAATCATGGTTGGCGTGCCTGTTGTTGTGGCTCAGTGGTTAACGAATCTGACTAGGAACCATGAGGTTGCAGGCTCAATCCCTGGCTTCGCTCAATGGGTTAAGAATCCGGCGTTGCCATGAGCTGTGGTGTAGATCACAGATGCAGCTCGGATCCCGCATTGCTGTGGCTCTGGTGTAGGCCGGTGGCTACAGCTCCGATTCAACCCCTAGCCTGGGAAATGCCGCACGTGCGGCCCTAGAAAAAGACAAAAAAAAAAAACCATGGTCAATCCTTGAACCCAGGAATCCTGACTCATAGGGCACATCTAATGTTGTTGAAAGGATCTCAGCAATTATTTACTTGAATATCCCTATTTTACAGACCATAAAACTGAGGCTCAGAGACTTGACCAGGGTCTAGGGGCAAGTTAGCAGCAGCGCTGGTCTGGAATCCAAGTCTCCTGCTTCCCAGTTAGGCTTTTTCTGCACCTCAATTTCTTTCCTTTCCTTTTTTATTTTTTCTTTTCTTTTTTAGGGCTACAGGCTAGGGGTTGAATCGGAGCTGCAGCTGCTGGCCTACACCATGACCACAGCAATGCGGGATCCGGGCTGTGTCTGCCACCTACGCTGAAGCCTGTGGCAATGCTAGATCCTTAACCCACTGAGTGAGGTCAGTGATCAAACCTGTGTCTTCAAGGATACTAGTCGGGTTCGTTATCGCTGAGCCACAAAGGCACGCCGAACCTCAATTTCTTGATACACCATTCTTTCCTGGCTCCTTACCCACCTGCCTATCTTTTACACGATGCTTTTTATGTGCCAAACATTAGGCATGGAGTTAAAATACGGTTCACGCCCCGAGGAATTCACAGTCAGTGAGCGGGGGATGTACAATAATCAGAGGGACTCAGGGTAAGCACTTGGGGCTGATGGGGCTCAGTGACGGCCTGGGGAGATCAAGGCAGAAGTCTTCATTTGGCTTATGTTGTGCTGGGCGAGTTCCCCTCGATCTGCCAGGTGACAGCAGAGCATGTGAAGGCCAAGTGCAAGACCCAGCAGAAATCTCCACTTCGGCACCTTGCCCACCGTGGTTTGGAAAAAAGAATCCAAGCTTTAGAGTCAGACTGTGCCCTTGACTAACACTTTGGACACTGGCCCTCGCCTTTTGGGGCCTCAGTCTTCTTAGATCTTTATAACGAGCCTCAGCGTTGTTTGAGAAATAAATAAAGCCCACAGTAGAATGTTGGACACTCAAGAGGTGTGTTATTGTCTTGATTAAGCGCATCCTTATCCAGGATGTGTGCCATTCTTAGAAAGCTCAATGAGAATGTTTTTTTCAAAAAAGCCCTGAATCTGGAACAAACGTCAACTAATTCCTCATCTGCTGGCCTCTGCCTAGGGGAGTTCAGCACATGGGTGCACCTGTGACCTGCGCGGCTCCTTAGAGAGAGCACTTTCTCCGCCCCATTTCCTTCCGGCTGAGCATCGTTCAGATGGTAGCTCCCATTAGGTGACCCCTGGGCCCCTGAATGATTCCCTGAATCAGGATCACAGAGCCACTGCTGCCCCTTCCATCAGCTAACAAAGCTCTTACATGGGAGTTTCTCATTCCTCGTTTCCACATCTGTTTTGACCAGGGTATGGTGATGGTTAATTTTAGGTGTCAACACTTGACTGGTTCATGGAGTGTCCAGATATTTAGTGAAGCAGTGTTTTCAGGCATGTCTGTGAGAGTATTTCTGGATGAGCTTAGCATTTGAATCCACAGACTGAGTAAGGACTGCCCTTCCCAGTATAGGTGGGAGTAAGGACTGCCCTTCCCAGTGTAGGTGGGCAGACACCACGCAACCCTTTGAGGGCAGGGATAGAACAAAAAGGTGGGGGAAGGAAGAATTCTCCCTCTGCCTAACTGCTTGAGCTGGGACCTCGGTCTCCTGCCCTTGAACTGGGAATGATACCACTGGTGCTCCTGGTCCGCAGGCCTGTGGACTTGGACTGGAACGACACCACCGGCTCTCCTTGGTCTCCAGCTGGCAGATGGCAGACCATGGGACTTCCTGGCTTCCATAATTGCATGAGCCAACTCCTTACAATCAATCTCTTAATATATACCTATCCTATGTGCTCTGTTTCTCTGGAGAGCCTCATACAGTCCCATTCGGTGCCCATTCAGGTGACCCGATCCAGGCTCTCCCGGGCAGTCCTGCCTTGCTTCCAGGAGACCTTCTTCCAGGACTTCTTCCCGAGGTCCTTGGCCAATGTGCCTAGATTCCCGAGCATGGAATGTGGGGCCAGATCCTCTGCCTGCAGCCCTCTTCCTCCCCCAGAGGCCAGCTGCCCTGTCTATAGAGTCTGATTCCCCCTCACCTGGCAGCTTCTGCCCAGCCTCAGGGAGTCAGCCTAGTGCCCAACATTAACCCTTCCTCTTGCCCTGACAATCAGGAAAAGCTTGGGTGAGAAGGGAATCTAATTTAGAGGCCGGCACAAGTGACATCACCAGCACAATCGCGAAGCATGGAGAAGACCAGATAATTTCCCCAAGCAAGGACCATCTCTTCTATCAGCGCTTTTGTAAAATCCGGGACTCCCACTGCCATCCTGATTCGGGAAGCCAAACTCTGACCACGGCTCCTCCCTCAGTTTTCTTCCTTTCGATGAAACCAACCCCCTTCCCCTTGAGAGGGACCCCCGCTGACTTCCCGCCTCCACGCATCTTTGTATGATGCGTCCTCCTGACAAATGAGAATCCAAGCCACTGGCCCTTGGAGGAGCCTAGATGATTACAGGCCCACTGCCTATAAATCCAGAGAAATGGGATGGGCCCCTCTGTCCTAGGGAACATGCAGTCCAATTCTTAGCACCACGATTTCCAGATCTTTGGCTCAGAGAGACCCAGAGAAGTCACTGAGAGCATCCCCTCTCTCTCTAAGCCCTGTGCCTTCCCCCTGCTGGCCCTCCTCTGCCAGGAGACTCTTTCCCCTGTGGTGGGATGAGGTTTTCCAAGTCAGGGCTCTGCGCAAGAGAGGCAGCTGCTGGACCATCCCACCTACCCTGAGGGTTGCTCCTGGAAAAGCTCAAAAGAAGGGGGTGGGTGGGTGATGCTTACTGCACCCCTGCCATGTGCCAGGCGATTCCCCACTCCATTCTGCAATAAACTTGATCCACAGAGAGAATTTACCCTCACTTCCGGAGGAGGAAATTGAGGCAGCGCTTTCCCACTGTCTGAAAACAGGTACTTAATAAACGCTTATCAGCCTGAACTTACCTCCAAGCTCTTGAGAAATGACACCGTTTTCTGAAAATGTGCAGAACTGTAACTCTTATGATCCATGTAGTCTGCTCTACTGACTGAGGAATAAAGGCGGTGCAAGAAGGCGATGACTGAGTTTTGGGCATATGCATACAGAAGAGGGTCTAACTGTCCATCACACGGACACTCTTCCATCCAGAGAACAGAACTGAAAGTGGCCGCTCAGCCAAGGACTACATTTCCCAGCTTCCCCTGCAGCCAGGTGGCACCATGGAACTGGATCTCAGGGATGAGACTCAATACCTTCTCAGCCCAGAGGGTAGGGAAGCAGGTCTGCCTTCTTCACCCTTTTCTCCTCTTTTGCGGGCGGCTCTGAAGCGCCAGAAGATGGAAGAACCATCATCTAGAAGGAGTCTGGGTCTCTGAATCATTCCCCAAAGGCTGCCTGCCTCTGACTGATACAGAGACGATCACGCCTACTCACGCCTCTGAAAACTGTGAGGTTTTCTACTCTAACTGCCCTTACCCTTAATAATATACTTGATGTGGCTTATCTTTTCATGCATCTTTCGGGGTGGACATTCAGGGCAAGATAATCCTTCAGGGGACAGGGGGCTCTAATTAAGTGCTCTCTGGACTCCTTCCCTCATCTCCTTCACCAGGAGCAGCCACATCCGATGTCCCCGAGCCCTTCCCAGTGCCCCTGCATTTCTCATGATGTCTCCCCGGGTTCCTGTGCCCTTTCACAGTTAATATCCTACCTTCACAACACCCTCAAAAGTCCCCCCTCAGGGGAGCGCTCCCCAGGCCTCTCTAGTGCTGATCTAGCTCGTCCTGAGGTTCTCTCTCTGACGTGTCCTTCCCCACCCAGCCCTCCACTGATCCCTCCCCCCGTGTTGTTCCACTGGCCCTGTCAGGGCAGGTCTGGTGCAGGCAGGCAGAGGAAGTGGCTGGAGGTGGGCATGTCCTCTGGAGGGACCTCCTGGAAGGCGGGTGACCAAGATTCCGAGGCCAAAGCGGGCTGGGTGGGAAAGGGGCTGCGTGGTCAGTCAGTGTTAGGGTGCAGAGGGAGGGGCTGCTCTCTGCCGGATGCCCAGATGAAACATCGATTATAGCTCAGGAAGCACCCCACAGGCTCCTGACCTCACACACAGTCATAGCCCAGGCCCTGATGGGTGCCCTTAAGGCCCCACGACCCAGCTGCCCCGGTACGGCTGCCGCTCTGGCCTCCTCGCCACTCTGCTCTCCTGTGCCCCCTAAAGCCACAGGCCCTGCCCTGCCTCTGGGTCTCCGCACAGCACGTCCACTGCCGGCAGACATCCTTTCCCATTTGACTCACCCCCTCATCGCCTTTAATCCTTTGTTCAACTGTCACCTCCTCATTTACTTTTCTTACCACCCTATTTCAAATTGCAAACTCCTTGGGGTTAGCAGATGCAAACTATTGCGTTTGGCCTGGATAAGCAATGAGATCCTGCTGTACAGCACAGGGAACTATATCCAGTCACTTGTGATGGAACCTGATGGAAGATAATGTGAGAAAAAGAATGTTTATATATATGTATGACTGGGTCACTCTGTTGTACGGCAGAAATTGACAGAACATTTTAAATCAACTATAAAAAAGGTAAAAAAAAATAAAGACATAAAATTGCCAACTGCCTCCCCGCTGACCTCTCTACCTCGTGTTCCCCATTTCCCTCCATCGCACGTCTTCTCTCCAGTCTTTTTTACTACCTAACAGACTCTGACAATCTAATTTATTTCTCTGCTCACGAGGGCAGGGGTTTTACTGTCATTTCCCCGGGGCTTAGCACAGTCCCCGGCACCAAGGAAACCGTCCATACATATTTGCTGAAAAAACTGAGAGCAACCAAGTGCATCTGGGACGGGGACTTACCCGCGGTGCCATTTCCACGTTACAGTGAAAAGCTGCCCTTGGCCTCAGCATCTCACTTAAATGTTATCTCCGGGGTGCTAGGGCCAGCAGGACCCGGGGAACCACCGCCCCACCACTCCATCCCCTTTTCGCCATAGCTTACTAACAATGCAGGAGGAAGCCACTATCGCCCTGCTGGCACTGGCAAGGGGTGGGGGAGGCCACTGGAACTTGAGAATCCATTTATCTATTAATTTATTATCTAATTAAGGCCCACAGTGACAGCGCTATTTGTTCCAAAATGCCCTCCAACTAAACCAATACAGCGTATGTGCCTTCTAATCAATTAAAACGGTTCTCCGAGAAGTCGGCCTTCAGCAGCCAGTAACCGCTGCACTCCCAGGTCCAGGGCAGGAAGAGGCCTTGTCACTTCATTAGGCCCCAAATGATCTAACTGCACACTGACCACCTGGGTTCTTCTTAGAGGGCCAGAGGCAGCCGTTCCAGGGTCCCAGTGATGAGTGAGCAAGACCCTTTTGGCGGAGAACTGCCTTTTAGCTGCCATTTGCAAATCGAGTTATAACCACAGAGAAGGCAGGCACTGGGAGTTAAGATGCCGGGCAAGGGCCAGCTAGAGAGATGTACTGCAGCCCTGGCCCAGGGCTGAGACTTTTACAACCAGGGGGGCTAAGGCAGCTCTGGAGCTGCAGTCAGCTCTGTACGGGGCTAACGGCCCTTCCTGGACTTGAACCATGCTCTGGCCCTTCCGGGCAGGCTGTGGCACATGCATTCCATGATGTACGGCATGTCTTCTGATGCATGGACCGACCGGCATACTCACGCATCCTCCCGCCCACCCAGACACCACCCACTCAGCTTTTTCATGGCTTCACTCTACACCAGTTGGGTGGTGTGCTCCTAAGAAGCTGGGAGCCCCTTTAGGGCTGATCCATCCTTGTGTCTTGGGCCCTGGCAGACGGCCCCAGGAAACACATGTTGAACTGAACTGAACTGAACTAAAAATATCTCGTTAGGCTGGAGAAAATACACCTAAGTACGCAGCTCAGCATCTGGTAATAACGCTAATGGTCACGGCCACGTGCTAAGGGCTTACGGCCTGCCGGGCATTGTCTACAGACTTTATGCATATCGAGGCCTGGACTCCTCACAGTGACTGTAGGAGGTAAGTATGATTTTTATCACCTCTGGAGTGAGGCAGAGCTGGGATTTGAACCTGGGCAGTTTGGCTCCTGAGTCCTTGGTCTAAGCCACTATAATTGTCATGAGTTTTGCTGAACTGAGTGCTACCAGGAACCGCTGTAACCAAAGGATGCTCCACTGACCACAGAAGTGCGAGGCCACCTCTTTCCAGTTCACATGTGGATCACCAATGAACGGGAAAAGCTTGACTGCTGACTTCTTAAGACAAAAGTCATTGTGTGTGTGTGTGTGTGTGTGTTCTAAGAGACATCTTTATTGTTCAATTCCCCCACAGTGCAAAAACTATTCAATTAACAACAGGTAATAAAATTTTACGCCACAGCTTTCGAATAAGGTCCATTAATGAGAAAGAACCAAAGAAAAGAGCAGAAAGAATTCCACAGTATTTGAGAGTCTGCTGTGTGTCAAGTGCTGTGCTCACTGCTAGAGGCATCATGCTGAATGAAAGAGACATGGTTCCTGCCCTCATGGAGCTTATGGTCTGGTGAGGAGATGGACAATGCACAGAAACACAACAAGCAGCCAAACACGAATGCTTGCAGAGCTGTAACAGATATAAATAAACAGGACACTTGAGGAGGATACCAAGGTATTAACTCAAATCAGGATGTGGGAAAAGGCCTCTCTGAGAAGGTGACAATTAGGTTGAAGCTTCAGGAATGAAAAGGACAAAGATGCCAAGGGAGATGGAAGAGCTCTTTCTAAGAAGTGGAACAGTATGTGTCAAGGTCAAAGGCAAGGACAAGCTTGATGCGTCAAGAACCTGTGAGTATGGGGAGGGCAGGTTCAGTGGGGTGGCAGGACTGAGCCAGGCTGAATCACCAGTGTTGGACAGGCATATGCGCTATGGCCAAGGCTCTGGATTTTACGTTAAGAAAATGAAGGGAAGGCAGGGAAGGGTTTAAGCAGGGACAAAACAGTGCTGCAATTTCTATCTTTCAAAGATCTACTGTGTAGGAGACACGAGTAGAAAGCAGGAGAAGAATAAGCAGGATAGCCCAGCGGTTGAGGTGAGAGACCATGGGGTCTTGAATTAAGGTTATGAGGACAGATAGAAAGATGGGTTGGGGGATGTATTTTTGGAGGTGGAACCAAAAGGACTTACTAGTGATTTGGACGTGGCAGCTGAAAGAAAGGGAGGCATCAAACATGAGACAGGTTTCAAACTTGGGCAGGCGGGTAGCTAGTGTCATTTGCTGAGATGGAAAAGACTCCAGGGAGATCCAGGATTTGGGGTCATGATTATGAGTTCCGTTTCAGGTATGTGAACTCGAGAGGCTCACCACACATCCAACTAGAAATGTCAACAGATAAATGGAGATAGAAATTTGGAGTTTAGAGAAGAGACTTGAGCTGAAGATATGAAATTGCTGGGTATTTAAAGCATGGGAATGGTTGTGTTTACCTTGAGAGTCAAGGTAGGGACCATTAAATGACAGGACAGGTAAGGAAAGACAGTACTCATCAGGCTCAGGAAGAAAAGCTGAATGAAACTTCATAGTTAAGATCATGTGTGGGAGGAAGTCCTGCGGGCAAGCCTTCAGCCACCAGCCCCATACCAGGGATCAAGGGGATTGCAAGGGGATGGGTCCAAAGCCAGGGCAAGATGTGGACACACCTGAGTTTGGATCCTTCCTTTCCCTGCTACTTCCTGGGTTACCTCCTTGAGCCTCAGACGCTCCAAGTATAAAGGGGTGAGTATAAGACCTGCCTCACAGAGAGTTGTCAGGAAGGCAGAAGTCATGTTTGTAGGCTCATTCATGGTTCCTGGCATGGAGTAAATGCCCAGAGGAGCTAACTTACTACTAAGTTGGATCCACAGACGTTGGGTGACTAGAAAGATGGGGGAGATTAATTTCTCTCTGCTCTGAGGAGGGCAGGCCACCCCTGCTGGATCAGCTGGCCAACACTAGCCCTCCCCCTGATCCAAAGTCACGAAGAAGAGTGGTCCAGATCTTAGACCCTGTGAAGGGTTTGGATAAAGAAACAGACCGGATAAAAGACCTTGAGGCTAGAAAAAGTGGAGTGTGTGGGGAACTGGCCTCTGTATTCCCACATCTGGAGGGTTTGCCAGGGATGAAGAATCGACTTTGCTTTGTGTGGTTCCAAAGCAGAGGATTGGTAGGGGCCCCTCTGGTGAGACAAGCCACTAGGTAGCGGGTACCAGGAAGAATGTTCTATACGAGGCACAGATATTGTTTAACGTGCACTCCTTGGGTTTTAAAAAAGGGAGAAACGTAAGAGTATATATTTGTATTCCCATAAAGAAATCCTGGGAGGATATGCAAAATCTAAAAAGTGGTTACCTGCGGGAAGGGGATGGGGGTGTTGGAACTGGGTGGGAAGGAGGAGGAAGTAAAACCTTTATCACGTACCATGTATGCTGTTTGACTTTTGAATCATGTGAATGGATTTCATATCCAAAAAAAGTTAAAGATTAATTGACCACAGCTGTCTGGGTTTATTTCTGGGTTCTCTATTCTGTTCCATTGGTCTGTCTGTCTGTTTTGGTACCAGTACCACACTGTCTTGATGACTGTGGCTTTGTAATAGTGCCTGAAGTCTGGGAGAGTTATGCCTCCTGCTTGGTTTTTGTTCCTTAGAATTGCTTTGGCAATTCTGGGTCTTTTGTGGTTCCATATAAATTTTTGGATTGTTTGTTCGAGTTCTGTGAAAAATGTCATGGGTAATTTGATAGGGAATTGCATTGAATCTGTAGATGGCTTTGGGTAGTATGGCCATTTTTATGGTATTAATTTTTCCAAACCAGGAGCATGGAATATCTTTCCATTTCTATACATCTTCTTTAATTTCCTTGATTGATGCTTTATAGTTCTCAGCATATAAGTCCTCTACCTCCTTGGTCAGGTGTATTCCCAGGTATTTGATTTTCTGGGGTGCAATTAGAAAAGGTATTGTACTTTTGTATTTCTTTTCTGATAGAACATAAAATGGGAAAAAAGACAGTCTTTTCAGCAAGTATTGCTGGGAAACCTGGACAGCTGTATGCAAATCAATGAAACTAGAACACACCCTCACACCATGTACAAAAATAAACTCAAAATGGCTTAAAGACTTAAATATAAGACAAGACACCAACAAACTCCTAAAAGAGAACATAGGCAAAACATTCTCTGACATCAACCTTATGAATATTTTCTCAGGTCAGTCTCCCAAGGCAACAGAAATAAGAGCAAAAATAAGCCAATGGGAACTAATCAAACTGACAGGTGTTTGCACAGCAAAGGAAACCAAAAAGAAAACAAAAAGACAACTTCCAGAATGCGAGAAAATAGTTTCAAATGAAGCAACTGACAAGGGCTTAATCTCTAGAATATACAAGCAACTTATACAACTCAACAGCAAAAAAGTCAACAACCCAATGGAAAAATGGGCAAAAGACCTAAACAGACATTTTTCCAAGGAAGATGTACAGATGGCTAACAAGCACATGAAAAAATGCTCAACATCCCTGATTAGTAGAGAAATGCAAATCAAAACTGTCACAAGATACCACCTCATGCCAGTCAGAATAGCCATCATTAATAAGTCCACAAATAACAAATTCTGGAGGGGGTGTGGAGAAAAAGGAACCCTCCTGCACTGTTGGTGGGAATGTAAGCTGGTACAATCACTATGGAAAACGGTATGGAGGTACCTTAGAAACCTATACACAGAACCAGCAATCTCACTCTTGGGCATATATCCAGACAAAACTTTCCTTTAAAAAGACACACGCACCCTCATGTTCATTGCAGCACTACTCACAAAAGCCAAGACATGGAAACAACCCAAATGTCCATCAACAGATGATTGGGTTAGGAAAATGTGGTATATATACACAATGGAATACTACTCAGCCATAAAAAAGAATGACATAATGCCATTTGCAGCAATATGGATGGAACTAGAAACTCTCATTCTGAGTGAAGTTAGAAAGAGAAAGACAAATACCATATGATATCACTTATATCCGGAATCTAATATATGGCACAATGAACCTTTCCACAGAAAAGGAAATCATGGACTTGGAGAATAGACTTGTGGTTGCCAAGGGGGAGGGGGAGGGAGTAGGGTGTACTGGGAGCTTGGGGTTAATGGGTGAAAAGTATTGCCTCTGGAATGGACTAGCAATGAGATCCTGCTGTGTAGCACTGGGAACTATGTCTAATCACCTATGATGGAGCATGACAATGTGAGAAAATAGAATGTGTACATGTATGTGTAACTGCGTCACCATGCTGTACAGTAGAAAAAAAAATTGTATTGGGGAAATAATTTTTAAAAATAATAAATAAATAAATTTTTAAAAAAGTTAAAGTAGAAATATAATTGAAGCAAGCAAGAAAGCACACAAGAAAACAGGCTGGAGAGGAAGTATATATCCTGAGCTAGAGCTCCTCAAACACAGCACAGGCGGCTGGGGAGCAGGACTAGCTTTGTGGGTTTGGGGGCCAGTGTCACCCCACAGGGCCCTGGTCTCAGAAGGTCCTACCCTTGACTCAGTGCTCTGCTGCCGCTGCATTAAAATTCTTAATAACCTTTGCACAGACAATTTCATTTTGCCCTGGGTTCCACCTGTTATGCAGCGGGTCCTGCTGGGGCATGGAGGGCCTCATCCTTGGGGAACTGTGAGCTGGGGCTGGGAAGCCACAGGACGGAATGCTGTGGGACAGCTCCATGCACGGGGGAGGATGGACTGCACGACCCTGGAACGAAAGCCTGTTGACTGGCTGAATGCTGGGACTCCTAATACCGGGTGTTTCTTCCAGCAGAGTCTCCCAGCTAGGATGGCCATCTGTTCCAGTTGGCCTGGGATGACTTTGGTTTGTGCCTGTGGTCCCAGTGTAATTATTAGCAGTGATGCCCTTCACTGTGAGAAGTGTCCCAGTTTGGACCACACCTACGTGGTGTGACAGGCCAGGAGGACCCTTCATTCATTTGGGCTGCTCGGAGATCCAGGTTGCTACCCCTAGACACCTCTCTCTCTCTCTCACCACACACACACGCATACACACACATGCACACACGCACACAGCACACGCACATACACACACAGGCCTGCCCTGGCTCACCAGTAAGCTGATTATTTCTAATGTGGCAGAAGATAATTTTAAGATAAGGAAACGGAAAGCAGGCCTGATTGAAACAATGTGCTTATCTCTGTCTTGAGAGGAAAGAGTGGCCAGAGAGAGAGAGATTACTCAGAATATGTTTACCAGCTTCTCAGCGACCTTCCCTACCTCCCCTTTAGAGTCAGGGTGGGTTTAATATGTGAAATGTGATTTGAGCAGGGCCGGGAGGGAGGAATGAGGGTGATTCATCCCAACCAAGCTAATCCACATACCATTCGCTGACTTTTTCAGCCAGACTTTCAAACCGGCAGCCTTAGGATAATGGGGGGGGCTGGCAGGGTTTTAGGGATGAGCACGTGTAATTCCCTCACTTCACAGAGGGGAGCGCTGAGGCCCAGAGAGGGGCACGGGCTGGCCCAGGGTCTCACAGCCTGGAACGCTGACTCCCATCACCCCTGCCTCCCTTGGATTTCTTCTGGCGGACTCTGTATTCAGCAGCCATAGTTTGGAGGTAACTCATGGGGCTTGAGAGCAAAGATGTTACAAAAAATACTCAAGGCATTTTCTGGACCACCTGATTTCTGTTCAAGCTGCTGCCTCTGCCTTGCAACGCCATTGCCTGTTCTGAAGACAGTAAACTGCTCTGCTCTGAGGGCCGGACCCTTGGCTAGGACCAGGGGCCTAGACCAGAGCCTGGCACAGGGAGGTGGCCGGCAGAGGGCGCTGATGATGTCAGCGCAGGGGTCTGACCACCCTGACCGGAAGGGGCATCTCCCTGAAACTTCGGAGGGGGTGGGCGAAGGAAAAAGGCTCTCAGTGGGGGTCACAGGGTAGACCGGCCACCTCCTCCAAAGCCCAGCTCTGAACAGCCAGGGCGCCACCTCCCTCAACTGCTGCCTGCTGGGAAGGGGGCATCATCTTCTCTCCATCATGACTTCCCGTTTGAATGTCACCTCTTCCGGAAAGCCCTCAGAGGGGATGTTCTCCCTTTACTTTGCTCATCAGGCACATTCCTCCCCCTCTCATTTCTTTATGGTTTCGGTGAGAATGTCCCAGTCCCCTCCTATGTGCTGCCTCCTGCACCACACACAGGTGCTGTGCCAGGAGCCGCGGAGACAGAGGCTGTGTGATACAACCCGTCTGCCCGGTCTTGGGAGCGGGGGTCGAGGGGGGTGGAGACACAGCCAGCACATTATTAAATTGTGGGACTAGAAGGGAGTGCGGGAAGGTGAGGAACGTCAAGGGAATGCCTCCCTCAAACCAGCCTCAAGGCTCAAAAGGGAATTTGTAGGAGTGAGACTTGAGCTGCATCTTGAAAGGTGAGGCTGACGTGGCCGGGGCGCGGGGAATGGAGGTGGAAGATTAAGGTGTGAGCGGAGGCCTCCAGGCACCGAGCACCTGAGATTCTATGGCCATCGCTCACCTCAATATCCCTGCCCACCTTTTAGCTTTGTGGGGACTCCGTGGCGCCCTCAACCCTTTCACACCTCCAACCCCCATCCTTTCTCGGAACTCACCACTGCTCCATTGGACAGAACAGACCAACAGGGGCCCTCACTTGCGGGACCATGACGCTTCCTGTCTTCTAGACACGGATGACATCAGGCTACCTTACTGATCCCGGAGAGTCAAAGAGAGTCCCCTTGCTGGAGAGGAGGGCAGCTGGGACTGGTCTCTCAGGAGCCTCAGCCACCAATTCATGCCACGGTAAGACTGACACTGAACACTAATTTTGGAGGCATAAAAAGCGCTATTAGAAATCTCTTTCCCGATGTTGAGCTCATGTTGCTAATTCTCTTTTAATATTAACTATCCCATTTGGCAGTTATGTTTGAATAATGAAAAGGTTATCTCTACCGTAAGATAAATAAGGAGGAAGACCCACTGGCTTCAGTCTTGATCATTGCAACGTAGGTATCGTTGGAACTGTGTTCTTAATTACAACCCAACCAACTGATGAAATATCAACCAAGCATGAACAATAGCCTGCGGCTCTGATTCCTTCTCCCCACTCCACCTCCACCTGCTTTCAAACTTTGGAATATAAATGTGACTTTTTCGGGCATTTTAAAAAAAGTTGTGAAAACAAAAGAAGTTGTATTTCAGACCCAGTTACCTACTATGACTGGCAATGTTCAAACCTCTTGGGCCTCAAGATCAATGACGTAAGGAGAAACGTGTTTCTCAGTTGGGCAAGGGAATCGGGGTCAGAGGCCTCTCCCTCCGGCACGGAGCCACTCAGTTCAGTTCAACCAACACGGATGGAGCACCTGCTCTATGCTGTGTCCTGAGCTAGACCCAAGTCCATAGCGACAGTTCCCTAGGGGAAGAAAAACAACTGCTGCTGAGCACGTGGCTTGCTCCTCTGGCTCCCACGACCCCCTCTGCAGCTAGAGGCACATCACCAATTAGAGAGCACACGATGCTGAAATGGCCTCTCCCGCGCGTACCCCCTCCAGTCAACAGCCAGTGCCTCTAGGACCGAAGACGCATCTCATTCATCTTTGCATCTCCGCTGGACCAGCCCAGAGCCTAGCACACAACAGACAATGCCGCAAACGTTTGTTGAATTTTAATGAATCATTTGAAATTTTATACACATTATTGATTATTATTGATTCTTCCAAGAAACCCGTAAAGTAGTCCTTTCATAGCCTCTCATTACACTGAACTTGAATGTGCCCAAGTCTCTTCCCAAGAACATAAGCAACTGAAGGCAGGGGCCATTCTGTGATTCACTCGCAGACCTTCTAGAAAGGTCACATCTCCTCCAGTATCTGAGACTTGGCTCCCCCAATTTAAGTTCCCCTAGGAGCAAACCCTGAAAAAAGGATCCAGGTGCAAGCAGTACATCTGAGAGTCAAAGAAATACAGGTGAAGGAATGAGGTTGTGAGACAGGGAAGGAAGGCAGCCGGGAGCAGGTATTATCCCGGATTATCCCACCTGAACCGTGAGGGAAGTGGGGAATGTATACACCAGCACCCACCAACCACCGGCCGGGAGCACGCTTCTGGGGGTATTATTCCTCGTCACTTCTGACCCACCGTACACATGAGCAAAACTGGCTTCCTCGAGGCCAGAGAAAGCGTGAGGGGAAGAGAAGCACAGATGGAAGCTGAGCTGGCTGCACTGCCATGGGGAGAGGGTACAGTGGGACATCCACGGAAGCAGGTGAGGAATTCTGACCATGTGGCAACACAGGACCCCCCAGAGCATCCAAAGAAGAAGTGTGGGATGTGGACATCCGTCACGGATCTGCAGATTAGGATTAGAGGGCATCTGAGTCTCACGGCAGCGCCCGGGTTCCAGAATGTCATGACTCCACGTGTCCCGTGGCTTTTAAAGGCCAAACCATCTGCAGAAGGAAATCCTTTTGTCTATGGATTGAGAAAGGAAAAGAGGAAGGAGTGTCACAGGAGGGTGATGGGGGGGATACCTAGGTCGTTTGGCTCAATCATTCTTAGGTCAGAGTAGATCCTCAGAGAAACCCAGGGGCACTGATGGTGAGATAAGCCACAGTGATGGAGAGATGGTAGGCTAGAGCCCTAACATGAAATGCTAGGGACATCCAACCACCCTTTGGCCTCCACCAAGTCACCGGACATTTACCAACCACCTACTGTGTGTCAGGCACTGTGCTGCTCTCTTGGTCCAGATAAACTTGTTTAATTCCATCACAAAAAACCTGGAAGATGTTGTAAAAATACCATTTTGCAGATGAAAAAACTGAGGGTTAGAGAGGCCCAATAGCAAGTGCAAACCCAAGGTGGGAAGGTACGTCTGCTCCTCATCCCGTGACCCCAGGGCGCCCTTCTCTACAGCTGCGCCTCCTCAGACCTTCAAAGGATGTGCCACTGGGCTCAGCGCTGCAGTAAACAGACCCAGCGCAGGATGTTTGTGCTGATTTGTGATTAAAGGCAAACAAGATAATCAGCCCCGGGGGGGGGGGGGGGGGGGTGTGTCCTCACTGTCATGCATTCCTCCATTCACTCGGTCCTGGAAACCTTTGAACGCAGTAGTGGCTGCCACAATTACCCTGCAGACTGCAGACTAAAGGGTCCTGTTGGGAAACGCAATTATTTCAAAAGAAAAGGGTTTCTAAAAGACACACACACCAAGGATAGTCCTTTGTTTTTCTGAAACTGATAGTCCCAATAAGGACAACGATGAACTTGGATCAGTGTCTCTAAAGCTTCATTAAAAAAAGGGGGGGGGGGGGGAGGGGGGGATGATGAAGACAAGGAAGAGGACAGTGATGGTGGCGGAGGAAGATGACAGTGATAATGACGATGAGTCTACCGAGAGGAAGAGGGGGTGAGGATGGCGGTGGTGACGAGGACAGCACCTGCCAGTCTTGAGCACCTGAGATCGGTGACGATGTTGAGCCCTTCATGTGCATCACCTCTGAGGGTCACAGTGACCCTCGGAGATGAGGAGCAGCAGTCCCACTTAACGGAAGCTCAGAGAAGCCAAGTGGCCTGCCTGGGCTCCGGACCCTGGCATGGACAGGGACTGACTGACAGAGATGCGTGCCTGAATTAGAACTCCGAACCCCGTGCCTCTCCCCACCCGCCTGTCTGCTTCACTCATTTACTCCACCGTTTGTCTAACTATTAAAAAGAATTCATTCATCTATTCAACGTATTTACTTAGCCCCAGGTATTGCTGCCAGGCCCTTCTAATCCCCAAAGTGTCAAGAAAATGCCTCTGTCCTCGCATTAAGGAGAAAATGAAAATGAGGGTGAATTGCATTCAAACCAAGATTTATCACAACGAATCCTCCCAAAACTAGTGCGAAAAGGACTATTAATGATTTTTCAGCTCCTAGAAGCTAATGACAATGATCTGCTTCACGGTTAATTAATGTGGCAGTGAAAAGCTGCTCCTTAATTGGTTGCTAAGGAGGACGGTTGTCTTACCACTGAAACCCATGGTCTAGGCAGGGGGCCCAGGGGGCCAGGATGGGTGGCTCTCTGGAACCGCTCCTGAGGGCTGACAGTGCTGGGCTGACACTTGGGAGGCAAACATGGCTTGAACTTTGAGTGACACCCTGCACCTCTATTCCCCGGGGTGGCCTGATGGGCAACAGTGAGCCTCACTCTCTGCCATCTACTGAGTGTCACTGCCAGAGACTTAATCTACACAGGGCACCATGGAAGAAGCATCAGGCATTACTGTAACCATTTTACAATTCAGGGAAGTTGAATAACTTCTCTAGATCATTCTGTTAGGAAATGGGGGAATTAAGACTTGGCTGTACCTGTCTATGAGGTTTTAAGCTCACCTAAGAGGTGCCATAAATAGAGATACCCTCTCCACTTCCTGCAGCCGGAAGGCCAGACATAAAGGAGGACTTGGAGAAGGCCAGGGCATCTGGGTTCTAGGTTCTCTTCTGTCCCAGACTTGAGCTGTGAGGTGTCTGCAACACCTCTGCTCTCTGTGCTGCAGGATCTTCACCCGCAAAGAGAAGCAGCTGGTCTCTGGGGTTTTTGGGGTCGCTTCCAGCCTCCCCAGATGTCTAAGAGTCAGGTTTATGGACTGCCCACCCAATTGCTTAACTCCTCTGATCACAAGGACCCCAGGAGATAGAGAGGCAGGGTGGGCAGTCTACGCAGTGGAAAGACGTAGGCTAATATAAACTTATTCACATCCAGGAAAGCACACCCCTGGAGTAAAGTGGTACCTCACCAGAAAAGTTATATTAATACCTAGAAAACGAGTTTACACCCTAAAGCCAGATCTATTTCCTTGCATCTTACCATTCTCTGCCTAGATCATCCATGCTCATTTTCCTCTCCAATAAGAAGGTGAGCAGCTGAGGGAAGGAGCGGCATCGCCTGCTTCTGCATTCCCCAGAGATCCCAGCACAGCCCTGGGTGTCAAAGGGATTGATTAACATGGTTGCTCGCGTTATTATGAAAGTAAGGTCTAGGCACACATGTACCACCACAGAGGTCATCTTCAACAAGACTGAATGCTAGTCCCATTTCCTACAGACAGAAACAGCGGCTCTGAGAAGCCAAACACTGGTCAGAGGCTGCACTACCAGGAAGCAGTGGGGCTGGGGCTGGCACCAGGCCTCTTGTGCCCCAGAGACCAAAAGGACCGACTTCTCTCGAAGGAAAGGAAGGAGGATGTTAGGAACTGCCTTTTAAAGATGGATGCCCCCCCCCCCAACACCTGCCAGAGGCAGCATTTAGAGAACTGTCACCGATGCTCTGGGACCTCTTGGAGGATACCGGGGTAAGGAAAAGACAGGGAGAGATTCCTGGAACTTTCGCCAGTTTAAAGAGCAGCTGCCACTTCTTGCTGTAGGACTTGGTTAAGTGTCTCTCTGTCCCTCATACTGGCCTGGGAGCTCCTGGGCCAGGGTCTGGGTCACGTGCGTGTGAACCCCAAGGCCCCCACCAACACCTGGGAATCACATCGGGGTGAATGAATGATTGCGTGATTCAGTCAGCACGGTGGGGACACGTGGATGCTTTCAAACAGCAGGTGTGGTCTCAGTTCCTAAAGATGGTCTGTGTTTTTAATTTTTTTTTAATTTTTATTTTGTCTTTTTGTCTTTTTAGGGCTGCACCTGCTGCATATGGAAATTCCCAGGTTGGGGGTCTAATCGGAGCTGTAGCTGCCAGCCTATCCCACAGCCAAAGCAATGCTGGATCCAGCCGCATCTGCAACCTACACCACAGCTCATGGCAATGCCGGACCCTTAATCCACTGAGAGAGGCCAGGGATCGAACCTGCATCCTCATAGATGCCAGTCGGGTTCGTTAACCACTGAGCCACAATGGGAACTCTGGCCTGTGCTTCTTGATGGATAATAACAGTCCTCCACATCTCCTCAGCTCTATAAGGTTTTGTATGTGCTTCTGCAGGGCAAGGATTATGACCTCACCTTGAGCGATCCGCCCGAGATCACAGAGACAGGATAAGTAGCTGGCATTTACTGAGCTTGCATCAAACTCTTTGCTGGTAAAATAGCTCATCTAATCCTCAGCAACCACCTTCTGCGATGGGTATTATTATTATTATCACCATTCTTCAGATGAGAAAACTGAGGTCTCAGAAGGAAACCTGCCTAAAGTCACATGGGCAGTAACTTTATTTCAAGCCAAACTGCTCTGACTCCCAAACCTGAGCATTTTCTGCTTAGGGCCACGCTGCCAGGATCAACATTCCCACAGCTTGGGCTTGGGTGCCCTAATGAGGCGCTGACAGGCTGACAGCCCTCCCGGCTGAATGGAGGCTAATTGGGGATTGCACAGGAACAACAGAAACAAACCCTATTCCTTAATTACACGGAACACGAGTCTGCTTTTGAGTGTCATGGCTGGCCCTGCGTCACGTGCACCCTGCTCACGACACTGTGTGTGTGTGTGTGTGTCTATTTATCTTCCCTGAGGCAGGAACACAACGGATACCCTCAGATCTGATCTCTTCAATACTCCTCGACGCTGCAAGCCTTCCGTGCCCAGTGTGCCCACTGCACAGGGTGACAGTGCTAGCCATCACGGTGTGTGTGAGCAGGAGGCCAGGCAGGGCCTGGCCGGGTGTTAACAGGAGGGCAGTGTCCTAGTGCTGAGGGGAATCACAGCACAGGGTATTCATTTCATCTTCTTCAGTGGAAACTGTATATAAGGGATGGAACATGACGACTGGATAGACACGTGCAGAATGAAATGATCACTACGGCCAAGCTGGTTTACATATCATCTCCTCAGAGTTGTTAATTAGTTTTTATGAAAAGAACACCTGAGGAATTCCCGTTGTGTCTCAGTGGTAATAACAAACCCAACTAGTACCCATGAGGACACGGGTTCAATACCTGGCCTCGCTCAGTTAAGGATCTGGCGTTGCTGTGAGCTGTGGTGTAGCTGGAAGCCTGGGATCTTCCATATGCCGTGGGTATGGCCCTAAAAACAGCAAAAAATACAACAACAAAAAACAAACCTGCCTGAAATCTACGCTGCTGATCTTTCCTCTGTTTAACATCTATTAAGGGTATTCCCTGACCCTGGGTATGAGGCCAGAGACAGAAGGTAACAGAAACTACAGTAAAACCAACAGAAAGAGGTGCCCCACCAGCCAGGCACTGTTAGCTCAGGGATGAACAAGAACAAATGTTTGCAGGCAGGATTCAAGTGACAGTACTGACAATAACAAAAATGTCTTGTGTAATCAAGCAGCAGACAACAAAGGATCGTCACCCAAAGAGGGGAGGGGAAGGAAGGTTTACAAAGAGCACCCCCGATCTGGTGTGCACGACTGCTCTCTACCAAAGAAATCTGGTAGAACTGAGCAGTTAGGACATGGTGCTCCAAGACCAGGCACGGTTGAGCCCTCCTGGACCGCCAGCAATAATACTTCAGGGCTTTTTAGAATGCCTACCTTGGGTCAGGCACTGCTGGGTCCCTTCTATGACGTGTCACATCTCATCCTCACAACCACCCAGAAAGGTGAGATTCTTATCTAGCGTTCCAGTGGAGGGAATCCAGTGACTTGTTAGGGTAACTAAACAGAGTGGCTGTGGACCTCCGGGACAGAATGGCTTCATCAACACGACTACGCAGAAGGGTTGGAGCATCTTGGACTTGGATAAAAGAGCAACGCAGATGGAATTTCTTGGGAGCCTTTCAGTCGAAGGGACTTGTGGAGAGATGGCGCCTCGGTATAGATTCTGGTATCCTTCTGTGTAGGAGTCTGTGCATGACAGATCCAGATCTGTCTGTCTCTGTCTATCTCTCTATCTCTATCAGGAGAGAGAGAGGGGTTTGAGTGGGGGGAGAATGCTGGGGGGGGGGCACTGAGATCTGTGTGTCATAATTCTGGGTATTCTGGTGGGTTGTTTCATCCCAAGGTTGCCTCCCTCCCCTACTTTTTAAAAAGCAATTTGACACAGAAATAGGAAGAATTAAGACAGATCTTAATTTCACAGATGCACCAAGACATGTGTGATGTCAGAGGCTAAGTGGTGAGTGAGGAGGCAGAGAGGGGGTGAATGTGGACAAAATAAGAGACTTGAACTTGGACGTATCTAGACATAAAAGTTCTAAAAGAGAACCTTGGGGCAATTCAGGGGAAGAGGTTAGGGCAGAAAATGCTTCTAACAGTAGGTCTGTGGTTTCCCTCCGTGAACCACAGAAGGCTAGCCAGTTTCTCCAAGTTAAGGACTTTCGTGCAGAGATTCATGCGGTCACCAAGTGTCTGAGCCAGTAGGGTCCTGAAGATCATGAGCCCTGATTTCCACCTCCAAGGAAACCACATCGCAGCCGCCTCTGCCCAGTCCAGCTCCTCTTCACTCTCTTTCAGGAGGTCTTCTTGCGAGCAAGTAACCTCCCCCTGCCTCGAACCGCCATCTCAGAGTCTGTTTCCCAGAAAACCTGATGCGAGACAGGCACACTTCAGACGAGACTGAGAAACAGTGCCGGCCTTGGCCCGTCTCATTCAGAGCTCTGGAGCTGGGCCCGCCTTTTGGAGTTGTCTCAAGTTGGACCAAGGAGTCTGGACCTTTCTATAATCCTCACTCCCAATCCCCTTCTCCATGGAGGAGTCACTGAAACCCAGGCATCCTGCAGAGTCAACCTGGGCTGGGTAAGGAGCTCCCTGGAAGAAGGCAACCGCCAAGAAAGAAAGAGCGTGAACTGCGAGCTGCCGGCCCTCCCTGGCGGCTGGGAAAATGAGGGCCTCATCTTGGGGGCACCTGGAGAGGCATGCCAGCATCCACCGCAGCCCTGAGGAGCGGAGAGTCAGGAGCCCCTTTCCAAGCGGGGATTGTGCCCGTGTGGCTGCATCAGTATTGCCCGGGCATTAGCTACCATGCAGATCTCTGAGTCCCACCTTTGAACTCTTGTCAATCATAACCTCTGGGTAGGGAGCTCAGGATGCTGCAAGTTTAATGAGTACCTCAGGTGGTACGTGTGCACCCTAAGATCTGAGAACTAGTGCCCTAAAGAGTAGGAGAAAGCAACCCGAGATGGTCAACTACCTGTTTGAAATTTCATGAAGTTCTATTTCACCTTAAGAATGCACTCCGGTTTTGCATTCTCTTTCATGATGTATACGTGTGCGCGCGCGCACGCGTGCATGTGCGTGCAGACCCAAAGAGCCTTCCCTCGCATCTTCAGAAGTGCAGATGCGTATCATCACTACGTTCCCTGACAACCTCCACCCAGGCCCAAGGATGCCCCCGCTGCAGTTCGAGGAGTCCAGCTGCCTCTTTGTGTCTTCACCACCTCTTGGGGATACAAACTGATTAAGATGCAGCTTCTTCCCTCCAGAAGCTCACAGTCTAGCAGAGAAGCCACACCCAGGGCATCTTCCAGACCTGGGGTCTTCCCTCGGCCTCCTCCGCCTGCTAGATTCACTCGCTTTCACTTCTGCTCTCCGGGTACCACGGACCACGGCTTGCTCAGCTCGCAGGCTTGCTCCGCCTGGGCCCTCGGACACCCCCGCCCCCCCCCTCCGCCCCATGCACAATCTCCTCCTCTCCCAGGGCTGTGTCTGCCTGGTTTAGCTGCTCTTCTGTCCATGTTCTCTACTGTCTGGATCATTAAATTGTTCTCATCTAAATACAGCTGTCACTTTCATCGTAGCTGTTTGGCCGTCCTGGAAACCCCAGAGGCCCTGCGGGAGCGGACGCCCCCGGGGGAAGGGAGTGATGGAAACCTCCTCAGAAGCCGCCTCCGCACTTCCCAGCCCCACCCCCAGAGGGGCCTTCTCCGGTGGGAGTATCAATTCACCAAGAGCTGGAGGGCAACGGGAAGGGGGGAGCGCCAAAAACGGCACAAGAGTGATTTGGCATTTGCCACCAGCGGCTTCCTCAAGCTGGAGGGCTCTTTCCCAGGAAGCCCTATGAATAACACGACCCACTCTGTTAACAGCTTTCATGTTGAGAAATCCCTAAGTCCTTTTTTTTTTTTTTTTTTTTCTTTTCAGGGCCACACCTGCAGCATATGGAAGTTCCCAGGCTGGGGTAGAATCTGAGCTAGAGCTGCCAACCACAGCCACAGCAATTTAGGATCTGAGCCTTGACCTCAGCTCACGGCAATGCCAGATCCCTGACCCACTGAGCGAGGCCAGGGATCGAACCTGCATCCTCATGGATAAAGAACACATCTCGTCTTTCTCATTCCTGTACTTGGCACCCAGTACAGTACCTGACACACAGGAGATGCTCCTAGGTACTTACTGAATAAAGTTGAAAATAAAGAGACATAAGAATACAGAAAACACAGGTTCTGGCACAGAAGAGTTGCTCAGTACATCTTGTTGACTGACTATATACCCACATACAGAGATAGTATTTTCTTTTCTTTCTTTCTTTCTTTCTTTAATGGCTATACCTGCAGCACATGGAAGTTCCCAGGCTAGGGTTGGAATCAGAGCCACAGCTGCCAGTCTACGCCACAGTCACAGAAGCACCTGATCCAAGCCGCATTTGGGACCCACACCACAGGCTGCGGCAATGCGGATCCTTAACCTACTGCGTGAGACTGGGGATCTAATCCGCGTCCTCAAGGACATGATGCTGGGCTCTTAACCTGCAGAGCCACAGAAGGAATTTCAGAGACAGTATTTGCAGCCAGATGTTCTACCTCTGAGCTAATTCAGAATTAGTTTGCTGAATTAGTGGATGGTGACAAGACAGACAGTATTTTGGAAGGGCTGGGAAGGGACCCCGTTTCCAGGAGAGACGTGCAGGTGGCCCGCCAAGGGAGAAAGCACAGAGGGATGAGTGCCAAGGGCTGCACCTAAGGGAGCCTAGGCCTGGGGCCTCAAAGCCAGGGCCAGGGCAAGGAGCCTTCTGAAAGTCACAGGGGGGCCAGGCACAGGCATTGATCCCTGGAAGACAGGAGGGGCTGGGGAACCAGTGGTAGAGTCGGGGCTCATCACCGCTTTCTCAGAATCTTGTTTGAATGTGGGCATGCACTGGACACAGCAGACGTTTGCTGAATCAGCGGATGGGGACAGGATCTAGGGATGAGACAGCCAAGGGGAGGGGTTCAGGACCACACCTGCGGGAGGACAGGGTGATCTGTGAGGTGGGCGCAGAGGCTAAAAGGGGAAGACTGGGCTGGGCTGCACATATGTTGGCTTACAAGTCGGTGCCTCTGGGCAAACACGGGTGAGTGTTGCTCCTCCTTTCACTTCTAGGGCCCTGGTTCTCAAGAGGGGATCTTTGGCAGTGTCTGGAGACAGTTTTGATTGTCATGGTGAAGAGGGCTGCTACTGGCACCTTAGTGGGTAGATCCAGGGATTCTGATGAACATCCTACAATGCACAGGACAGGACCGCCCCCGCCCCCAGATAAATTATCCACCCCCAACATTGGGGTTGAGAAACCCTGCATTATAGCTCTGTGGGAACACCACTGCCCTCACCCCCTGATCCTGAGTCCAGGGTCTCACTCTGAGGTATCTGAGACCCCAGTTAAGATCACTGCTATCAAGAAATATTCACTGAGCCCTGACAGGCAAAAGCAGACACCTGTCATCTTAAATGTTTCTCCTTAAACCAATGACAGCGATGTGAGCAAGACTCAGAGAAGCCCAGTGTGAACCCGATCTGCTGCACCACCCAGCCAGAGGCCTGAGGATCAGGCCAGCCACCACCACGGCACCCACAGGGCCACTGTGACTTTCCTTCGTCCTTCTGGAATGTATAAACTCAGACCTTAGGACAGAAGGGGCTCTGGAGCACTGGTCTCACTGGCCCCTTTCACAAATAAATGAAGAACTCAAATGACAAATGATGGTCCAGCGTCACATGGGAAGTGAGCGGCAGAGCTGGGCCTGGAACCCAGACCTCCAGACGGCCAGCCGAGTGCTTTTTCTATGAGAGAGAGCCTCCGGGGATTTAAGTCTCCAAAAAGTGCCTCCTGAAATACTGAGAAGCGTGTGATACATGTACGTGGCTTTTGGAAAGCCTTGCCAATGTGCAGGTAACAATCAGGTGCTGCTCACCTGAGGCTGACGATTATTCAGGGAGTAAGAGCCTAAGAGAAGGTTCTGAGGGGAGCCTGCGACTTTGATGAATAATTCACCTTAGATGGAAAGGTAATGGCTTCAAGATGTCCTTAAGCATTCGGGGGACCCCAAAGACCAAGAAGACTTTATAAATATTTCAGATACCCCCCACTCTTGTTCCAAGGAAAGGTGATACTAGGAAAAAGGTTTAGCACCAGAAAATAGGCACTACCACTGCTTCCCCACACGCTGGGCTCCCCAGACTTATTTTGGTTACAAAAAGCTGCTATTCATTTGTCCAGGAAGAACATGCCAGTAATTAGATCATTTGGAGTGAAAATTAAAGAGCAGAGGCTCAGCCAGAGAGGTGGGGTAGCTTAACAAGTTACAGAGCAGTAAAACTGCCTCCACCCTCCTACGCATCTCTGAAGACTCCATTCTGCATCGCCCACGCTCTGCAGGGTCTCGAATTCCCTCCTCAAGAGAACTAAATCTGCACCACTTGAGGACCCATTGACCCTAAATTGCACCTATCCCACCCCTGATATGTGAATGAACTTGTCCGTCTCCTGCACTAGACTGTGAGATCTGTCCCAAGTGGCTGGCCCCAAGGTAGGCATATGGCAGATGCATAACAAATACTTATTATTATTTTTTGTCTTTTTTTCTGTCTTTTCTAGGGCTGCATCCACAGTATATGGAGGTTCCCAGGCGAGGAGTCTCATCGGAGCTGTGGCCGCCCGCGTACGCCAGAGACACAGCAACGCGGGATCTGAGCCACATCTGCGACCTACACCACAGCTCACAGCAACGCCGGGTCCTTAACCCACTGAGCAAGGCCTGGGATCGAACCCACAACCTCATGGTTCCTAGTCAGATTCCTGAACCACTGAGCCACGACGGGAATTCCACAAATATTTATTTGTTGACATAGGGGAAGTGGTACCCAGGGGAGAAGGCCCATACCAGAGGAGGAATGGCGGGGGGGGGGGGGGGGGGGGACGAGTTGGGGATGGAGGACTAAATACTATCTCAAAGTTCAGATTCTGCCAAAGAAGGAAGGAGGCTACAATGTCCTGATCCCCTGTGATGTGCAAGGCGTGCAGCCCTCCTGACAAGCCCGAAAGTAAAACATTATTGTTTCCCCAGGTCAATGATAAGGAAAAGAGCAGTCAGAGCACCGTGATCATATGGCACCAAAGCACAAGCTTTCCGGGTCTATCAGGCTGCCGCTTGCTACATGGACAATTTATTTCTCATGCTTCAGGACAGCCCTGATGATGCCTACGTGGACGGGCAGGAATCTGTCACATCAGAGCTTCAGCTCATGACGTGTTCATAACTTACAGACATTTAATAAAAGCAGCTATTTTTGCTACCAGAGCACCAGAAGCTCAATCCTAAGTCTAAATTAATGAACTGATTTGATTTGTGGACCTAAGGAGTTGTTTATTTGAAAAGTCCTCCAACGATACAAACTACATTCTGCTAAGGACTTAATGAATGGACTGGAGTTTTCACATTCCCTCAAATCAGATCTACTCTAGGAAACCCAGGGTTTTGCTGTAATCATTACTGATAGTGGGCAACTTAGGGTAACAGAAAAAAATACAGGAAGAGGAGAGAGAAAGAAGGGCAGGGCAGGGTCTCAAGCTCTCACGTACTAGCAGATTTTCCATTTGCTTATCTGTAAAATGGGCGTAAGAACACCCAGCTCTATCTGTTCTGAGGACACTGACTTGAGAGTGGTTTTGGAAGCTGCAAAGCAACAGAGAGGCATTAGCTACTTCGTGGTTGCGGAAATTTTGGCATTTTATGCACTCTCGAGCACTTGATTTCAAAGAAGCTTTAATTATGTGCATCGAACAAGTTAAAAATAAAAACCACCCCCCGGAATAGGATACAGCGGTAGAGCTCCTCACGAATGTCCGTGTTTGAACGACGACGTCATCCCTTCCCCACTGCCCGTGAAGGTCCAGAGGCTCTTATAATTTGCAGTGTAGTTAGTGTGACCCCAGATGCTATGCTGGTGCCTCATGAAGGTGGAATCCTTGTTAACCTCCAGCCTTCAGAGGCACATACTGGAGATCCCACTCTCCTTGTGGGTATAATTAGAGACATTTTTAGCTCTCTAGAAATTTCTTCAAAGCACAAAATGTTCTCAAGAAAGCATAAACCACCATGTAGAAAATATTGTGCAAGTTTAACTTAAAAAAATTAAAAAAAAAAAAACAAGTTAAATCTTTAGGGAGCTTGAAAAAGCATTTCAAAAACTGTTCTTCAGAACACTTCTTGTTAACGGGCATTTCATGAAAAAGTCATCCATGGTCAAACAAGCCCAGAAAAGGCCCTCTGACAAGGTTAACACATGACTGCCGGGCGTGTTGGTGTGTCCTGTCGGTGTGCCCAGCACGACTCCCAGGAGCAGAGTCGTTGGACGGAGGGTTCCACGTACATTTGGGAATCTTTATTCCTCAGGGCATCATTTTTTTTGTTGTCTTTTTAGGGCCACCCCTGCCACACATGGAAGTTCCCAGGCTAGGGCTTGAATCAGAACTACAGCAGCTTCCAGCCTGTGCCACAGCCACAGCAATGTGGGATCCGAGCCGTGTCCTACACCATAGCTCACAGCAACGCCGGATCCTTAACCCACTGAGCAAGGCTGGAAACTGAACTGGAGTCCTCAAGCATACTAGTCAGGTTTGTTAACTACTGAGCCATGACGGAAACTCCATCGGGATGGGACTAGTTGTTCACAGAACTAACTTGCAGAACCTCTGCTCTTCAACTGGTTTTCACACTGTGCTCAGCAGAATCCCAGAGGGTCCTGGGGGAGGTCTCAGGAGCTACCCTGGGCTGGAGCTAAGGTCCCTGCTGTGGTCTGAATATGTGTGTGTGTGTGTGTGTGTGTGTGTGTGCGCGCGCGCACGCGCATGCGCTCACCTTCCCTGCCAATGAACATGCTGAAACCCTAATGCCCAACGTGATGATATAAGAAGGTGGGGCCCCTGGGAGGCAATTAGGTCACAAGGATGGTGCTCTCCTGAATGGGATTAGTGCCCTTATTATAGGATGACAGACCTCAGAGCACCCCTCACCCTGTCTGTGATGTGACGACATGGGCAGAGGGCCTCGGCGAGCAACCAGGAAGAGGGCTCTCACCAGAATTTGACCATGCTGGCACCTTGATCTTGGACCTCTAGCCTCCAGAACTGTGAGCAATAAATTACTGTTGTTTATAAGCCGCCTAGTTTATGGTATTTTGTTATAGCAGCTCAAATGGACTGAGACCGCCTCCTTGTTCTTAAAGAACAGCCCCCCAAAAACATGGACCCTCACGGCTCCAGAACAGATGAGGACATGGGGCCTTTTGTTCAGCCTGTACGTACGTGTCACAGACTTCAACACTGCTTTTCTTGTTTCTGAATCAAGGTGTCCGGAGCACAGAGTGACAAGCTGAGGCCTGAATGCCAGTTTACTCCCTCCTTGACCTGAGACCAGGCACTTGACCTCCTGACCTTAGACCAGGTACTTGACCTCTTGACCTCTCCCAACTTTTTTTGGCCACCTCATGGCATATGGAGTTCCCAGGCCAGGGATCAGATGTGAGCTGTAGTTGGGACCTACATCTCGGCTGTGGCAAAGCTGGATCCTTTAATCCACAGAGCTGGGCTGGGGATCAAACCTGTCTCCTGGTGCTGCAGAGAAGCCACTGATCCCATCGCACAACAGCAAGAACTCCAACCATGTAATTTTTTTTTTTGGCTCCACCCACAGCCAGGGATTGAACCCTCGCCAGAGCAGTGACCTGAGCCACTGCAGTGACAACACCTGATCCTTAACCCACTGCATTACAGGAGAACTCCTCAACTTCTTATTCTCAGCTCTGCAACGGCAAAGATGCTCATCTCGCACACTACGAGCTGACCCACAGAGGCTCTGGAAATGACACCCAGGGCATCTGAAACATTCTTTTGTTGCTTTTACCTTTTACATTAAAAAAAAAAACTCTGAGCTTACCATTAGTTGTAGCCATTGTGCCTCCCACAAATCTCTGCCACTCTCCTGTGCCTGTGTTAGCTTTACGTCTCTCTATCCTGCTTTAGCAATTCTTTCTGGCAACATTTTTGGTCAGTTTTTCTTGTTATGTAGTGATACACAGTCAGTGCAGAAGATGTTAAAAATTCAGACAAGAAGAAAAAAAAAAGAAAACAAGAAAAACAAACAAACAAAAAAATCACCTTGTAATTCCATCACTGGGAACCAGGCTGTTAATGTGTTTTCTTTCAATTGAAGCGCATCTGAGAAATGCCCAGGCTTCCTGGGGTTATTCTTCGTTGTGCTGTCAAACTTACACTTACCAAAATCACATGTGCCCTTCTTCTTTTTTTTTTTTGTATAAGTTAATTTGCATATGTTTTATCTCCAAAATAATACTAACATGTATGCCTATATTTGAATGCAAGCAATATAGAAGCAAGCTGAAAACAAACGTAAGGCTTCCTTCGCTCATTCCCACCCCATCCCACTGGTCTCCTGAGGAAACCACTACTGAATGTTGTATTTATACAGACGTTTTCCTATTTATTTCCGTATTACAGTAGTTGATGTTTAAAAACATAAAAGCTTGTCTTAAACTTACTGTTTTATTTCTCAACCCTCTTGAATCATCTTTTCAAGTGTCTAGCCTTCAACCTCAACCTAGTATTTTCTCTAAAGTTTCTGAAATCAACTTTCTTAAAAGTCTAGGGCGATGCTGCTCAACTTCAATGTGTGGATGAAAGAACTGCCTGGGGATCTCATTAAAAAGTAGATTCCGGTTCAGTGGGTGTGGGGTGGGGCTAAGAGCCTCCACTGCTAACCAGCTCATGCTGCAGGTCCACTTGGGGGAGCAAGGCTCTGGGGTACAGGGCAACCCCAATCCTGCATCCTCTCCTCGGTGGGTATAAACTCTAAGCCGGCCGTTTTCTCCCATGTGCCCCACACTTCCTGCATCACCGGCTTTCCTCATTGGCCAGGATTAAGCCCAATGCTTAATGGATTGTGAGGGCTCTTCCTCAAGACTTGGGATAGGGAGGTTCCTGGGGGATCTTGGTCCCACAGTAAAGGCTACTCAGGGTTCAGGGCTTTCCTTCAGAGACATAACATACAGAGGACAGAATAACCAGAGCGCCAACCTCCTGAAAGGCAGGGCGTGAATACCTGACCCCAAAACATCCAAAGGGAGCAAAGGTGAGGGGGTTTCAGGGTCAGTGGTGGAGAGAACCCCAAAGAGGCACAGCGAGATGAGATACGCCAATTCAGCTGAAGTGCCGAGGACTTTTCAGCAACTGAGTCGACGTGGTGGCCAGAGCCTGAGGACCAGAGATGGGACGGGCAAGGAAAGCATCCTGTCCCTGCTCTCATATCACCTGTCACTCCGGCCTCAGGTGTGGCCCCCACAGGAGGCCCTCTTGCCATCGGCTGCTGCACATATAAAGGCAGTGCTCAACCACATGGTCGACCCCACCCAGCATGGTTCCTAAACCACAGCCTGTTGGCGATTCATAGTGAACCCCCCGACACACACACACACACACACACACACACACACCCACACACACATGCTGGGGTGGGAATGGGGCAGTGCCTCAGGAGTTAATCAGATGACCAGGCTTCTCACGGGAAGGTCTAACGAGAATTTCCCTCTGGCCACTGTATTCTTAGAACTGAAGAGCTGGGATTTCCGCTTGATTAGTAACAGCCCGACAAGAATCTGAAAAACACATCGCTTACAGAGTCTACCATTAAGCACACAATTCTTCATTTTGCGTCGCTTTTTAGCTGTGGCTACTACAGAATAGCTTAGTCCAAACCCTCTAGGAAAAACCCTTGCCAAATGGACCACCACCTCTCAAATATTCTTTGCTGATGGGAGAGAGTTTTCTTCATGATTTGTATATAAATATCGCTCCTCCCATATAACTGAAACCTGCCCAAGAAAGCCAGTGGACACTTACTGGCACAGTTTTCATTCAAATCCACTGGGACATCCATGGCAAAGACTATAAGGGGCAATGGAACTAAACATGTATTTCTAATACACCTTGCATGAACTTGACCTGCATGCGAATCCTCAGGAAGGCTGCATTCTTTCCTAATTACTTTGGAACAACGGTGCTGGAAAAATGACTCCTATGGTGGAACAAAGCAGGAGAGCTTGTGCCTGAGAAGCAGTGTTTGAGAGTCAGCCTTCCTTTGATGAGGCATCTCCAAGGAAAACATAACAGGACTATATGTCCAGACCACTCCAACCAGAGCTCCTGCAAGACCCAAAGCTAGGCCAGGGAAGCCGGGGGGCCACCATCATCCGAGACCTCAAGTGTTGCTCATTCATGTGTTCCAGCATCTAGCACAGGGCCTGCTGAGGGAAGGGGCTGTACACATGTCCCCTGAATGAGTAAACGGATGGGTACAGGGAGGGGAGAGTGCATGATCAAATCGAAATCAGTATCTTCAAGACGCCGTATTGAGCTCCAGGTGTTGGGTAATCACCTTCGCTTAGATGTCTCCCAGGAGCTTCAAATCCATCATATCTCAAGTCCCAAGTCATCCATCACGCACCACTCCTAGCCCTGCAAACTGCTCCTTTGGGGCTCTAGAATTCAGACACCATCTCAGACAGGGGCTGCTCTTCTTCCTCACCTCCTTCATCAAGAAGATTCCCAGGGCAAGTGTCACCTCCTCTTTGATGCTTTTCCTGGACACTCCTCGCCGGGCCTTCCTCACTGGCCTTTCTTATTGCAACACTGATTAGAGTCTAAGGTGATGTCTGCCCAGTGCGTTGCATGAACCAACAAGAGGAGGCTCAGCCAAACACACAGGCAGGTGAGCTCTCCCCGAGCTCTGTCTCAGCAGAAAAAAAAAAGAAAACCCTTTTTGTGCTTCCATCTCATGGCCCTCTGCTGCTTTTCTCGCTGCAATAAAACAGAATCCTATTCAAAGGAAACAGAGATGGCTGAGAGGTGTGGCCATTAACAACAGACATCATGAGTTCAAGTCCTGCCTTGTACAAGAGATTTCTTCTTCTTCTTCTTCTTTTTTTTAAGGGCAGCACCTGCAGCGTATGGAGATTCCCAGGCTAGGGGTTTGAATCAGAGCTTTGCTGCCTGCCTATGCCACAGCAACACAGGATCTGAGCTGCATCTGAGACCTACACCACAGCTCACGGCAACACTGGATCCTTAACCCACTGAGCAAGGCCAGGGATTGAACCTGCATCCTCATGGATACTAGTCAGATTTGCTTCCACTGAGCCAGGACGGGAACTTCCTTGTACAGGAGTTTTAGCAGTTAGGTTGCAGGAAGCCTCGCCTCACACACAAGCCAGAAAAGGGATGAGGCTTTTTGGTGACTATGCTGTTGTCAGGGGTCACCATGGAAAAGGAAGACTTGAACTTTCTGATCAAGGCCACTGACCGCCCCGAGACCAGCAGGATGACTGCTGTAGTCACAGAACAGGTGTATGCAGTGTGCTGGATGCACCCCAGGGTTACCCCGGGTTTGGGCTTGTGTTGGCTGATTTTACAGAGGAATCAGTGAAGCAGGAGCTGGTTCCTGGCTGTGTACTCCCAAGAAGTAGTGACATTGAAATGAGTGGGCGTTTTCACATGGTGATGGTGGGGGGGGGGGGGGGAGGGATTACAGCTGGACTAGAGTTGGCAACAGGTAAAGAAGCAGCTCTCATTCTGAGGGGCACGAGGGTGGTCAGAGAGGTGGGTTTTGGTCATTTTTGTGGCCACTTGCTGGCCATGTTTATGCCCTGAACATGGTCACTGGGAGGGTCTGCCTAGGTCTTCTTCAGAGCATTGTTTCTGTGGGGAATGTCACAGCCTGGTTGTCACCAGAGCTGCTGTTTACTTTCTCTGTCTCTTCTATGAAACTACTTATTTATTATTACTGTCGTCTTTTCTTTTTAGGGCCGCATCTGTAGCATATGGAAGTTCCGAGGCTAGGGGTGAAATTGGAGCTAAGCTGCCGGCATAGGCCACAGCTCACAGCAACACTGGATCCTTTAACCCACTGAGTAAGGCCAGGGATCAAACCTGCATCCTCATGGAGACTAGTCGGGTTTGTTACTGCTGAAGCACAATGGGAACTCCAAGCCAGAACTTATTTTATGCCATGCACTTCACTAACTACTCTATGTCAATTCCGTTTAGTTTTATTTATTTTTTTTTCCCATTTTTGGCCACCTTGCAGCATATGGAGCTCCCAGGCCAGGGATCAGATCTGAGCTGCAGCGGCGGCAACGCTGGATCCTTAAGCCTCTGGGCTGCGCCTCAGACTGAACTCATGTCCCAGTGCTCTGAAGATGCTGCTGATCTCGTTGCCCCACACTGGGAGCTCCCATTTATTCTTCAGAACATAATTTTATGCGAGAGGCAAGCCCTGTACCCATTTCACAGATGAGAAAGGCTAAAAGATATTAGTAACATTTCACAGGCACAGAGCTAAATAAACACCAGAGCCAGAATTTGAATTCAGGTCTGACCAACTCTAAATCCCGTGCTTTTTACCCTGTGCACAAACCCGCTCTCCGTGTCATCACCACCAGTGTCTATTCATTTGTTTGAATATCATTGAGCCCGTGGTAGCCACTGTGCCAGGCACTGGAGAGAGGGCCACAAGTTACTACCTTTTCCCTCAAAGAGCTGGAAAAAAATCTTTGAGAGCCGTGCTGTCTCATATGGCAGCCACTAACTACATATGGCTATTTAAATTTAGGTTTAAAATTAAATCAATTAGATAAAATACAAAATTCACTTCCTTCCATGGCACTAGCTACACTGTGAGTGCTGGATAACCACACGAAGCTAGTGGCTACTGTATGGGACATTACAGATCCAGAACACTCCCATGAGCGCAGAAAGTCCCCTTGGACAGTACAGTTCTAGAGGAAAAGGGTGACCCCTGAGTCTAGCTTGTACTTGCTTTAAAAGTCCTGCCCCCTTTGCTCCAATTTCTAGCGAGGCAAAGAAACAATGATAATCCTAACAAGAACCAGAGTGCGCTCCTGATCCCTAGTGTCCGTCTGTTCTTGTTATGCTTTGCTGAGTCATACCCACTTGCCCTGCAGCCCAGCCCCAAAAGGGTTTTGGAGCTGTGATGACAGCAGAGAGAATGCCACAGAACCGGGGACAAACCCCAGGCTGACATTTTCTGTACATAAACAGAACTGTCAGCCTGGCTCAGATTTCGACATCTTTAAGGCTCAGGAAGCTGTGAGAAGCAAGAAGAAGGCAGCTTGCTTTTTCAACTCTGGAAGCAGGAAGGGAAAACATCTTTTGACTTGTAAACTGAACACATTTGGACATGGACATCGCAGAGGAGGAATGCCCAAGGTCCCGGGCAGAGTTCCTTCCCAGGAAAGAACTCCACTTGCCAGGCATGTGGGCAGGAGTGGGACTCCCTCAGAGGGGCCGCAGGCACCCATCCCTTCAGTTGAGCCATTTCTGTAAAATGTCCCGTGCAGAGCAAACACAACCTCTTTGCATCTTTATGCCCTCTGTTTGTCCTCCATACCCAGGAAGCCTTTTCTGAGGACTGAGTGCAGGCCCAGTGTGAGAGGACAGAAAAGGACCCTGAAGACAAAAGCTTTCTTCTTCTGGAGTGAAAAGCCTAGACAGGGCCATTTGGGACAAAGAGATCATCCCATGCCTGGCTGCCCGTGGCCCTTTCAGAAGCAGGCGGCAGTGCTGGTGCCTTCTGGGTCTAGGTAGACAATGTGTACGTCACGTGACTGCCCTGCCTGACTCCACCCACTTGTCTGTGACCTATAGCTAGGCACCTACAGACGGGCTCAGCCGATCGGATTCTTTCAGAAATTGAAGCTACAATTTCTTTCTTCTGGAAAGTCCTTTAGAGGAGGAGAGGGTCAGGTGAAGACGTATTACCTCCAGCCCGGAATTCAGAACCTCCAGAGAGCTCCAGTCCTGCCGAAGCCAGGCTGGTGTGGCCCTTGTTCTTGATTTCCTCGCCAGCTGCTTTATTAGTCCACATACGACCCTTCCATAAACCTGACTCCTTGAGCTAGCTTGAATGCGCCCCTGTTCCTTGAGTAACCCAGTGGTGTGTGAGCTCTGAAAGATGTGTTGCTCATTCTGCGACAGGAGCTGGTTTAGGTGAGCAACGTGGAGGTACCAGGGAATGAGATCCCAGGTTCTTCCTGTGCGCCCAGCGGTGTCAGACATGCTCCCGCCTAAGAGGTCAGATTCCGTACTCACAGCAGCCCCAACACCTAGGCACAGCCACCATCCCATTTCACAGATGAGGCGCCAGGTTCCTCGAGATCAGCTCTCAACGTCCCCAGCTGTCCTTAGGTTGCCTGCTTGTGAGAAGCAATTCTGACTCTAGCTGCTCAGGGGCAGGAAAGATGACGAGGAGGAGGAATTAAGCCTTCCTAGAGAAGCTGGAAGTTGGGAAGACACGTCTCAGTGTCTTTTCCTATAAAATGGGACCAGTGATAATACTGACCAAAAAAAGAGAGGGGTGGCATGGGTGAGATAAAGAACATGAAACCTGAGCATGATGCTGCGCACACACAGGAGGTGCTCTGTCTCAACCAGCAGTCTCCTCTCTTTCTTCTTCATTGATTGCCTTTGTCCAGCCCCCCAGGACCTGCCAGCCTCTGGCCTCCTGCCTCCTCCTGCACCAGCCCAGCAACCTTCGTCATGCACTGGATCCCGTCCCAGACTCCTTGGCTGCAGCCTGGTGTTCATGGCATTTATTATTCCAGGCGCCCTGTGATTTACTTTTCTAGTGAGCTAATTGCAAAATCCATATGGAGTGGAGGAAAAACATCAACCTAAGCTTTGCCACGAAAAGCAGGGGGACAGAGGAAGCTTTCCATCCCAGCCGGCACAGCCTGGAACGGCAGAGGGGAGGAAGACGCTGCCACCGTGAGGGTACGAAGGCCTGAGCTGCCGAGCTCCGTGGAGGGCACATGGTGTTATTCTCCTTTTGTTTTTTCCCCTCATCCCTTTAGACAAAACTCCAAGTTTTAGAAACCCACTCTGGGTGTAAAATGTAGGTTATCAAATCTCAGGCTGCATTAGAAGCCCCTGGGAAGTTCATTTAAAATGCAGATTCTCCGCTTTGCTGTACATGTGAAATGAATATGACACTGTGAAGTAACTATGCTCCAGTTTTTAAAAATAGCTAATTTAAAACAAATTCAGGTTTTTTAAAAAATGCGGATTCCCAGGCATCTTTCTCCAGAGCCTTATCCAGTAAATGTGGCCTGGGGCCCCAGAACTCACACCCTGCATGTGCTTAATGCAGGTCACCTGCAGACCAACCTTGAAAACAGCAATGCCAAGGTCAGTGCTCTTGGAGTTAGGATTTCAGATGGGTTCTTAATTCGCCCTGTTACCAGCTGTGCATCCTCAGGCAAATCACTGTCTCTCTCTGAACTCAGTTTTCTTATCTCTAATGTAGGAACACTGAGAGAACAAAGTTACAGATATTCCCTTACACAACCCTTAGCACACTGAAGGCACTCAAAAAAAAAAAAAAAAAAATCAAAGCATTTGCTTTTCTGTCCTGGAAAAGGTTTTCTTCAAAACTGGCCTGAGGCATCTTTGCTCCTCAAAGTTAATACATTTCTGTCGCTGTTTCCAATCCACACCTTCCAAAGAGGAGCCTTGGAGGGAAGCTGGCTTTTGTTTTGAAAGCACTTTGAAGATGAAAAGGTGTCAAATCCTCCAGAGACTAGGATGGTAGACCTCAAAACAAATGTTTATTTTCATTTGATGAGTTATAATTTATTAAAGGCATTGGGAAAATGGAAGTACTATTTATGCTCTCACAAGGGACCCAACAGTTTTGAGTAGTTTGTGGTTCATTCATTCATTTGATCATGAAACACTGATTAAGCACCTGGGTGCCAGGCCAGATGAACAAGTGTTGGCCCTCTGGGGACTCAGGGTCTGGACAGTGAGTGCAACTTGGTGGAGGCCACAATGAGGGCTTCGGAACCCCAGGGAGCAGCGACCTCTCCCAGCCTGAGGAACTGGGGCTTGGGAAGCTGATCTGCCAGAGGTGACTCCATCTTGCAGGCATCCAGATTGAAGCGCTATTTGAAAAGGCAACTCTGGTACCCATGGATGGGCAATCTGAGATCCTGGAAGAAGGAGCTAATCTCTGCTGAGCTTATCCTGACAGCTGTAATTTCTTAGACACTCCGAGGGCTCAGCAGACCCTCCCCTGCCCTTTAGGCCCCGACATCCAGGCATTTCATGGACATCTTGATTCAGAGGTTCACAGGCACCTCAGACTCAACAACATCTACCACTCAGTTTATGCACTGTCTTCACAAATGCCCTCCGGCATCTCCACACTGCAGCCGTACCACTACCCCGGTCAAAGCCTGAATCTGCTTCCTCTCCCACAGCCCATGTTTCGTCAGTCACTGAATTTTATTAGTTCTTCAGCCTAAGTACCTCTCAGATCTGTCCCGACCACTGCTCTGATTTGGGGGGCGCTGCTGTCTGTCCCTTACTCTCCACCGTCAGGTGGAACCCAGGGTGATCTTTCCAAAAAGTGCACAGAGGGTGGATCACACCCCTTCCTAGCTAAAGCCCTTCGTGGGCTCTCCCTCCCCCAGAGAATAAGGTTCAAACCCTGACAGATGTTGCCCAAGGCCCCATCTAGCTTCGCCTCTTGGTACACCAGCCCCGCCCGGCCCCGCTATACCTCAGCGCCCACACGGCACACCACGTCCAGGTACGCGTGCACTTCCCAGCTGCTCTGCCAGCACCTGACCCTGCCTCCACCACGGAAGATTCCAATGAAAGGCTCCCTCCTCTCAGATCTCATCACACCTCCTTTCTCCCTCTCTGGCACAGCCTGGATTCCCTGAGCTGTTGCATCTCTTTCCTCATCTCCTCTGCTGGATGCAAACATCTTAAGGACAGGTATTCAATGGGTATCCAGGCGTTCTTAAGCTAAGTCGTGTCGGGGCTTGTGGTGCTCGTCCCATTGGTTCTCTTCAGTTTCTGGGCACAGGGCAGGAGTGTGGCTCCCAGCTCCCTTGCAGTTGGTGGTGGTGAGGGGGGCACTGCTGTATGACCAAGTCAGGCCTACGGGCTGAGAGAAGCAGCCCACAGGGCCATTTGCTCCAGGGAGCAATTACCAGACGGTGGAGCCTCCATCAGCCTGGGTCCTGGAGACAATGAAGAAAAACCTTCTCCCAACACCCCTAAAGTGTGTTGAGTATGTAACGTGAGAAATACACGCTGTTGAGCCCCTAAGATGTTAGGGTTGTTACTGTGCAGCAAATTAACCTATGTTGACTATTAGAGAAATCATATTTCTCTCTGCAGTCACTGAAACAGGGCCTGGAAGTATCAGGGCCTTGATGAAGGAATGAATGCAAGAATGGATGCATGCACACAGAAGCCTAAGAAAACGAAGATGAGATCTAGAGTCAAAAGAAAGCAGCCAAGAGGGAGAGGGATGGACTGGGAGTTTGGGGTTAGTAGATGCGGACTCTTACATTTAGAATGGACAAGCAGTGAGGTCCTACTGCACAGTGCAGGGAACCACATCCAGTCTCTCGGTATAGACCATGACGGGAGATTATAAGAGAAAGGGACTGTATATACATGTACGACTGGGTCACTTTGCTGTAGAGCAGAAATTGGCACAACACTGTAAATCAACTATACTTTAATAATAATAAAAAAAGAAGGCAGCCTATAATACCCACCCGAATACCCCTTTTCTCCCACGCCAGAGGACTGCTCTTCTTTATCTCCATTTGGTTCCAGAGGCAGGATGTAACCTTGGGATTCTTCTCTCTGAAGCATCTCTGTACTGATGCCACCCCAAACTACCTGCAGATCCTAGCTTATGGCCTGGTGTCCAGAGGAAAGACACAGGTGACATATTTTTGCCAGTTTTCCACCAATCCATAATCCCACTTCTTTGACCTCCTTGCTTCCAGGGTTACATCCAGATATAACTTGGACTCAGTCCCCAAGATGGGGGTTCCTGAGCTCCCCAAGCCAAACAAAGGCTTCTGATTCTAATGCCCCCAACCCCCTGCCACATCCCAACCAGGTTACAGAACAGCCTCATTCACCAAGTATCTTTTTTACATGTGGGGAAAATATGCAGTAGTTATCCTTAAATCTTTCAACACATCTTAGCTAAGCACCAAAGCAGAGGCTGTTAGATGTGGATTGAGTCTACTTATTTTCAAAAAGACACATCAACATTAAGAATGCAAACTACTGCCTTTGGAAAGGAGAAGCAATGAGCTCCTGCTATATAGCACCGGGAACTATATCTAGTCACTTATGATGGAGCATGATAATGTGAGAAAAAAAATGTATACATGTATGTGTGATTGGGTCCCCTTGCTGTACAGTGGAAAATGGACAGAACACTGTAAACCAGCTATAATGGAAAAAATAAAAATCATTACAAAATAAATAAAAATGGTCATGAAGTAAAAAAAAAAAAATGTCATTCCAAAGTCACAGGTTCCTGAAATTATTGCTTAGCAAGAAGGCCAGGGCACTGATACAAACATCTAGCAGGGAGCATCTAGCTAATCAGATTAGAAAGGTCAGCGTGTTGGCAGTGCTGAGGATGGAGGGGGCAGAGAGGGGGCCAGAAAGGCAGGGAGCCTGAGGAAGAGAGCCCACGGGGCTCTCAACCCCTAGAGGTGGGGGAGGAACTGACCTGGCAGGGTCTGGTTGGCCATGCACACGGCGCTAGCTGTGTGGTTCTTAAGTTAGCTGGTGAGCACCAGGCCTGAAACTGGAGGAAGCCCTTGGTCCTGGAATCGCCATGGGCTTACAGCAGACAGACGCAGGCATATGTTCTGTTCTACCACTAGGAGCCCCGTGACCTTGGCCAAGTCCCCCCACTTTGCAATTCTTAGTCTCCTCGCTGCAAAGCAGAGGCCAGCACAGCAACCTCCCAGGGTTTTGAGGGTTACACAGATGGCTGCGAAAACAGGAAGTACCATTCTGGGGTGTGTCTGTCCACATCCCCTAATCCCAAACATGTCTGTGCTGCCAGGGCCTGATTCTACAGGTACCTTCAATCAACGTGTGCTGAAGGAATAAGGTGCTGTAGAGGTTTTGTTTTGTTTTGTTTTTAAGATTTTTTTTTTTTTAATTATGGAAAAATGGAACATAAAACTTAACATTTTAAACATTTTTAAAGTGTACAATGCAGTGGCAATTTGAACCTTCCCAATGTTGTGCTTCCCAGTGTTGTGCATTATTTACTATTTATTCTAAAACATTTGCATCACCCCCCCCCAAAAAAAATCCCCTGTACCCATTAAGCAGTTACTCCCTTTCATACCTCCTAAGGAAAGTCTATGGTGGTTTTCTCCAGTCACTACTTCAAACCACTGCTGGTGGACACTGCTTTGGTGGGAAAGTTGGCAGGGGCTGGTCAGGCAAGAACGCATTTCCTGCATATACACTGCATGTTTGCTCCCCTCTGCAAGCTACCTAGGTAGATGCCTAGTGACCGCACTCTCAGGTGTGTGTGAGGATGGGGAGCAGGCAGGCTGTGAGGAGGAGACATTCTGAGTTGGAACCTGAATCAAGGTGGAATGGTGAGAGAGGGGGCCAAGGAGGCCAGAAGGGATGGGTTGGGGGTCTTGATGCATAGAAACTTGGACTTGGAGTTCCCATCGTGGCTCAGTGGTTAACGAATCTGACTAGGAACCATGGGGTTGCGGGTTCTATCCCTGGCCTCGCTCAGTGGGTTGAGGATCCGGTGTTGCCGTGAGCTGTAGTGTAGGCTGCAGACGCGGCTCGGTTCCTGAGTTGCTGTGGCTGTGGTGTAGGCCAGAGGCCACAGTTCTGATTAGAACCCTAGCCTGGGAACCTCCACATGCCGTGGCTTCGGCCCTAGAAAATACAAAAAAAAAAAAAAAAAAAGACAAAAAACAAACTTGGACTTGAGTCCATGAGCCAATGAATGGGGGCTCAGCTCTCTCTTTTTCTGCCCACTGCATCCTGGGGATGTTCTTAGAAGGGGGGGACTGGGATACCTGCACCCCCCATCCTGATAAATCCACAGCAGGGAGGCCCTGGCCCGGGTGCCGATGGGGCTCCCGCTGCAGAGAAGCAGGCACGGAGGCGGGTAGCACCGACGGTTAATGAGTGATTTATTGGAGCTGCTGTGCAGCAGCTTTCCTGGGACCTGTTCCTAATTAACAACCGCTAACTGGATGATGCTTTTTTTTTTTTTTTTCCAAAGTGAAAAAAGGCCCCCAAAGTCTTTCTTCCCCATCTTAATGGGAGGAAAGACTTGACCTTTGCCTGCTGCCTGAATCTAAATACAACAGGTATTTGGTGGAAATCCCAGCCTGCTTCCTCACCGGGGCACAGACACGCACCAACACCCCGTCACGTAGAGTCAGATCCACGTGCTCTTGTTGCTGGGGTCCCCACGCTGTCCCACACTTATTCTTCCACTAACATGACGACACGGACACTGTCCTGCAGACATGCTCCTACACTGTCACCTACAGCTATGCTCTACAGGTGACCCTCACACCGCACGCAGGCCTCAACCCCACGGGCTGGAGGCAGCACACCTAGCTGGGTGCCTGCACACAGCCACATGTGCATGTGCTTACACACTCACACTCATTATAAAGAAGGCCACAGGGTCCCCCCCCCCCCCATGGTCTCAGCCAGGCATCTGTGGCATCTATACCTCCAGCGAAGGGACTCACTCAGAAGAAGCCTAAGGTTTGGTACCCTGACCTGGCTCGCTTGGCCACGGGTGGTCCATGGAGTGGAAAGGGATGCTGCAGCCAGGCCTCGGGGTAGCGGGGAGCCCTGCGGTCCAGCAGGAGACTCGCAACTGCTGTATCATTCAGACTAAAATGGTTTCTCCCGTTTATGGCTCCCAGGGCTCTGAGGAGCTGCACGCACACTCACAAGCCGGGCTGCTAAGTGGTGTGAGGCCTGAGACGGTACCTGGGACCTAACAGGCATCTCTTAGGGACTGAAATGTTTCCTCTGAAAAGGTGAGCTGCGGTCTGCTATAAACTGAATGTTTGTGCACCCCCCGCCCACGCATGTGCTGAAATTCTAACCCTCCAATGTGATGGTATTAGGAGGTGGATCTCTGGGAGGGGACCGAGTCCTGAGGGTGGCGCCTCCTTTATGAAAGAGACCCTGGAGCTCCCCGCACACCTCCTGCCACGTGACAAGCAGCGGGGATGGGCCCTCGCCGGACATCGACTCTGCGCACAGCTTCATCTTGGACTTCCAGCCTCCAGAACTGTGAGAAATAAATGGCTGTTGTTTAAGCCGCCCAGTCGATGCTATTTTTGTTACAGCAGCCCGAGCAGACTGAGACAAAGTCTGAACCCTCGGTACCTCAGAAGGTGACCTTACTTGGAAATAGACTCATTATGACATGTCATTCGTTAAGATGAGGTCAGACTGGAGTAGGATGGGCCCCTAATGCAGTATGACCGGTGTCCTTACAAGAAGTCAGCCCTGTGAAGACAGGGACACACCGGGACAAGCCCCGTGACAACGAAGGCAGAGACGGAAGCGCAAGCTGGGAACACTAAGGATGGCCAGCTGCCCACTGGAAGTGAGGACGAGACAGGGAAGGGTTCCCCTGCAGGGCTCAGAGGGAACACCGCCTTGTCAGTACCTTGATTTTAAAATTCCAGCCTCTAGAACTGTGAGGTGGTACACTTCCGTCGTTTCAAGGCACCTGCCGCAGCCCTAGCAGAGTCACACAGCATCTGACAAGGACTGGTTCCGTCCTCCTGTCTCCTCTTGCCGGGCTGCAGTCTAGAACTCTGCAACGTGGGCATGACCGTCCATCAGGAGGATGCTCTGAGACCGCATTCTAAGCCACGCACACTGATGGAGCGCCACGTGCCAGGGCCCCACTATGCGGAGACAGGTAAATAAGCTGTGGTCTCCCCAGAGCGACAAAGATCTGGAGGCGGTGTCTAGATACATACAAAAGGGGCCACTGAGAAAAAAATAACACCTCCAGCCAAGGCGCCAACTTCAACAGGACTCCCAATATCCCCCCCACCCCCATTAAACAGTGCTGAACACCGACGGGAACGGTGGGGTGAACCATCATTCTGACTCCACAGCTTCCCCCCAGCTTTTGAGCTGTGGGTATTAAGCTTCATTAAGACATTGTCGTTGTGGAAAACAAAGTTAATCAATACTGGGAAGCTCTCTGTCGCATGAATCAGCCAGCTGTGCAGGAATCGACGCTAGACCAGCAGCCCCTTCCTGCCTGGGCTGGTGCTGTGACAGCAGCCCCCATGAGCCACCATGCTGCCAGGGCCTGGGCTTCTGCAGTGGGTGACACTTTTGTGGTTCCCCACACTCCCTGTCTATGAACACACGCTGGATTTGTTTCAGAGCTGTCATGCTCCTTGGACTAATACCAGTCACAGCTACGGCTTGGCAAGCCGCCCCTGTCCATGCCCATATGTACCTACACATCAAAGAGGCCCCGGGGCAGTGAGAAGGCACAGGTTGCAAAGCCAGATGGATCCGTGTGTGAACTCAGCCTTTACCACCTGCTGGATGGGTGGCCTTCCAGGCGTCATTTTATCTGCCTGAGCCTCTATTTCCTTATCTGCTAAAAGCCTAAACACCAATCTTTCTGAGACAGTAAGATGATGAAACAAGATTATATATTTAAAGAGGTTCATCTGGTATCTGACCTATAAGAAATATTCAAGTAGTAACTTTCACACTTTATTGAGTATATACTTATTATCAGAAGTAATTATTTAACAGTCCTTAATATAATAGTACTTTTCATTTTTAATTTTTTTTCTTTTTCTTTTTTTGGTCCACACCCAGCATATGGAGGTTTCCAGGCCAGGGGTTGTTTCGGAGCTACAGCTGCTGACCACAGCCACAGCCACAGCCACGCAAGATCCCAGTCGCATCTGCGACCTACACCACAGCTCACGGCAACGCTGGATCCTTAACCTACTGAGTGAGGCCAGGGATCGAACCTGCGTCCTCATGGATGCTAGTCAGATTCGTTTCTGCTGAGCCACATGGGAACTATGGCTTTTTTTTTAAATACTCATTTTCATTTTTAATTCCCCAAGGCACTGAGATTTGCTGCGGGACAGGCCACTGAAGGGCCTCGCAGCCAGCGGTCATCCTGGGACAGTGAGTCTGTTCCTTGGTCTGTTGGTTTGGGATGGGGAAGAAAAAAGCCATTCCTAATAGTCAGCCGGGACTGGCCTGGCCCTCCCAGCGAGGCAGGGGCTTTCTCCTGCTGAATAGAAACAGTTTCACATGCCAACATCAGACAGGCCACTCTGTGGCTACAACGGATCCAGACGAAGTCGAGGCTACTGTGCCATCATGTCTGAACTTAGATAAAACCCCAAATTAGCCAAACCACACAACGACGAAGAGCCCCCACCCTGGCGAATGTGAATAACTGCTGCTGCTTTTCCAATGACAGTTTCAACCTCACTTCACTTCTCCTGCCTCCTATGATTTATTAAGACGCTCAAGCGCAGAATCACCCCTACTTCCTGACAGTGTCCAACCCAGAGCAAAGCTCCCCACTTCCTGGAACCTGCCTGCCCCCACATTACCTAAGACGAAGCCGATCCTGTATGTCCTTTTAAACACTCTTCACTGAGACAACCAGTGAGTCCCCCAGGACGTGTGTCCTATGTCCTTCCTCACTGCACAGGGTCAAGAAACCCACCTTGGTTCAACTGCAGGTGAGCACATGGTTGGTTTTTCTTTTTTTTTTTTAGACCCACACCTGCAGCACATGGAGGTTCCCAGACTATAGAGGTCAAATCAGAGCTGTCGCTGCCAGCTTACGCCACAGCCACGCCAGATCCGAGCCACGTCTGCCACCTATACCACAGCTCATGGCAACACTGGATCCTTAACCCACTGAGCGAGGCCAGGGATTGAACCCACATCCACATCGATAGTTGTTACTGCTGAGCCACAATGGGAACTCCCCTGGTCGTCTTTGGCTGGAAGGCATTAAAGGGATTTGGATGTTGCCCTGCCTGAGGAGAGAGGGGTCTGGGACGCTTTCACACCTGACCACAGGTAAAGCTTTCTCCCCAGCCCACTTTCTGTGTCCCACGGGTACAGCCTCCAAGCTGCCTGCTGCCGCTGGCACTCCTGAGAGCTGCGTTCCAGGATTCGCGGGTGGGAAAGCCCATTGTGCGGATGCTCCTCTTCCTGTGGTCCTATTCCAGCTTCCCCTGATGGGTGCTCAGAGCGGCAGGTCTTAGGAATCATTTTATTCAGTTGCCTAATAGGGCCGGATTTCTCCTGCTGGGTCTGTGCCTGCTGGCCACCTGGGGTCACTGATGGCACTCACGTAGCACCCTGCAGGGTACTGCCTAGTTATGTGTGGTCTTCTCCCCAGCATGAGCGCCTGGGGCCAGAGACCAGGCCTGCACCTCCCACTGCTGCCCCGAATCCAGCAACACGGCTACAGACTAGCAGTGCTGCCTCGGCGTGAGATCATTTAACATCTTTTTCTTTTTCCTGTGATCCATCATCTTATCCTCTCTTCCGTATTTTTTCCTCCATTTTTTTGCGGTTTGTATTTTTGTACTTTTTAAAATTAAACTTTCATTTTGAAAAGCCAGACCATCTGCAGGGAGGGGTTAGTCCACTTCCATAGACTCAGATCCCCCCCAGCCACGTCTGCTTTCTCCCCGTGCAGGAGGCTGTCACTGTCTGCTCTGCAGCCTGCCCCTCCTGGCCTGGGATTCCTCGGTTTTCTTCCAGTGTCCCTTCCTTCAGCATTAGCAGTGAGCTTGCTTTATCAAGCAATCCCTTACCGATAAAGTTTATACCCACTGTTACCAAGTGAATGACCAAGAATAGAGACAAAACAGCACCAGGATCCTGAGAAGTGGAGGCTGGGGTCACTCATGCGTAAGCAGGCAGGGAGGACCAGAGGTTTGTGTAGAAACGAGTCAACCCAGCAGCCTAAGATCCTCGGAGAGGCCTGTTTGCAAGGCTGGCTCCTGGCCAGCCCCTGGGAACTTGGCTGGTAAAGAGTTCCTTACCTGATATAAAACCTTCTCTCAATGAGTAAGTCTAGGCTTACTGTGCCTAGGCTGTGAGGACAAATAATGAGGCGTAGGCTAAAAACCTGCCTTCCTTCGAGAGTCTGGAATTTTGACCCATGCTAGGCAGAGGGTGCCTACGTGACCTGCCCTGGTAAAATCTTTGGCCACGAGATCTCTCTTGAGCTTCTCTGACAGACAGCCCTTCTGGGACCACAGCTTTGTGCTGGGGGAACCGGGCTCACACTGAGTGGCTCTGCAGGGAGAGGGCACCCAGAAGCCTGCACGTGGTTTCCCTGGATTTTGCCCTGTGCGTCTTTCTGCTTTGCTGGTTTGCTTTATATCCTTCTGCTGTGATAAACCTTGGCCTTGAGCCCCACTATGTGCTGAGTCCCCTAAGTCCTTCTGGTGACTCAGAAAGCTTCAACCATCCCTTGACACAGGCTCCAAGTCTGAAGGTCCACTGTCAGGGTTTAAAGTTGGGGTGTGGGCTCAGGGGCCCCAAATGGAGGAGGTGACATGATAATTTATGGAATGTCAGGTTTCCACGGGGCTTTGAGCTCTGACACACTCGCTGAGTGTGGATAATCACAGACATGTGCCAGAGGAGATGCTGGAAGAGCTTGCTAGATCCAGCTGGAGAAAAAAATGACACAATATTTTCTCCAACTCAAATGCATCTTTTAGCACTAACTCTAGTGCAGAGGTAATAAATTATTGAAAGTTGTGGATGCGGGTAGAAAGCAGGGTGAGTCCTTTTGCCCCCGGGTGAGGCCACAGGACGGGAGACGTCCGGGAAACCTCGCTTGTCCCATGCTGTCTAACTTCTGGCTTAGCCCCTTGGGTCCTGTGCGAAGAGCTTCCTCTGCCTTGTCACAGCCCACTTCACACCCACGATGGCTCCCTCTCCTCCCTCTGCCTTCCTTGCCAGCAGCTGGAATGGCAAACAATTGCCCTTTGTTTGCCCTACACTTCGAATCCGAATCTGCTTTGTTCCATATGATTATTTCCTCCTTGGAGGCGCACTCATGAGCGCAATCTGTTGTGCAGTTGCGGTCCTGCAAAGCAAAGAGCAGCAGACTCATTTAGGAGCCAGGCTGCTGAGTGGTAGTGGAAAGAAAAATTCTCAGCGGTGTTTGGAAGAGAAAGGGTTTGGCTATTTCTTTGAAGGGAAGTTTCTTCCAGAACAGAGAACCTGGGGTGAGAGCCTTCTGAGAGCAGCCTGGGAGCAAGTGGCCTGAGGAAAGCCAGACTGCTGGAGTCTTTTCGCACTTGGCCTGGGCAGCTGGGGAGGCATCTTTGACAGCAAGAGCCAGGCGGACTGGGTGCCAGATGTACAGGCGTATTTCATTTTACCGCCCTTCTCAGTGCATTTTTTACATATTGAAGATTTGCGGCAGCCTTGCATTGTCAGATGATGATGAACAATTCCTAGCAATAAAATATTCTTAAAGTAAGGTGTGTGTGTGTATAGTATAAAATATAAATATACAATATATATTAGACATAATGCTATTGCACACTTAACAGACTACAATATAGTGTAAACATAACTTTTATATGCACTGAGAAACAAAGAATTCATGCGACTTGCTTTATTGCAATGAGGCAACATCTCTGAGGTATGCCCACACCTGTGAACAGCAGTGCTGCAGCTACAGGCAGAGGGACCAGAGGGACCTGGGGTTGAATCCCATGTCTGGGGCTTTCCAGCCGTGTGACCTCAGAGGACTTTCCAACAATGGTGAGACTCTGATCCACCTCAAAGTTGTTGCAAATGTTAAAGAGAATGTGAAAACACTGCAAATCACAAAATGCTGGACAACTGATAATAGCAACACCACGATATGCTTATACAGAGCTACCTACATGCCTACCTAAGTGCTTTAACTCTCTGAGCTCATTTAATTCATAACCACACAATGAGGTAGACAGTAGAATCATCCCATTTTACAGGGGAGGACACTGAGGCATGGAGAGATTAAGAAACTTGCCTTGTGTAACACAAGGTGACACAGTTACTAATAAACAGAAGAGCTGGGATTCAAACCCAGGCAATCTGGATCCCACAGTGTGTGCCTGTAACTGTGAGCTGCTGCTCTTTGGGAGAGCGTAGTCTAGCACACTGGCATGCTGTTAACCCAGAAAGCACTGGCTGTCATTCAGTTAAATGTTGGTCCTCCTGTCTCCATGAGGCAATGTGGCCAGGGGTACAAGCTTTGGATTCTGATCGCCCTCTGTTAGGTACCAGCTTTGTGACTTTCTGGTTGGCAGGTTACTTAAGCTTTTGGGGCCTGTCTTAGCTTGGAGAGCCCAGACCGTGTGGCTTAAACAACAGAAATGTATTTTCTCACAGTTGTGGAGGGTGCTGGTATGGTCGGGTTCTGGTGAGGGCTCTTCCTTGCTTGCAGACAGCCACCTTCCTGCTGTGCTGCTCCCTCGGTTCTTCCTCGGTGTGTGTGTGTAGAGAGAGCCAGCTCCCTCTTCCTCTTCCTAAGGCACTGATCTCATCAGGAGGGCCCCACGCTCATGAGCTCACCTAGAGCTCATTATTTCCCAAAGACCTCACTTCCAAACCACATGATGTTAGGGGTTAGAACTGCAACAGAAGAATTTAGGGAGGGATGGATGGGAGTTCCCATTGCGGTTCAGTGGTTACAGATCTGACTAGTATCCATGAGGATGCAGGTTTAATCCCTGGCCTCACTCAGTGGGTTAAGGATCTGGCGTTGCCGTGAGTTGTGGTGTAGGTTGAAGTTGTGGCTTGGATCCTGCGGCACTTGGAAGTGACTGTGGCTGGTAGCTACAGCTCTGATTTGACCCCTAGCCTGGGAACTTCCATATGCCACAGGTGTGGCCCTAAAAAGCCAAAAAAAAAAAAAAAGAATTTAGGGAGGGACACAGCTTTGTGTGAAGCATGGGGGTCCCAATTTCATCATCCATAAAATGGGAAAAACCAACCCTGCAATGGGCTGATATTCTCATTTGAATCAGGAAAGCAGGTCACCTTCGACCTCTCCCTGCTTAAATCTTTTTGGGGTTTCTTGTGACCTTTGGGGGAAAGGCTGATCTCTTGAGCCAGCAGTTCAGAGCCATCTTCCACCAGGTTGCAGCCCAGCTCTCCTCTCTGGCTTCAACTCTTGATTCCTTTAAGCTCAGCCAGAATAAACTTCTTGCTACCTCCTTAAATAGTTCACACTGCCAGGAGTCAGACCTGAGGCTAGTAAGGCGCCTTTTCTTCCCCACTGCTGCTCCCCATCATCAGAGGAACTGGCTGAAAAGAACACACTGGAAGGAGTCTGGGGGAGGGACTGGTCTTCGCAGCGACCTTGTCCCTAAAGAGGTATTTCGTGGGCTTTGTGCTGAGCCTGGTTCTAGGGATCTCATGAGCAGTCGCTGTCACCCTCCCCCACTACGCTTCAAGTATCAAACCCACACGAACCCCCTGGAGCCCTTCCCCACACCCTGCTCTGCATGCTTCTCACTGGCCCCAAGTCAAAGGAAAGACAGTCATGTCTGTATTGCGGCCAGTCAACCTGGGTTGATCAGTGTGACATCAAATCGGTGGCAAAAATCCATGGGTTGGGGGAAGGCACCTTCCACTTGACCTGCTTCCTGTGTATGATGTTCACGTATGTTTGCCCTCGTTTCCTTTCCAGCTGTGCAGAGTGGAGCGATCCTGCTGGCTGTGTGAACCTGGATCAGGGCCCTTCGAGCCCCCGGATCCTCCTAAGTCAGCTCATCCTGTCTGGGCTGCTTCTCCTGCTTCTCACAGCCACTCAAGGGCTTATCAGTCACCGCAATGGCCACAACATAGAAGGAGCTGGGGGAGGGAGGGGAAATGGCCAGGTCCCACAGACCAGGGATTCCAGCTCCATCACTATATAAGCCATGTGACCTTGGGCAAGTCCATCTGACCCCAGAGTCCAGCTTCTTTTAACTGAATCTGAGGCCTTGCCCAGACATGCACTTAGTCTCTGTAAGGGGGACCTAGAAATACTACGTCAATAGTTTTTGGACAAGACTATGACATCATGAATCATGGAATCTTCAAGGTGAGGGGTCCTTGAAGAAAAGGAATTAATACTCACCTGTTCCTGCTATATGCCAAGTGCCACTTTTTAAACTTTTTTTGGGTACTAAATTGCATAATAAGAAATATATTGTACAGGATGACCTGCAGATGATGAATATAGAGTATAACTAAAATAAAAAGTCACAAGATAACAAAACTGTAGGCTGTTCCTCTCCCATCCAATGGTTATCATTCTATTATATTTACTTACTTACTTACTTATTTATATTTTTAGGGCTGCATCTATGGCATATGGAGGTTTCCAGGGTAGGGGTCAAACTGGAGCTGTAGCTGCCGGCCTACACCACAGCCACAGCAATACTAGATCTAAGCCCGTGTCTGCGACCTACACTGCAGCTCATGGAAACGCCAGATCCTTAACCCATTGAGTGAGGCCAGGAATCAAACCTGCATCTTCATGGATACTAGGCGGGTTTGTTAACCACTGAGCCACAATGGGAACTCTCATTTGTAATCATCATTTTATTTTAATTTTTGCTTTTTAGGGCCGCACCTGTGGCATATGGAGGTTCCCAAGTCTAAGGGTCGAATCAGAGCTGTAGCCGCTGGCCAGCACTACAGCCACAGCAATATAGGATCAGAGCCGTGTCTTTGACCTACACCACAGCTCATGGCAATGCTGGATCCCTGACCCACTGAGCAAGGCCAGGGATCCAACCTGCATCCTCATGGATACTAGTCAGATTTGTTTCCACTGTGTCACAAAGGGAACTCCCACTTGTTATCATTATTTTAAATGATGGTGCTAAGCCACAGAATTTATCTTAGGCTCAGCTACTGCCCATGGTTGGGAAAAGGCAACCTTGCATCTCTCGCGTGCAGACCTGCCTCTCACGCTCATTACGACTTTAGGAAGCAGGCATGTTTTCATTCCCATGTTGCAGGTGAAGAAACGAAAGCTCAGTGAAATTCACTCATCTGCACACAGTCACGCAGTTTCTGAGTGGCTGAGCAGGGATTCTGAGTGTGACTCTAGAGTCCCTTTCCTTCCCAGTTATCTTGGTGCCTGAGAGTCCAATGACCCCATCTGGCTGATGGGGAAACTAAAGAGGAGCAGCAGCTTGCTTAAGGTCACACTGGGTCTGGTGACAGAGCCTACAATTGGCATCAGATTCACCTTGGATTCCACACACCCCAACACTAGAACTGGGTTCCTGCCAGCAGGAAACTCTTCGCCCACCATTGGTTACTCCCTTTCTTCCCTGAAGTATCTTGGGTTCTATGAGGTTGGAACAGGCCAAGAGCCACTCTCCCTGGACAAACCTGAGCTTACAGGGGGAAACATGCCTCGCCTGGGCACCTCATGGCTTCAGGGGAATTGAAAGTCATGTTGGCTCAAATTAAAAGCAAAACTTGGGCCTGTTGGCTTTCCTGCACACACAGTGGGTCCGAACCTAGTTTCTAGAATGCAGTCTATCTCAGTTGCCTGTAGCTTTGCAACTCCGTGCCTCCTATTTTCCTCCTTCCAGCTTAGAAGCAGGGTGTGCTTGTAATAGCACATACTGCCCACCAGGCGGAGCTGTATAGCACACCAGTGGGGAGTGGACTTGGGGTGTGTTTAAAGTCTTCTGGGGAACTCAAAAGAACAATATTAGTGGCTGTCAGACACCAGCTCCCAGATCACAGGCAACTCCAGCAGAGGTGGTTTTATGGACAGGAGACCCCATGGCAGACTTCTCCAAGCAGTTTGAGGAAGCTGAGCAGGAGGAAGGGCTGGAATTATGGGCCCGGGGAAGCCAAGATGCTAACAAAAAAGATGGTACCAAATGTCTCCAGTGGGCAGTTGGCAAGGCTGGAAGTGGGAGTCTGGCAGCAAGTCAGAGACCCAGCTGTTTGGCAGCAGGATGAGGGAGTACGGTGTGAGGAATGGACAAGGGGTGCGGTTCACGACCAAGGCCATGAACTGAGAGAGAGAGAGGGTGGAGCGGCATGGGACGGGCCACTGCTAAAGGACACTGCAGCCAGGCTGAAGGAGCCGTGAGGCCAGGAGAAGGGTCAGATGTGAGCACTCCCCTTCGAGAATACGGGACCCCATTCTGGTCACAGAACCTAGGAGAATTAAGGTCTCCCTTGCTGTTAAGGAGGCCCTGGGGCGGGGCAGGGAAGGGCAGCTGGTTCACCTCCCCAGGTACAGACCCCATCCTCAGGCCTCCGTGCTCCGCCTGGCCTGAGTCCCATCCTCTCTCCTGGGTTACCACCGTTACCTCCTACTCCAACCTCACCTGCTAGAGCTCAACTCTGCTTCCAGAACGATCCTGTCCAAGCATTAGGCCCTGTCACTCCTCAGCTCAGAGTCTCCTGTGGCTTGCCATGCAGTGGCCTGCACACCCTCCCTACCCCACGTCCCCTTTCTGACCTCCTCCCCAGTCCAGCCACACTGGCCTCCTGTTGCTCTCAAACAAGCCAGACACCCTCCTGCCTCCAGGGCCTGGTACCTGCCTTTTCCTCTGCCAGGCGGGCATCTCCTCCAGACACGCTCACCACCAGCTCCCTCGCCTACTCACAGGCCATCTTCTTGGTGCAGCCTCCTCCAGCCTCCGTATTTAGAACTGCAGCCCCTCTCCCACCCTGGCAATTCCCTAGCCCCTCTCCTGCAACTCAATCATCTTCCAACAGCCTATACAATTGTGTGTGTCAACTTGTTTGTCAGGCTCCCCACTGAGGAGTGGGCAGTTTTGTCTGTTTTGATGAGGTTGGAAGCCCCAGTACCTAAAACAGTAGGTGCTCAGCAAACAGTTGTTAGGGTAGGTGCTCAGCAAACACAAACAGTTGTTAGGGTAGGTGCTCAGCAAACAGTTGTTAGGTGATAGAGGATGCACCTCACTTTCCAACCATTCTTCCTGCACACTCAGTCCCTGCATTCCACTCCCACACTGGCGGGCCAGCCTCCTGGAACACGCTGACATCGGCCCACCTCCATGCCTCCATCCACACAGAATGCCCTTCCCTCCCCCTCCGAACCTGGTAAAGTCCCTGCCATGCCTCAAAGCCAGAGACCAGAACTTCTTCCATAAAGCCTTCTCTGCTCCCTTCTGCTTGGACTTCTTCTCGGAAACCTCTACAGTCTCTACTTTAAATGTCTTTTCTCCAGCAGGTCACAGTTAGAGTGGCCTGGGAGGATCTCTAGGTCCTATGATTAGCTCTAACAGGTTATGGATTCGATTTCTTTTCTAGCAGTTTCTAACACTGACAAAGAAGTCGATGTTCTGGACACAGCTAGAATCACCTCCCAGCTTATGTATATTTTATTAGCATCGAGCAAAGAGAACTGGAGAGAGGGTGGTCAGTGGGCACTGGAACGAGGTAGGTCTGAATTCAAACCCTGGCTCTGCCGTTTACTCTTGCTGTGTGACCTTCAGCAAGTCACCTAACCTCTCTGAATCTCAGTTTTCTCGACTAGGAAATGGGAAAGGTTACAAATCAATAGGCTTGTTGGCTCAAAGGTCCCTCCTAGCTCCCAGATTCTCAGATGATCTGATGCTACCAGACCCTTCTCAATCTGTTTTGGAACTTGGGAACTGAGAGACCTCATTATGTGGATAACTTGGCCCCAAAGAGACATGATCCCTTAAAAACACCGGGCACCTCAGCTTTCTGGGAGGGAGTGTGGGCCTGTTCACAGGGCAGAAGGGTAGTCAAATACAGGGGTGTAATTCCTACCCCAGCTGAAGGAACCCAGCTTCCTGACCTAGAAAAGGGAGCCTTGTGTACAACAGCTGGGTAGCTGCAGTACCCTGGCTTCTTAGGGGGATTAATGATGGCTATTCTTACAGATTTTTAAAACTAAGTCTCATGAGCATGGGGCCAGGGAGGGTAGAGGATAAATGGAGTTAAACTGGTAATGAGCTTCCTTCTCACTGCGCTTGAAGACGCTCACCGCTCACCTCGTCTACTGGCTCTCAATAAGCAATTTGGCTGCCTAATTAGGTTAACCAGTAATTTCCCTTTTGACACCCAGGCTGCTTGATAATTTGGGGGCAACTGTGATTTGGTTTCATTGTTTCTTTTCTAAGTGAATTTCTCCATTTGCCTCTGGGATTAAAGCGCGGACTAAATTCTCACAATTCCCCAGGCCTACCAGGCCTTTCTTGCCGCCAAGCCTTGGCTGTGCGACTGCGTCCGCTGGGAGCGCCCCTCTCAGATCCCTCCCGCCCAGGGCGACCCTGCCGGCCTTGGGGCCCAGGCGCATAACGTGAGTGGCAGGAAGGAATGGGCCTTTGTGCCCTTGGGGCACAACGAATGGCTCCCTTTACTGTCATCCCATGGCTCTTTCAACAATTAATAGTAACAGCTGGCATGAATTAAGGACCAACACAGACCAGCCGCTCTGCAAATGTCATAGTATATTTAGGCTCACGGTGACGCACCAAGGGGGAAAGATGCTGTGCTGTTTGGGTGCCGTCTCATGATTGTGGTAAAACACGTATCACCTTTCTAGCCATTTTTAAGGGTACGGTTGGGTGGCATTAAGTATTCACACTGCTATGTACCCATCATCCCAACCTGAACCACGGTACCCACGGAACATGCAGCCCCCACGTCCCCTCTCCCAGCTTCTGGTCACCCGAGGGCACTGGCTTAGAAATGCAAAGACTGCGGCAGACAGGGCGAGGCGACTTGCTGAAGGTCTCAGAGCAGGGACACGGCGCGGCCAGGATCCGAGACCCAGCTCCTCACTAGACTCTGAACCCACTTCTTTCCGCCCCACCATCCTGCCTGTGACACTTCCACTGCAGATGGTGCCACGACGCTGTCTCAGCTCCACCTCCCTGCCATGCATCTAGAACAATGCCTGGTCTACTGAAGGAGTTGGGCACAGCTATAGGACAAATCCCAGAATGAATCTACAAAAGAGACACGGGTCCACTGACCCCATGGTCGGAAATAGAACTTAAACGGCGAATCCTACTTTCTCAAAAGTATTTACAGATGCCAATCGTGTGCCTGGCATGACGCCAGCTCCTCCTCCTTGTGCCCCCACCCCCGGCCCCCAGCAGGAGAGGCCTGAGCACTGGCTCTGCCTGACGGCCCTGAGGGGGAAGATTTGTGTTTACATTACCCAGTCAATTCTGTATTTATTTTGGATATTAAGCAGTGACATAAAAGCTGCTGACATTAACCTTCAGGGGCAGAAACTGGCTTTAATGGACCCCATAAAAGTTATTATTGATGGCAGCTGCATGCAGCTTTGCCAGGGCCTCTGCAAAAGCCTCCACCGCTATCAATGCTGTTGACAATTACTATTGACTAATGGAAGGCCCGGCATGGAGGCAGAGTCAATGTTCCTGTGGCTGGAAGTTGGCAGGGGTCACGCTTTGGTGTCCTCGATTGCTGATTCCAACGGAGGTGGGCAGAGGGCTCAGATGAGAGCATCAGAGAGACCTAAGTTCAAATCCAAACCTTGCCAACTTGCTGACTGACCAGCTGCACAATCTCTGGCCAGTCGGGTGACCTTTCGGGAGCCTCAGTTTTCCCATCTGGGAATGGAGATGCTGTGGTGCTGCCATGAGGGTGAAGGCCGTGGCCCGTGTGCCGCAGGGTGACAGCACCAGGCCCTCAGCGTGGCCTCCCTCTACTCCTGGAAAGTGGCTGCACCTCGAGGCCTTGGCAAACACGTCCCATGGAGGTGAGCCCCGTTCTGATGCTGAGGCCCAAGTTCTCATCACAGACAAAGGACAGAGCTGGGGCCGGGCGGATGACTGTGAGAGAGGCAGGCAGGGGAGAAAGATGTGATAGTGGGAGGACAGGAGGAAGAGGAGGAGAAATGAGCCTGGCTTCAGCTCAGCTCAACCTGTGGCTGCTGCACACCCGTCACCTATGAGCTCCAGTCCTCAGCTGTGAGCTGAGCTTGATAAGAACACTGCTGACCTCCTCAGTGGATAAAGGGAGAGCCATTCCCATGGCTCGTTCACTGCCAGGACGAGTCACTGTCACTATTTAGACTTCGGTATGACAAAGCCATTAATGTAGTTTTCCAACCCGGAGCGAGTGGGCAGGTGCGGGAGCACCCGAGGGCCATCTGGGTCTGAAAGTCCAAGCCTGGGAGGGAAGAGGCGGCCAGGGAGCAGCTCTCTGTTAGGTCCACCTGCCCACCTCCTTCCCAGCCCTGCTCCCCCAAGCACGGCGAGGCTCAGAGGGCTGTGGCCAGTGCTGGAAGCGGGCAATCAGAGGAGAGGGTGGCACGGCCAGGGAAGCAGGCAGCCATCTCCCTGTCCCCATTATCAAAGGCTGAAGCTCTTCAGGCTCGTTGACTATGTCATCATCACCCAACAGAGGCTTAATTCAGCTGTAATTCAGCTCTCAGGGAATATACAACAATGTGGGCGGTATGCACCTCACTCTGTCATGACTTTATGGAAAAATGATCGTTTGTCACCATGGCAAGAAGCCTTCAAAGGAACAAAGAGTGCAAGTACTTTGCTGCGGAGAACATTCACTATGACTAGGGCTGCAAGAGTCAAGATTTTAGAGTCAAACGGGCCTGAGTTCAAATCTCATCTTGCTAGCTGTGTGACCTACGCAGGTTTCTTAACCTCTCTGGGTCACAGAGTCCTTATTCTGATGGCTGAGCACTGAGCACTGGGCTTGGAGGCTAATAATCAGCAGCAGGTAGTAACCATCATTGCTGTTACTACCATTTTCCTTTTCTTCACCTTCATCTTTTTTTTTTTTTTTCCTCATGGCCACACCCTCAACATACAGAAGTTCCCAGGCCAGAGACTGAATCAGAGACACAGATGAGACCTAGGCCACAGCTGCAGCAACTCTGGATCCTTTCAACCCACTGCACCTGGCTGGGGATGGAACCCGTACCTCCGCAGCAACCCGGGCCATTGCAGTCAGGTTCTTAACCCACTGTGCCACAAGAACTCCATGCACCTTCGTCTTAACGTAAGGGCTTAGAAACATAGAATCCTAGATCCAGAAGCGCCGGCACGTAATTCAGCTTACTTATTCCCCAAAAGTTTTCACTGGAACACTGTTCCTTTCAGATGCTCTGAGAAGAAAGGGTTCTTCATCCTTAAATCAATTTGGGGACTGCCACATATAAGCTTCCTCGCTAATTTATCCATTATCATGCATATTAAACTATTAAAGGCTCTGAGCAGTCCTGCAGTAAGGAAACTGGTTAAATTCTATGAACCCAGGGTTTCCTACATTATTTGGCCACTGAGCACTCGCCTCCACCCCCTTCAAGCTAAGAACTATCAACGTTCTTAGAATATAGGGAATGCTGATTTCATTTAAACTACTTATTTTATAGATCAGGAAACTGAGGTCCAAAGAAAAGATCTAACTTATCCGATGCTTCACCCCAGGTCAGTGATGGAACTAAGGCTTCCTGCCTTCTAGTCAGACAGCATTCTCTGTACAGGCCTCACACACAAATTGAAAGCATGGTTGGGAAGGGAGAGGAAGGGCTGCTGGCTGGGCTTGGGCCTAGGTGGGGGGGCGGTGGATGAGGGAGTGTGGATGGCTCCCCACTGCAGAGAGGGGCACTCGTTCAGGTGCTTAGGTCGCTGACCCCCTCCCAGGGCTGATGGAGTGTCAGGGGAGGGAGACACTGTCAAGCTGATATCTGGGATCTGCTGCAGCCCCATCCTCAAACAGGTGCACAGGGTCCCCAGGAAAAAGGAACCAAGTTCTCTAGCAGCAGTGATGGAATTGATGCAATTCTGCTGCACCTGATTCTTTTAGGGGATAATTTCTCCATCCGACCTGGAGCTCACTTGGTCTCCTGCCTGATCCCAATCTGGGACTGTAGGACTGTGTCACTCACATCCCATTGGAGCCTCCCTTCCTCTTTTTTTTTTTTTCTTTTTAGGGCCACACCTGTGGCATATGAAAGTTCCCAGGCTAGGGGTCGAATCAGAGCTACAGTTGCTGGCCTAGGTCACAGCCACAGTAACGTGGGATCCGAGCTGCATCTGTGACCTATGCCACAGCTCATGGCAACACCGGATCCTTAACTCACTAAGCAGGGCCAGGGATCAAACCTGCATCCTCATGGATACTAGTCGGGTTTGTTACTGCTGAGCCATGATGGGATGGGAACTCTCTCCTTTCCTTCTTGAACTCACCTGAGTCTTCGCTTTTGACCTGGTGTCTCCATCTCCCACCTCCCCCCCAATCCTCCCAAATCCTGGGAAGGAATCACGGGATCCTGCATTTTGAGCCGGCAACCAGCAGGCAGCACTGGCTCCAGGCTTGGTTCTCCCAGTTCCCATTCAGATGGCCCTCCCCACACACAGCCCCCTCCTGCCTCTGGTGTGGCAGTGCCAGCAGACTCCCTCACTGGACTTCTGAGAAGCAAAGCCCTTCCCTGGGGCAGTGCAGAGGGGCCGTCTGGGTCTCCAGCACCCTCCCTAAGTCTTTGCTGCCAGACCCAGCAGGACCCACCTGCTCCCTGTACCTCAACCACAGATTGCCCAGGGGCTTCAGGGCACAAAGCACCACAGAAAGGGAGAGTCCGCAGTGGCCTGCTGCAGGGCTGCATCTAACTCAGAGCCCCTGCGGGATCTGCCGACAAGGTCCAAGAGTAAAGAGGAACATTCTGGAACCCGGCACCCTTTTCTTCCGCATAGAAAGGAGGCATGTGAACGAGTTTGTCATCTTTTTCCTCCACCGCATCTCTTGGCCTTGGGGTGGGGGCTACAGAGATGAGAGCCAGCACTTTCCCAAAGCTGCAGATGAGCTCATGGGAAAGCTGGAGTACAAACACGGGCTTTAAGTTACTCTAGCATGACGGTTTTGGTGAAAAAGCCATCCTCCGATGGGCAGAAGATCCTGGGGTGGGGCAGGGCCATGGCGACTGCCCGAGGTGGGGCGGGGCACCTGGAGGCTGGGGGCTATGCCAGCAGGATTCTGCAGGATGAGGCATGGCTGATGTCGCAGAGAACAGGCTGTAGGGGGAGGGTTGCCACTGGCCCCCCGGCCCCTCTGCTCCACCTGCCACAGGCACCTTGTCAGCAATACATCCTGCCCTTAAGGCACTCCCCTAGTCTGGAAGGAAAGAGCAGCGACCCAGCCCTGGCCTGTCACCCATGGGTAGGTATTTCACGTGACCCTGCAAGAGGGTCTGCCTTTTGACCACTGAGAGCAAAGCAATTTCCACCGACTTCACCAGGGCCCCAAGTGACGGAGCGGAAAATCAATACCGTAATTAAAAGCCTGGCTCTGCAACCCAGGCCAAGCGGGCCACTCACCAGTCTCCGTGTTCTCGTGCTCCGTGTCGGTGAGCGTGAGGTTGGAGTTGGCCCGGCTGGACAGGCAGGAGCTGCGCCCCGACCGCGTGCTGCGGCCCCACAGCCGCACGGGGTGCTCGGGGGACAGCACAGTGTCAGCCTCCAGGTCGGCCTCGGAGCTGGCCCCCATGGAGTAGCCACAGTGCGGGAGGCCAATGTCTGTCCGGTACAGGGTCCCGTGAGGGGGCGTCACCTCCCCCAGCCCCAGCTCACGCAGGGTGAAGTTGGTGCCTGGGAAGAAAGGCAGGGGAGATTGATTAGGGGGCTGGGTGTCGAGGGGGGGGGTCCTCCCTACCAGAAGCCTGGCTCCCACCCCAGGACTCATTGCTGTCCTTTGAGCTTGCTGTGTGTCTGATGCTCTGGCCTTCTCTCCGCGCCCTCTCCACCAGCCTAAACCCTCCACACCTTTCTGGAAGACTCAATGCACATGGTACCTCCTCTGAGAAGTTTCCTCTAATCTTACACCCTGTGCAGAAGTCATTGCTTCTTCCTCTGAGCTCCCTCTGAGAGGCCTCGGCCCTGGTCAGCCTGCAGAGCAGAACTGCTGAAGGGCCTGGCTCCTCCCTGGAGATGGCCCCAAAGGGGCAGGGACCGTGTCCAGCTCATCCCTAAATCCCTGAGCCTAGAACTCCGCCTGGCACCCAGAAGGGGCTCAACACATGTCTGCTAAATGGGACAGAGGGCTTCAGCTCTCCTCTTCCAGGCCAGGGTGGTGCTGGGGCTGCCGGCAGGGGGCGCTCCGGAGCAGTGTGGTGGCCTGGTCTCTGAGATGCCCATGGCTCCCTGGGACCAGACACTCCTTGCCGGCCAGCTCAGCAAAGTCTGGGGCAGGAAAGGGAAGAAGACAGTGACGGGCTGGGAGAAGCGGGCCTTGCACAAGAAGTGGGCTCTGTCTTCTGCTTCCTCTGCCAGGGGGGCTGTGACAGGAACCAGTGGGCTCTGGAGTAACCCAGGGAGTCAAGCACACAGCCAAGGCTGGGCTGCTGATGGGCCTCTCGAGGCCCTGGGGAGGCCTGGCTGCGCCCGGGACTGAGGCTGGGAAGACGTGGGTGGGGGGTGTTTCCATGGGAAACACAGCCTCCGTGTTACTCCTGAATGCTCATCAGGGCTTATTCGGGGAGAGCGTCTCCGTATTTCTCATGGTGCCACGAGTGTTGGCGCGGATGAGGAAGAAAGTTAAACCAATGATATGGGAAATGGACTTAGAATCAGGCAGCATCACATTTAACCCAACCCAAGCTGGCCCTGGGCCTTGAGCGATGATGACAGCAGTGACAGGGCGTGGCGCCCGACTTCACAGAGCTCATAGTCCGGAGGGGGCGACGCAACCCAAACCATGTTTAAGGGCGAAAGCCCAGAGTGGGAGACCCATGGACAGGGCTGTGGGAGCACAGAGGCAGACGGCAGGGTATTGGGGTGGGGGTTCTTGCGGGGGAGAGTGAATGTGAAGAGACAGATGCCCTGGCTTTGAAGGATCCTGCAACCAGGGCTGGGCCTGAAGAGGACAAGCCCACCAAGAAGGGAGAAGGAACCGCAGGTGAGGCGGTGGGGGGGGATTAGCCAGCAGAGATGCCCCCCCACCCCAATCACTCTTAGCAGTAACTCCTGTGCCCCTCCCCCCCGCCAGGGTCCTGGTCAGCTCCGTGTCCAGCCTGGCACCCAGCAGGTACTCAGTGAGAGTTAGCTACATAATCAGACACACTCCGGTAGTGCCGTGGGGGGTCAGATAAAGGGAGAGGGGAGGCGGGAGAAGAGACCAACTGGGACCATGCTGAAGTGACAGGTGTTGAGGCTGGCCCTGGGGGGAGGGGTGGTTCATGCTGCTACAGCCTTGATTTGAGGTTCGAGTCACAAAAACGGTCCATACTGGTTGGTAAATAACTGATGCTCGGCCTCCTCACACCTAGAGCCCCAGCCTGTGCGCTGCCTGTCCCTCCTCTCAAACAGCAGCCTCCTAGGAGCCAAGCGGTTACGGGTGAACGTCAGCAGGCTGCCCATCACTGGCCTCCGGCCCTGCTCAGTGGCCAAGGAGACATTCTTCTGGCCGGAGCCTGGGTCAGACCAGGTGTGAAACGCTGTGAACATCACCCTATGTGCCACACTGCAGTCTGCCCGCCTCTGCTGCTCTCCTTCTAAGCAGAAGGAAACTCCAACCTGGAGCCTAAACCCCCTCAGTCAGCTTCCCTCCCTCTCCGCACACCACCCCCCTGGCCGCCCTGCGTACCTCCCTCTGACCTCCTTTCCCCCCACCCACCCCTGCCCACCTCCCACCCCTGCCGCCCCCAGCCCCTCTCCCTGCTCCCCTGGGCTGCACCTCTTAAAGGAGGCCAGTCACATGTCATGAAGAATGACTGTTACATTAAGTGAAAAATCAAATTTATTTGCAACAAACAGCCCGGGCTGCACTGATTTCCACATGGCTTGCCCTGCATACGCTTTTAAGCAGCCGGACTCAATGGGAGTCAGCTGAGCCATCCCAGGACAGGAGAGATGCAAGGTGAGGGCTGACCCTAAGGGCTCAGGGGTCCTGGCGAACCAGCCCAGCCCCTCTGCTGTGTGGCTTGAGATGTATTTCATCAAACGTGAGATGTTCTTGTGATCCCTTTGCTTTAAGACCCTTTGGCTTCTTTCCTGGGGGGCCCAGGGCTGGGGCTGACAACACACCTTGCTCAACATCTAGCTGGGCAAGCTTAGGTGGGTTACATCGCCTGGGCCTTAAAATGTCGTAGTGGTAGTCTTTAAAATGGGGGTGATAATCTATGACCTGCTATCCTCACAGGATTTTTGAGCCTCCAGGAGGTAATGGGCGGGAAAGCACTTTGTAAAATGTCTATGCCTGTCTATGAGCTGAGTATGCTTCTTGTTTGTTATTTAGGAAGGTAAGAGGGGCTTCTTCTGGAGCCTCATGTGCTAGGGTGACATCCAGGGGTCACCAGGATCTATCAAGCACGGGCAAGAGAGCTGGAGGAAAGCTCTGACTCCATGCGTCCCTCTCTGTCGCTGAGACCCAGACATGACAGTAGCAGGCAGCATGTCTGAAGCATCCCCGCGGTGCAAGTGTTAAGTGCTCTATTCACAGTCTTCCTCAATCCTCCCCCACCCCCACAATTAGGAGGCACCATCTTTCTTCCATTGCCCAGGTGAAGACCCTGAGCCAGAATTCAAATCCAGATCCGACCGATGCCGGAGTGTGAGCTATCAACCACGAATTGGGAAAAAGCTGCAGACCTTTCTCTTGTTTTTAAAACAGGAGCGGCAGCCTTCCTAACAAGTCAGCTTTTGTGTGGATCCAGGCCTGGGGGAGAGGCCAGGTAGGCCTCAGGTGTGTGTGTCTGTGTGGTGGGGGCAGCTCCTCTTGCCTCTGTGATCTTGGGCAAATGAATCACTGGGATCCTTGTAAGGATTAAATACCAAAGACAAAATGTATGTAAATAACACAGCACCTGGCCAGCTGGGTCTGTGGAAGGGAACTGGGCAGGGTAGACTCTGGGACTTGTGCTGGCCCACCTGGCATTGAGGAGGGCTCAAGGCTCTAGAGGCAGAAAAACAGGAATCACTTTGGGGGTAGGGAACACAGATCACAGCAGGTGTGGGAATAATGAGCTGCCCAGCGGGGTTGGAGCGTGGGCGGTGGGGCGTGGAGAGGCAGGGGATAACAGGAAGATGAAACGGTTTGGGGAAAGCCCTCTCACTGCAGGTTAAGGAGCTCCCATTAAGGGCAGTGGGGAGTCATTCCCAGGTTCACTTTGGTTGCAGTGCAGAGCATGGCCCAAAGGGGGCAGCACTGGGTGAAGAGGGGCTGAGGTCAACCCTCCCAGCGAGAAGATAACCGTCTGAACTGGGACAATGGCAGAGGGGACAGAGAAGAGGGATGGATTTGAGAGGTATTCCGGAGTAGGATGGCTAGGCTCTGGTGACCACTGTGTGTAAGAACTGAAGGACAGGGCGTCAGGCACCAGACTATCCCCATGTTACTAAATTTTTAGACCTAATTATCTCACCAGCGTCTTCCTCTCAAGATCAGAACAGCACTCGACACAAAGCTGCCGCCAAGGTGTGTTTGTTGAATGAATAAATATAAGCACGAATAACAAAACACACAAAACTAAGACTTACTCAGCACTTGGTGTCATCACACTTACCCCTTAAACATGTCACCTCGTTAGTCCTCAGGGGCAATTCAGTGCAGTAGTCACGGCCATTCAACAGATGAGGACTGAGGCTCAGAGGAGAGCCTGTGGTGGCTCAGACCTCAAGCCCAGGCGGTGTGACCCGGATTCCAGCTCCTAACAGCCTCCTGATACCCACAAGATGGATGAGCATGAAAATGAATGGACTAAGAACTAACCCGCAGAGAGGCTCTGACTAGATAGATCTCGATGCCCAAACTGCGGAGAGCTGGCGTCCTCCACCCCGCTGGCGTTCCGCACACGTGCGCGCACGCCCCGCCGAGGGGCACACCTGTGCGCACGCGCCGCCCCCGGCCCCGCCCCCCGGCCCCGCCCTCACCCGGGCGGCAGAACTCCTCGGCCTCCTGCGGCACCAGGTCCTTGACGCGGCTGCTGCCCCCGTAGGCCAGGCGGGCGTCCTGGTCGTAGGCCTTGAGGGTCTCGCTGGAGCTGTAGGACTTCTGCGGGGCCTTGCCCTCCTCGCTGTCGGCGGACGAGCTGGTGTAGCGGCGCTCGGCGTCGCGGCGCCGGGTCAGCGAGCGGTACGGCTTCCTCTCCTTCACGTCCATGGCCTCCGGCCCGCGCTCCTCCACATCCACGAACAGGGTCCTCGCCGCACTCAGGGCCGAGTGGTCTGGAGCCCGAGAAACCAAAGAAAGGGCGTCAGTTCTGGCCCCAGCAGGCAAAGGCGATCTCGGGGTCTGGGACCTCGATACACCCTGCAGCGCCTAGAGGAGGGGCCTCGGGCTGCGGAGGTTGAGGGCACAGCTCCATCGCGGAGGTAGCACGGGGGACTCGCACGCAAAGCCGCTAATGATGAGTCCTTTCTCTTCCTGCTCCCCGACCTATCTACAGCCAGGATGTCCCCAGCTTCTCCTCCGGGGATCGGTATCAGAGAAACTGACCACAAAAGCCGCCGGGCACAGGTTTTCCTGATCCCATTAGATGGGAATCACGTGTTTGTTCCCATCAGGCCCCCAGCGAAGACCAGGCCTCACACAGAACAGGGGCTCCTTAAGAATTTGTGAAATGAACACCTATATTCAGCCGCTGGGTATAAAGCACTTTGCATATCTCATTAAATTGTCTCATGTTCCGAGATGTTAGTACTGTCACCAACCTTTTTTTTTTTTGGAAATGAGCCAAGGTATAAACCACCAATCCAATTAAATAATTACCTGCTCATTGTCCTGTTTTCTTGCACTAATACGTAGGCACCCTGAGAGCAGGAGCCTTACCTCTTTTCCTCACTCCTGATCTACTGCACCCAAAGTGAAGCCTGGTGCCTCTAATACGTATTTATATTTGTTTCATTAGCTGGCCAACCGATCCCCACCGGACAGATGAGACAACTGCCATTCCAAACCACCTTCAAGCTAGGATCTGAACCCAGGTCTATTTGGCTTTAAGCCTGAGTTTTTCCTATTCTAGAATGCCCCCTGGAGCTCCACACCTCCCACCACACAAAAGCATCCTTCCCTGTAGGCTGGCCTGACCACCAGGCCTATGAGAGAACTTCACTTCCAGAGGCATCTATCTCTTCAGCACCTGGGGAAGCCACCGCACATGCTGCTTATGTCTGGGCTTTCCCCAGGGGTCTGGTTGTTGGGAAGCTCCTAATCTCCCTTTCTCCTCTTTTCCCTATCTTGACCCTTTTGCCCTAAACAGACACATTTTTTTTTTTAAAAGCTGTTGTGGTATCCTCTCTTTCCAAATGTCTTCTTTTGGCTTTGGGGTAGCAAATGTAGCCCCCCATAAGATCCAGGGGTCAGCACAGGAGGAAAGCAGAATATCCTGCACAAAAGTCTGATGAGACCCTGATGGGTCAGTTGGGTTCGGAGGGCTAGCGGTTTCCAGGTTTTGCCTTTGATCATAGACACTGGGGATCTCAGTATCCTCATGGCCTGAGGATGCTCTCTTCCCTCCCCAGACCTCCCAGTCGCTCCCCAGGGAAGGTTGTAATAAGGCTCTGGTGGCTCTGTCTGTCTTGTTAAAGAGCTCTCTAGACCCACTTTAAAAGGGGCATATGTCCTAACCCAGAAAACTGCATCACCTTTTCAGCAAGGAAGTGTCTGAGGTTACCACTTAATGCCTTTGGGGTTTATCATGAATCCCGAGGGTCTGCTGCAGACTTCTCTCTAAATGGTTCTCCGTGATCTTCAAGGGTGCAAATATGTGTGACTATATCGGTACCGCAAAATAACCGTAAAGTATTCAAAGACAACTATATTCACCCATATTTTTTACAGGGGACAACACTAACCAGAGCCTTACCACCTCCTGCCCAAAGCCATATGGTGAGCTAGTGGCAAAGCCAGCATTACTAGGCAGACTGCAGCACCTTAGGGCTCTAATTAGAGTCAGATAAAATGGATAAGTGACATTTTGGGGGGGGGGGATTCTCAAAATACCCCTGGAAATTAGTGCTGGGATGAGGGATGTGACCTAGGATACCCAGAAATTGAACCCTCTTACTGGGGCCCCAACCCAAGGTCCTGAGCTCTGCCCTCATGATGACAGGCTTCCTGGCACTGGCTGACAAACACGGGTCCCCTGAGGATCAGAGGGGCGGGACCACAGGAAGACAGGTGATACTAACTGCTATTCCATGGTCTGTAAAATCTTTGTGTGTGAAATCCATAATTTGAAAAACATCTTTCATGGTGACCTGAAACACACGTTCATGTTATGTCAGTGTGTTTTTATGTATGAAAGGGAAACAAAAGTTACTGCATCATGAGCAATGCGTCTGGTCTTCTCTATTTCATTCTCTTTCATTTTTTTTTTCTTGTTGTTGTTGCTATTTCTTGGGCCGCTCCCGCGGCATATGGAGGTTCCCAGGCTAGGGGTTGACTCGGAGCTGTAGCCACCGGCCTACGCCAGAGCCACAGCAACGCGGGATCCGAGCCGCGTCTGCAACCTACACCACAGCTCACGGCAACGCCGGATCGTTAACCCACTGAGCAAGGGCAGGGACCGAACCCGCAACCTCATGGTTCCTAGTCGGATTCGTTAACCACTGCGCCACGACGGGAACTCCCCCCCCCCTTTTTTTTTTTTAAAGACTGATTATAACTCCTTAAGTTGATAGCATGACCCAATGCTGGCTTTTCATCCAAAGCACTGCTCTAATCCACTAATGTGAATGAGGATTTATGGGGACTCGCACCTTGTCTCTGTGCCCCCTGGCCCTTCACCTGACACCCCTCCTTTAAGTGAGGATAATGAAGCAATAATAATAATAAGTGCTCAATTAGTTTTAATTGGTCACTAATCATTCCTAATAATAATGGTATTAACAGTAACAGCCCGGGGAATTTCTGTTGTATCTCAGTGGGTTATGAGCCCGACTAGTATCCATGAGGACTTGGATTTGATCCCTGGCCTTGCTCAGTGGGTTAAGGATCTGGCATTACCGTGAGCTGTGGTGTAGGTTGCAGATTCGGCTTGGATCTGGTGTGGCTGTGGCATAGGCCAGCATCCGGCATCCACAGCTCCAATTTGACCCCTAGCCTGGGAACATCTATAATCTATATGCTGCAGGTGTGGCCCTGAAAAGCAAAAAAAAAAAAAAAAAAGGCGCGGGGGGGGGGGGGGGGAACTGTGAGGTCAGGTGTCCTGCCCAAGGTTACCACAGTAACCTTGAGTGATGTCTCTTGAGTGATGGTGCCACAGTTTTGACCCAGGTCACTGAACTCAGCACATGGCCATAACCTCTAGATGGCATTGCCTTATAGACTTTGCCAGATGACCTCCCCCAGCCCGGATCATGCCACTGCCTTGTCTTTGCCCCTCTAGAGCAGCCCTGTGGAGCTTTCAGCTTTCAGGATAAATTCCAGGTTTTTTGGTCAAAATGGAAGGCTCTTTTCTATCTGGTCCATCCTCACTTCCCTGTCACTGAGCCCCTTTCCTGGACATCAGGCCTGTGGCCTGCACACCTTTGCACATGCCGTTCCATCACACTACACCCAGCTAGCCAGATAGTCTATTTTCACAGTTGCGTCTCCCTTGACTGCAGTACCTTGAGGGCAGGCCTGGCATCCCCAGTGCTCATGGAATGTCAGCTGAGTGAAGAAATGAAAAAATTACTTGGCAGCTCCTTCATCCCTTCACAGCGATCTTAAGTAACGTAAGATATGAGTGGTTAAATTGAGGCCCTGTGTATTAGGAACTAAGACTGAATTAAAGGCATTGCTCGGATGTGTTCTTTCAACATTTCAAAGGCAGCCTGAGTTTGAAGTGTGTGTCCACTCCTTAGCAGCTGTGTGTCCTTGGGCAATTTATTTAGCCTCTCTGTGCTTCATGTTCCTCATCTGTAAAATACTACCAACCTCTTAGGTTATTCTGAGGATGAGAAGTTAGTTCATGTCCCTGGTACATATGATCCCTGATACATAATGGATGCTCACTATATGTTAGCCATTTGTTATCATTAGAAAAATCCACTTTTTTTTTTTTTTTTTTCCGGCTGCATCCCCTGCATTTGGAAGTTCCTGGGCCAGGGATCAAATCCAAGCCATAGGTGCAACCTATGCCATAGATGCAGTGACACCAGATCCTTAATCCACTATGCCGGGCCAGGGATCGAGCCCTGCCTTGGCAGAGACAATACCAGATTCTTAACCCTCCGTGTCAGAGGAGAAACTCCCCCGCATTTTATTTTTAAAAGCGTGCTTTAGAAGCCTCTAGCTAGGCGTCCATTCTACCTGAAGAAATCCCTTCAGAAACATATGTTAATAAGTCTGAGACACATTCTAAGCTGTTAAATTGGTAGATAACTATGTTTCCTATCAGTTTGTGCCTGTTGACCAGAGACACTGGCTTCAAAGCAAAGGCTCCGTAATTACAAATTATTGAGAACACAGTCCCCAGACTCATGGCTTCCCTATTACAGAAGCAGAGGCAGGGAGAACATTTGCCTTGCTCTCATCTCCTTTTCACTTTTTCCATTTTAGTCTTAATATAGTAATTCGGTAAATATTTACTTTTTTTGAACAGATGGGAAATCGGTCATGGTTCATACTCAAATTGGCATTTCATCGAGAGAAAAAGAAGAGGCTGGAATGAAAGAAGGGACAGTGGAAAAAAAGCTGTTCTGGGAGCTAGGGTCTGCAGCACAGCAACGCTGATTCCCAGGAGGGCAGGAGCCACGCTGGGGAAGGGTGCCTGCTCAGACCTGCGACTCCCACCCATGGGCTGGGGGACAGAAACTCCCAGACACGTCCACGCTGGCACAAGTCAGTCTCTCCTTAGGCTGCTGCCCTCCGGGGTCCCCGCTGCCCTGAAAGTCCATTGGCCTGATGCTGCCTGACTCTCCCTCTGCTTCTCTCACTGCCTGCAGAACACCTGGCCCCCTGACTCGCTTCTCCCAGACACACCCTCTGCTGGCTGCGGACCCGCTACCCCAGGTAAGACCCAAGCACCACAAAGGTGTCTTTGCAGAGAAGTTCATTTCCATAACAGTCTGGGGGCTGGGCCCTGGGCCAGGAGATGAGCAGGACAGGAGCCCCTGTAGGAGTGGATTGCTGTCTCTGGGGGGGTCAGCCACGGGCCATCAGTGAAGGTGGAAAAGCACAAACTGCGGTTGTGTCATCTCTCCTTGTGCTGACCCGGGGGTCATCTTTGGTCCGTCTACAGGGGAGGAGAGTGGGCTCCGGACAAGAAAAGGGAAGGCATGTCTGTATCGAGTGTGGTTGCTGGTGCTCTCCACACAGACCCACGAGAACCCTCATCGCCCCTGGCTTGAGAGAGCTGCTTGGAGAGCCAACCGGCCAATCAGGCTCACACAGCCAGTAAGTGACAGCACTGGGACCCGAACCCAGTGATCCCAAAATTCACTTGTTTTTTTTTTTTTTTCTTTGACATGGAGCTGGATGCAGATGGGGCTGGAAGGTCTGACTAGGTGAGGGACTGTGGAGAAGGCCGGTGACATGGCGGTGACAGTCAAACGGCTGCTAATCAAACACCCACTCCTGCTGGGTACTCTGTACATGTTTCTAATCCCTACAACAACTACACAGGTTAGCTATTATCCTCTTATTTTGTGTTTTCTCTTATTTACTGTGATTTCACAAATGAGATAACAAGCTCAACGAGATTAAGCGATTTGCTCTAAATCACATGGCTTCCCATGTCAGGGTCTAGATGTGAATCAGAAGAAAATGTTTAAACCTAAAGAAAGGTATTGCACAGCCTGTACCAGAGCTTAATTCATTTGGTAAGTGATTGCTGAAAACCTCTTCCCTCCTTTTTTTTTTTTTTTTTTGTCAGCCGCCCAGCGGCATGTGGAGCTCCTGGGCCAGGGATCAGATCAGAGCCGCAGTCTCGACCTAAGCTGCAGCTGTGGCAATGCCAAATCCTAAACCCACTGTGCTGGGCCTGGGATCGAACTCACGTCCCAGGGCTCCCAAGACGCTGCCAATCCCGTTGTCCCACAGAGGAGCTCCGCTAAGGACCTCTTGTCTCCAGGGTGCAGTGGAAGATGCATGGAGGTAACACATAAGGCTCCTTTGCCCTCCCCTCCCTCTTCCCCCCTACTGGGTTCCTGCCCCACTGTTTCCAGCTTTGTGTGAGGCTTCAGTGGACAGACAATGGGCTCCTACTCCTTGGATAATCTAGAAAGTGGGAAAATCAGACAGGGAGAAAGGGGGAAGGCACCTGAGTGGCCCCTAAGCTAGGTCAGGTGGGCCATAGGTGGAGAAATGATTCAGGGGCCACTGTCCAGAGAAAGTGACATCTAAGCCATGACCAAAGAATGTCAAGTAAGAGTGAGCCCAGCCAGACAGTTTTGCAGTAAAAGGAGAAGTCGAAATCTGTGACTTTCCCATTTTCTCTAACCTACAACAAAGATATATTTCTTTTGCAATCAGTACACACATAAATCTATACATTGCTAACTAAAACAGAAATTTCAAAAACCACGCCCAACCTTTCCTCAAGGGTTAGACAATCTGATATTGTCTATCTTATTCTATTCCACTAAGACAGAATTATGGACGGGCTGCCAACCTAGAGCTTGAAAAAGACCATGAAAGTGGGAGGGGTGAGGGGGGCTGGGAGGAGACGGAGTCCAGGCTTCAGAAGGGGAGGGACGTTAACATCAGGCTTGAGAGGTGAGGACTGAGTGGCCAGGTAGAAAAAATAAATAAAAAGGCATTTCCATGAATGATTATCACCTAAGTGGACAGTAAAATGTCACAGTGCAGGTGGCAGAAAGCCTGAGCCTGGCGATCCCAGGGGAGCGTGTCCTCTAGCTAGTTTTCCGGGGCCAGGAGCTGGCCTGGAAGAAAGGCAAGGATGCAGAATGCAGGGAGAGAAGAGGAGAAGGCGGGAACAAAGCTTTTCGTGTTTGGGGGAAACTCAAGAAGCCGACGTGAGCTCCAATGGTCTCTACGAGGGGCAGGGGCCTGGAGCATGTACAGGCAGATGTGGTCAGATGAACAGCCCTGCCAAGGACCCTCTGCCCCTGCCAAAGCCTCAGGGAAATGGGGGTTCTTACCACCCTGGGTTTCCTCGCCACCTCAGAAACGGCTAGATTCGAGCCAGGACACTGACTGAATTCCTACTAGACTAAAGTTTTAGAGGTTTTCCTTAACATAAGCACATGGTGATATTTTTAGTTCTTTGTGTGTCAAAAAGGGCCCATAAATATTTCAGAGCTAAAACGTGTTCTGCAAAATGTGAGTCCTGGGCAGTGTCTGTGTGTGCATGTGTATATACCGTCATCATAAATTTTTAGTTTCCTTAGGTCTTCGACGTTCGCTCTTGCAAGTCCTTTGTTTTAAACTACAGTGTGATATGAAGTTGAATGCTGCGGAGAGACGGACCTAGTTTGTGCCAGGGTCTGTGCTGGGCTGTGAACAAACCAAAGAAGTAGGTACTGTTATCCCCACTTTACAGATTTGGAAACTGAGGTTCAGAGTAGTAAGGGGATGCACAGATTCACATAAAATGCCAGGACGGGAAGCGGGTTGCTCTCTGCTCCCTCTGGTAGACCCCAGAGCATTTTTCTCTGACCTGTCACCTTAAGCAGTCCTTTGCCTTTTAAAATAGTGAGACAAGGAGTTCCCATTATGGCTCAATGGTAACAAACCTGACTAGTATCCATGAGGATCTGGGTTTGATCCCTGGCCTTGCTCAGTGGGTTAAGGATCTGGCATTGCTGTGAGCTGTGGTGTAGGCCAGCAGCTGTAGTTCCAATTCAACCCCTAGCCTGGGAATTTCCATGTGCCGCAGGTGCAGCCCCAAAAGATAAAACAAAACAAAACAAAATAAAATAAAATAGTGAGACAGTGATTATAATAAACTGTGGCTGAAGGCAAGGTCTTTCCACTCATCGTCTCATTTAAACCTTACCATGCCCCTGAACCATTCTTACTTAACCAGTGAAAGAAACTGGGATTCAGAGAGGTCAAGTGTCTTGCCCAGAGGGCCCTAGCAAGGAAGCAGCAGAGCCAGGATTCAAACCTGGGTCTGCGAGACCCTCAGGCTCGAGCTTTAAATCAGAACCTAATCTGCTTCTCATACAGGTCACACCTTACTCAAATTTGCTTCAGTGTTCTATTTATTCTTTCCCTGCGTGTTTCTAGCAGTATTATTATCTCTTCTGAGGAACTGAGCCCCTGACCTGGGCTTTTACAGCTTCCTCTCCAGGTGTCCCTGCTCAGAAGGCCAGCGCTGTGGACGAGGGCCAGGGCTTTCTTAGGAGCATGGAGGAGTGTGGCCCTGTGCCCAGACTGGCTGTGGGGACATCCCTAATCAGCGGCTGGCAGGCAGGTGACAGATGGTGCCACTGCCCACAGAAGCCACGTGGGATTCCTGCTGGGAGAGCCCCCTTCGGGGCAGCCGACCCCTCCCAGGGCTGAGCCCGCACAAGACAGGGGGCACAGTCGGCCCTCAGACAGCAGGGGGTGTGACGGGGGCTGTGGTGTCTGGATTCTCCATCTGCAGCCTCCCCTCCCAAAGCAGTTTACCAGCCACCAATTCCTCTTCACCAGTGATGGCATCTTAGAGTCAGAAAGCATGGCCTTTATTAAGACTGAGGCACCATCAAGAGTCAGCTGGTTCAGGTCCCCTCAGCTGTTTGAACCCCTTCAGTCCCATCCCCACCGCGCAGTCACACCACTGCCAAGGCTGGGGACTTCGCTACCTCCAGGGACAGCTCTGGCTGAGAGGCTATGCTTCCTGATGTGGCACCAGCCCCGCCTCCCTTTAGCTTCCTTCCAAAGCCTCAGCTCTACTCCTTGGGGGTCTTGGGAAGTGAGTGTGACAGTCTGCCCGCCTCCAGCCCCCCAGCCCCCCCAGCCTGAAGACGGCACCAGTCTGTGGGTCCTGGAGGCTTCTCATCAGGCTGAACACCTCTCCTCACCTTCCCAGTGACCCTTCCCCACGTGCACCCAATCTCACTCCCTGTGTCCCTTTTAACGAGGCTTTATAAGAGCCTGGCAGAGACTGGGGGGCAAGTGGCTTAACCAGACACAGACAGCTGGAGGGGCAGACACATCTACACGTGATCCAGCACAGTGACCACAGAAGAGCAGCTGACGTGGACACTTGGAGGGCAGAGGGGGACACCAGCTTGGGGGTCCTGAAGGGCGGGGCGGGGGGGGCGCTGAGCAGGAGTTAACCAGGGGACAGGGACAGGAGCGTGCTCAGGTGTGCCCGCATGCTTCTCTCTGGGGTGCAGTCTGCATGGCTCCCACACGCCCTCTGTCCTGCACCAGATGCCGTATTCCCTCCCACAGGGCGGCTCAAACCCCACGAGTCGGCTCAACACTGCATGGCTTCCTCCAAAGCCCCACCGGCGGGGGCCTCAGGGTGAGCCGGGACTCAGTTTTCCCATGAACAGCGGCTTGAGAAATGGTCTCTTCTGCAGTGCAGCCCCCACCAAGAGGGCCCACTTTCCTTCTCCCTAGAAAACCCACTCAAGGGTCAAGCCTGAAACCCAGATTGCTGGAGGGTCTGCTCTCTGTAAGTAGTGCTCGAGGTCTCCACCCAGATTTCTGACTTTCTGTGGGTTTGTTCCGGGACCACATCATGAGATAACTGGGATGGAGGAGAGTGAGTGGGCTGACGAATCACACATCCCCTGGCCTGTCCGAGGCTGAACCTGCAACACCCTGGGGCTCCTGCGTTAGGCCTCCACTCCCCAAGGGGTGACAGGGGGCAGCTGGAGGGGAAGAGCCCAGCCCCAGAGAAGCACGCACTAGTTTAAGGCTTCTGGACATGGTGAGACTCTGGGTTTTAACACTCACTCCATCCCAGGATTTAGTCCTAACTCCCAGGTGCATGAAGAGGCAACTGCTGTGCCTTCTGAGAGCTGCCCAGGGCCCCGTGTTCACAGAGAGGAGGCAGCTGAGACTCAGGGCTGGGACTTGCTCACGGCTGCAGCCAGGCGCCCTCCCTTCTGGGTTTCCTTCCACAGCCTCGGGTTTCTCCAGCAACAAAGCTTGTTAGCAAAGGATGTCCAGGTGGACAAGGGCGACAAGAGCGGCTCTGGCAGACTTTCACTCACATCTCCGCGAACTCAAGGCTCCAAAAGGTGGAGGGAAAGGCCCACGAGGGAAGGAGAACCCCACCTGCCCGAAGCTGCTGCCAGTTCTAATAATTAAAGGCAGACTTAATGGATATCGGGCCCTCTTTCCAGTAGGTGGGTGGTCAGGCGACTTTTATTTCAATAATGAGCCGCTGTGAGTCCCAGAGAACTGGAGACAGATAAAGGCAGGGCCGGTCTCTCATGGAGCTAATTGTGCCCAGAGTTCTACACGCCTCATCAAGCTTGCTCAGCTCCTATCCCTTTCATCCAAGGCCTCAAAGGACTTAGCCTGCGGTAATTAAGTCTCCCAAGTGCGGTAAAGAAAGGGATGCTCCTTGGCAATGGAGTGAGGAAGAGGAAGCTGGGGTGGCGGTGGGGCATCCTGCTGGCCCCCAGGCTGAGGCACAGGGGGCAAGGGAGAGAACCCGCCCCTGAGACTGGGCCCTTTACGCCCTGGCCTGGTGCATTCTACCCTGAGATGGGACCACTGCAGGCCCTGTTGGGTCTAGCTCAACCTGCCCCAAACTGGAGGCAGTCCACACGGCCAACAAAGCCTTCCTAAGTGCCGCAAACTGGACAGTCTCTGGGGTTTATATTTGTCAGATGTGTCAGATCAGGTGGGCATAATCCGAACAGCATTGTCCTAGATTCTTAGGGTTGGAAGGGGGCATAAGGGAGGGAGTGGCCTCCGCCCCACCTGACGCATGCATTCCTTCGCACGCCCGTGGACACCAGCGGCCTTCGCCTGCTCTCTGATGGCACAATGTACTCCTGACACACTTCATCCTCTGCGCTTGGCCTTAGTTCATTCTGAGAGTGTGCTGAAATTTGCTTCCTTTAAGCGCCTTCCCTGCCCCCGCCCCGACCCTAACTCTGCCTGAAAACCTCACAAACAAGCCTCATCTTCCCTCTCCAGATGATGGTTTTTCTCCCCCACACTCCCCAAGCACAATGGTTAAAAATACAAGCTTTGGGAGTTCTCCTGTGCTGCAGCAGATTAAGGATCTGGTGTTATCACTGCTGTGGCTCTGGTTGCTACTGTGGCGCAAGTTCGATCCCTGGCCCGGGAACTTCCGCATGCCAAGGGTGTGGCCAAAAAAAAAAAAAAACCAAAACCACACCCAAAAAGCTCCCACAGGCTCTCCATCCCCTTCAAAAAAGATTAAATTGGACCTTGCCAAAATTCAGCCTCGTGCTCTATGAAAGACAAGCTACAGAGTGGGAGATAATATTTGCAAACCACACATCCAGCAAAAGCCTAGCATCTAGCTCACATAAAGAACTCTCAAAACCCATCAGTAAAACAAACAAAACCTAAAATGAACAACAACAACAAAATCCCAAACAACCCAATTAGACAATGGCCAAAAAATACAAACAGACACTTCAGTGCAGAGGACATACAGATGGTAAATACGCACATGAGAAGATACTCCACATCACCGGTCAGCAGGGAAATGAAAATGGAAACCCCAATATCACCACACGCCCATCGGAATAGCAAAAACCGAGAAAGAGTGATAGCTCTGAGCGCCGGCAAGGATGCGGAGAGGTTCCCCCCTACATTTCTGTAGGAGTATCAAATAGTACAGCCCCACTGGAAAACAGTTTGGCAGTTTCTTTTGAAACTAAACATGCAATTGCTGTACCGTCTAGCGCGAGCGCTCCCGGGCATTTATCCCTTAGAAATGAAAACTAATGCTCGCGCAAGAACCTGTGCAGAGACATTCGTCGAAGCCTTACCCATAACAGCTAGAAACTGGCAACAGTCCAGATGTCCTTCAACAGGTGCATGAAGGGAAGACGACTCGATGAGAAAAAGGAACGAATTAAAGATGCCAATTAATCTCTAGAGATGTCTGCCGAGTGAAAAAGCCAACTACAAAGGTTACATACTATATGATTCCATTTACGTCACATTTTGAAATGACAACATTTTAGCGACGGAGAACAGATTCGCAGTTGCCAGGGGTTAGGGATGGGGTAGCGGTGGGAGGAAGGTAGGTGAAGCTATGTCAGGGCAGTAACGGAAACGTTCACTGGATGCAGATGATAAAATACTGCAGGAGTAAACACTCACATACGTGCAGATAAGTACAAGCGAAAATGGGGAAATCTGAATAAAATGAGTGGATTATACCAATCTCCCCATCCTGGTTAGAATACCTGTTCTCTTACTCTAGTTATGTAATACGTTACCCCTGGGGGAACCTGAGTAATGAGGTACCCAGGATATCCCTGTATTGTTATTTTACAACTGCACATGAACTAGAGTTATCTTAATAAAGATTTCTTTTTTCTTTTTTTTGTCTTTTGTCTTTTTAGGGCCAAACCCACAGCATATGGAGGTTCCCAGGCTAGGGACTGAATCTGAGCTGTAGCTGCCGGCCTGCACCACAGCCACAGCGACTTGGGATCTGAGCCATGTCTGTGACCTACACCACAGCTCACGGCAACGCCAGATCCTTAATCCGCTGAGCCAGGGCCAGGAATCGAACCTGAGTCCTCAATGGATACTAGTCAGGTTTGTTAACCACTGAGCCATGCTGGGAACTCCTTAATAAAGATTTCAATTAAAACTGGTGCAGCCACCGTGGAAAACATTGTGGAGATTTCTCAAAAAAACTTACAACTACTGTATGACCCAGTAATTCCATTCCTGGGTGTGTATCTGAAAAAAACAAAAACACTAATTTGAAAAGACACATGCACCCAATACTCACAGCAGCATTATTCACAATTGTGAAGATATTGAAGCAACCTAAGTACCCACTGACAGATGAATGAATAAAGAAGATGTGGTACACACACACACACACACACACACACACACACAGCGTAATACTACTCAGCCATAAAAAAGAATGAAATTTTGCCATTTGCAACAAACTGGGTGGTCTTGTGGGGTGTTATGCTAAGTGCACTCAGACAGAGAAAGACAAATACTGTATGATATTACTTATATGTGGAATCTAAAACATACAAGGAAGTGAATATAGCAAAAAAGCAGCAGACTCACAGGTATAGAGAATAAGCTACTAGTGAGGAGGGGGAGAGAGGAGGGCAATTCAGGGGTGGGGGATTAAGAGGTAGAAAGTGCTATGTATAAAATAAGCCATAAGGATATATTGTGACACACAGAAAACTTAGCCCATAGTTTGTAATAACTATAAATGGAGTATAACTTTAGAATTTGTGAATCACTTTATTGTACACCTGTAATGTATCTAATATTGCCCTCAACTACAAATCAATACAAAAGTCAACCTAGAAGAGAAAAAAATGGGTTTTTGAGGCAGGCAAGTCTGAGTTTGAACCTTGCACCTACTAAGCACTTCCTGTACAACTTTGGACAAAGAAACTGTCGGAGTCTCAGTTTCCTCATCTGTAAAATGAAGATAGTAAATGAGGTCATCCATGGCCATGCTTAACGCTATGCATGGCGCATAAGTAAGGCCTCAATAAACAGCAGCAGAAAACGGTACATTATTATCCAGGATAAGTATTTCTGTGCCTTCTCCTGATTCCGTTCCCATCCAGTTTGCCTCCCTCCTCGTCATCCTTCTCTGAAAAGGTTCCTTTAGGTCAGCGTCACTCTTGAAAACACTAGGACTGAAATTTAAAAGTCTGTCGCCCTCTCAATCCCGGAAACTACTCTGGCATCTTGTGATTTCCACGATGCCACACTTTACGGGCTGTTTTGGCCAATTCCTTGCCCCTTATTTCCTGTGTCATGTCTTGTTCCCCAGTAAGGTAGCAGGCTGCTCAGATGCATACTCACCAATTCTTCAGCATCCACTAAGGGCAGAGGTACTAGTACTAATATACCCCCCCCCCGCCCCCCCGCAGTGGGGCATCACGTCTCTATTACAAAATCCTCAGGACAACTCCGAAGTCAGGTCTGGGGATGGGCTGCTATAGTAATGACCTCTGCCTGGACCACATTCTTATATAATCTCCCATGCTGACTCCGGGGTTGGCCGTGTGACTGCATTGACCAAGGGGCCAAGGGGAAGTGGGCCAGGAGCGATCAGAGGCATGAAAACCACTTGAGTGTTTGGACTTGCCTTCCTGGGCTACTTCTGGAAACATTCCTTCCTCCTGGTGAAGAGGACCAGGCTGTCCAGCTCGTTGCTAGAGACCGAAGGCTGAGCCAACCAGCCTCGGCAGATGACAGTCCCAGGAAGTGAGCCCAGGGGACACTGGCTGGACCACCCAGCTCCACCCAGCCCAAATTTCTGACCCCTAGAAATAGGAACCAATAACTGGTCACTTTAAGCCACTGTATTTCATGGTGATATGTTACATGCAAAGGCTAACTGATACAGGAATTATTATAATTTCCGTATTACAGATGAGGCTCAGATCATTAAACTACCTTAAAAAATAAGAAGAAACGTTAGGAGGACAGCAAGAGTAATGCCTAATATTTAAACAGTACTTCAGAGCTTGTATATTCTTCCACATTTTCGTGCAATTTAATCCATCTTTCTATACCTCTCTTTTTGGGACGCTTTCCCAATTATATTTATATTTTAAGTAGTTGCTTAATTATATGCTCTCAGTAGATGGGAATCATGTCCATCTTGTTTCGTATCCAATCTTAAAGCCTTGCAGATTGTAGGCATTTAATAAAAAGAGCAACCGACTGAATGAATGAACAAGCCGCCTCTGAGAAGCTATGTCATGATCCTGTGTTAGATAGAAAGCTGATGTTCAGAGAGGTGAAGTGCTTGCTTCCAAGTCACACAGCCGGCAAGAGGCAGGGCTCAGATGCAGCCCAGATCTCTAAGAGCAAAGGTCTGCCTTAAATTCTCTGTGCCTCCAGAGGGTGAGCCAGACGAGGAAGTGAATGACTGCCCCCCCATTAGGAGGGAATGCTGCTGGATGAATTCCACATGTTTCAGGAATGCCAGTCCCCATGCGAAGAGGATCCAATCAAGCTTCCAGCTGGACAGAAACGTGCTGCGGTGTGAACCCCAGTGCCCGGGATCAGAGGTGCCTGTTAACACAAGTCCCCTGTCACTTGTACCATCCAGCCCCAAATCCCCACAGGATGCCCCCGTCAAACACATTACCACCCAGCAGACCCAGGACCGCTGAGGAGCGCCACTCCCGGCCCTGGGCCAGGCTGTGCGTTCCTGAGCGAGGGACCAGCAGATGCTAGCACAAGCTCTGCGTCCCTTGTTCCAGGCGCCCCTTCCCTCTAGCTGGTCCTTCCCTGCTGCTGGCTACACGGAGGTGACATTCTCAGAATGCCCATCACTGCCCTGCCCCAGGAACCCCAGGCTCTGGCCGAGAGGCTCTGCTTACCCTCCCAGCAGCCACCAGGGCCAAAGAGCAGACGCCGTGCTCCTCCGTAAGTGCCTGGCTGCTGGAGCGCTGCAGGGGGGCTCACGTGGGCTGAGCAGAGCCCCCCCCCTCGGTGGCCGCAGCTGCCTCTCCTCTGTGGGGAAGCGCTAACCCTTGGCCCCTCTGCTGGTTCATGTTACGCCAGATCACTGCAGTCGTGATTCCTGGGGCCAGACCCTCACTTTGTTCTCTTGACTGTAGCCCTAAATTTGTTTTCATTAAAAAACTATGCCTGTCACTCCATTAGTTCTGCTTTGGGGTGGGGGTGGGGTTGTTAACTGTACCCGTCTTTAAGGGGACTCCAGCCCGGAAAGGAAGTGGGGTGGGCTGCTTGCTGCTCTCCAGGGCCTAACCCAGAGGGGCCCCGTTACCCAAGGCCCAGCCTGGCCTCTATCAGGCAATGACCCAGATCTGAAGGAAGCCCCTCATGTCTCAGAGGTCACAAGACACCAGGAAGCTGTGAGACTGGCCATCACCACCTCCCACTGACAGATGAGGACATTCCCTGGCAGAGAGAAGACAGTGCGCGCTGCTCAGCCCATCAACCCTGCAGCCAGAGGACAGGGGTTCCAGTCCCAGCTCCATCACTCCCTTGCCACCTCCCCTGGGCATGTGATTTAACCTCTCCAGGCATCCTGTCTACGGTGGAGATCATAACGTACCCACCAGACAGGGTACCTGGGAGGACGGAATGAGTTTTTATGCGCAAGACACTCAGTACAGGCTCAGCACTTGGCTGCCACTATAATTAGGATCGCTGTTGTTGTTATTATTACTGGCAGTCCTCCTATTATTATAAGGTATTGATTGCATTCTAGCCCTGAAGCCGTTCTGGATTTCTCTACCTCACGTACACTGGTGCCTGAGGACACCAAAATCCCCGGTGAGCATTATTGAGCCACTTGTTCAGTCACTGAGCAAATATTTACCGGAAACGTGCTACGTGCCCAGACCTGTGCCGGGATGCAGGGTCACAGGGGGGTGACTGTTGTCCCAGAAAGACAGCAAGGGCATCCGTTGTGATCAGTGTTCCAGTTTGAATCTCAGCCCGGTACGTACTAGGTTCAAGCCATGGACAGGTCATTTCGGGCCTCACTTTCCTCGTCTGTAAGATGGGGAGTTACCTGTAGCCCTGCTGTCTTGCCTCTCTTGTCAGAGGACCCATGTGGTCCTGGAGGCCTGGAGATGGAGTGTGTTCTGGAACTTTTCCAGACAGGAGCCCCAGCCATCCTCCAGCTGTGGACAGCTGGAAGGAGAGAATGGTCCCTAAAGCAATGGCCTTGGGAAACCTGAACCCCTTGCCAAGACAGGGTATTGGCTCAGGCTCTGTGCCTGCTCGGAGGGACCCCACCCCTCCTGCCCCCACCAAGCAGGGACCAGCCCCTGGGAGGGCAGGGCCACAAGGAGGCCAGGTAGCTGGAAACTGGCCCTTTTTCTCAATCCTCTTGACCTGTGCGCCCTTCAGCCTGATACCAGAGGAAGGAGTCACTGCCTTTCTTTCCCTTCTGACCCGAGTGCAAGAGAAGCATATTTAAATCAGAGCCTTGAGCTAAGAAGCCAATGGGAAGGGTCTTCAGAATGTTTAGCATGATCTAGAAAGAGTCCAGGCTTGAAATTCACAGTCTACGACAAGGAATTGGATGTACCTTCCCAGAGGGAGAGGCCCCGGGGCCACGCTGAGAAAGCATAGCGCTGGGGCGTTTCCTGGACACGGCGCTTTACAGCTTACATGGCACTGACGATCATGCTACCCCCGTCCACCCCCTGCTGCCCTGAGAAGTCAGTTCGATATCCTCATTTCAACAGGGATGCGTGGCAGGCAGGCGGGAGCCTGAGGTTCTGGCTCAGAGGACACTTTGAGATCTGGCTTTGTGACCCTAAGCAAGTGACGATGATATTTAGATGGTGAATGCAAACAGTGGCTCTCACATCCCGAATGTGCCTGATGATCCTCGTTTGTCACATTGTTGCCATTTTATATAAACTGAGGTTCAGAGGGGGCAAGGATTTGCCCTAAGTCACAGAGCTTTTTAGGAGAGCTGGGATTCAGAGCCTCACATGGAGGGTCTCAATTTTTGGACCAACCGTATCATGGAGATGATAAAGATCATTTACATCCAGAGGCTGGAGTATCACAGGAGCAGGCAGCTGTGGCTTTGACGCCACAAAGCTCTATATGGATATTTGCTATCCTGATTGAGGAAATTAAGGCTCCAAGAGGTGAAGTGGCATGTCTGAGGTCACCCAGCTGGCAAGGAGCAGAGCTGGGACTTGATCTCCATGTTCTGGTGCCCACTGTCCCTTCCATTAGGCTGCAGCTGCCATGTGGAACACCCGCCAGTGCAGGACAAGGCACAATCGGATTGATGGTATTTAAATACTTGGCTATTTGAAAAATACATCAACAAGCAGTTGGGAATAAATGCCAAACCCCTAACTGGTTAGGAACACCCCCTGGGGGCACAGAGATTTGTCAGCATGACTGATGCGTCCTGCTTAAATGCAACGTGCAGACACTTGCTCGAAGAAAAGCACGCTGCCAGTGGGTGATGACAGCGGCATGCGGAGCAGCTGCACAGGTCGCAAGCACTGCTCATGGCTGAACCAAACCCACTCAATCCCGACCGCATCCCTCTGATGGAGGACTTGTTATTCCTTTTTGACTAATGAGAAGCCAAAGCCTTATGACTTACTCATGACTTATCCGAGGTTGTACGGTCAGTGAGTGCCGGGGCTGGGATCTGAACCCAGAACTGTTTCACTCTAAAATCTCAACTCCAGGAGTTTCCGTCATGGCTCAGTGGTTAACAAACCCGACTAGTAGCCATGAGGACATGGGTTCAATACCTTGCCTTGCTCAGCGGGTTAAGGATCCGGCGTTGCCGTGAGCTGTGGTGTAGGTAGCAGATGCTGCTCGGATCCTGCGTGGTGGCTGTGATGTAGGCCAGCGGCTGTAACCCTGATTCGACCCCAGCCTGGGAACCTCCATATGCCGTGGTTCGACCCTAAAAAAAAGACAAAAGGCAAAAAACATAAAAAAAATAAAATCTCAATTCCATCCCCCACATCTCTGCTCCCCACACTACTTTTGCTGCCTGGAATGGACAGAGTTATGTGTCTGGGGCGCTGGGAACTCAAGCCCTTTCTGTGGGTCCTGCTGGGTCACCTGTCTGCCTCTGCCCATCATCTTTCCCCAAGTGCCTCCTCTGACCAGGACCCCGTGCTAACCATGAGGATTCTCAAGTGGTCTTTCAGGGTCTTTTCTAGCAGTACTGCACCCTATAGCAGGGGAAACTGAGCTAGAAACAGATAACCCCCATGCAAAATCTTGCAGAAGGGCGGCCTCACCCAGCCTGGGGCAGGGGAGGTGCTGGGCTGGCTTCTTGGGGCACCTGATATTTTCCAGAGTCTGAGGATGCAGCGGGAATCTGCAGGTCAGCGGGAGAAAGGGGAAGGTGTAGGGTGTCAGATCCAGGGCCCCCACCCCGGTATCCACCAGGGCACCTAATTATTTTTCAATCTGATTCACACATCGGGACTCCATTTAGGGTTTTATTTAAGCAATCAGACCCTTGGCCAAAAACTCCTTAGGAAACCTCTGCCTTAACACATATTCCCAATCTGTTGCCCTGAGGAGTGTTTTAAATTGGTTGATCAGCCTGGGATAACTTGATCCATCTATTCTTCCTGTCTTCTCTCTTAAAAGTCTACCATAAATGGCTAATTTATTTCTTTACATATGAGTATCAATTACCTGATATGAGCAGACACCATCCTAGGTGTTGGAGATACAGAAAAAAATAAATCTCTCACCCTGTCTGCATACATCTACCCAGCTGAAGCCAATTCACAGCTTTTAGGGTAATTCTTCTAAGAAGCCAATCAGACTATAAGCATGTTCCTGCTCACAACATTCAATGGCTCCCTATTGCCTAAACCATTGCTGTTCAAAGTAGCTTTGAGCCACAGACTAGTGGCACCAGCATTAGCTGGAGTTTGTTGGAAATCAGAATTTCAGGCTCCGCCTCAGACCGACTCAGTCCGAATCTGCAATTAGGTCCCCAGGTGATTCCTAGGACTCCGGAATCTGAGCAGCTCAGGACTCTAAGATGTCAATACCCTTGCCCTTCACATCCTGATACCTGTTGTCTCCCGTCTCATCTCCACCCTCTTTTCTCAAAGACATCATGCGCAAGGCCCGTCTGCCCTACCCACCTGTGCTCTCTCGTGTCTAAGCCTTTGTACACACCCGTTCTCTCTCTACGATACTGTCCCCTGCTGGCTGCCAGCCACGCTTCCCTCCCTTCTTGGAAGACAGACTTAAATCCTCCAGGAGCTTCCTCAGATCCCTTCTCCCTCCCACCTGCAGTCTGTTGCCCCATCTCCCCATCTCCCCTCACTTCCCCAGCCGGCCCGGTGTCTGCCTATCTGCTGGAGAGCTCAGAGCGCTGGAATCTCTGCCTGTCATTTAGGTGGGTGTCTGTCTCCTCTGAAAGATGATGAGCCCTGGAGGCAGGGGTGGGTCGTTGTCTGCTCTACACCCATCCGCCCAATCCCCACTTTGCCAGTCACTAAGGATGCAGACAGGATTCAGAGTCTGCCTCGAGGGGTACCCGCTCGGGGCGGGGGGAGGGGGGCGGCAGATGGGCTTTCAAAGTACCAAATATGTGTTCTCGACACAGGTTTGTGACAACAAATGGGACGTTCACTGAACTATACTGTCTTTGAGGCCGATGCAGCCAGATGGCTTTGCTCTTTGGGTAAATGGTCACTGGTTCCCTCTCCTCATCTCTCTCCCAACAGACCTTCTCGTTGTCCCCGGAGGGAGCACTCCTGGCTTCTGGGCTGAGCTCTCAGGAGGCTGAGTCAAGTTGTGAACCCAGCTCCACCCACCATTTCCTGTCCCCGTCAGCCTGGCCTCTGTCTTCTCACAGGTCTGGAATGAGTGTGGGGGACTGACCTGCTTCTAGCCAGCCAGGCCTGGAAAGGGACAATGCTTCCTAACTTGGTTTTGGGGTTTTTTTTGTCTTTTTAGGGCCATATCCGCAGCATATGAAGGTTCTCAGGCTACACCAATAGCCACACCATAGCCACAGCCAACACAGGATCCAAGGCTCATCTGCGACCTACGCCAGATCCTTGACCCACTTCACAAGGCCAGGGATCGAACCCATGTCCTCATGGATTCTATTTGGGTTCGTTCCCACTCAGCCACAACAGGAACACCAGATGCTTCTTAACTTTGAAGGAGGAGAAGGTGGCCAACTCCCATTACTCCCATCCCGTGTACCCTGGATCAAATGAATTAAAGTCCTCATTGGCAGGCACGAGGACTAATAAATTAATCAAAGTAATGCATTCCGTAATATGTCCATGAGACAGTTACTGAATACATACTTTGTGCCAGGCTGTTGAGCCAGACATTTGGGATACGAAGATCAATGACTTCCGGTCCCTGCTGGGCGCATTTTCTCACCTCATAGGAGGCAGTTTAAGAGTCTGGAGAGCTGGCATCTGATACTCACTGAGCACCCTATGGGGCCTTCCCAGAATGGACCCCCAGCCATGCCCTTGCCACCCTGTTGTCTGCAGAACAACTTTAGTCAAAGAATAAATTTAATCAGAGAAGTGAGAAAATACAGAAAGGAAAAGAGCCAAGCAAGATGAAATAATAATACTTTAGCCACTAAAAGGCAAGGACCTTTAGTTCTTCTCAAGGACCGTAGATAACAGTCTCAGTCATGTCCTTTGAGCTGTTTTGCAGATGGCAAAACCCCCACCAGATGGAAGACGTTAACTGTGTGCTGCCCACACACACAGAGACCCCTGAGCAGGTGGAACCAGAAGGGTGATGATGCCAACTCCCGCGGCCTCACCGCCAACCACACCACGAGCTGATCACACCCTCCGTCCTTGTAAGACCTTGAACCGTTACTAGAAGACTCCCTACTACCTTCTCCAGGTTGGGACACACAGTCTTGGCGGCATTAGGCCGCTGTGGTCCCCTTTGCCTGGCAAAGCAATTAAGCGCTCCTTTTCGCCTTCACCCAAAACTCTGTCTGTGAGATTCAATTCGGTGTCAGGGTACAGAGGCCAGAGTTCAGCCTCACGCTCGATAAACACTAAATAATTATATGAACATGTGCGGGCTTCGTTTTACCAACAGCCTGTATTTTACAGAAGAGGAAACCGCGAGCGCAGTGGAGTGGCATGACTTGCCCAAGGTCACACAGTTGCATCAATGCCAAGCCAAGTCCAGTCTTCCTCATGTGCTTGACCTCTGCTGTCCAGTATGGTAGCCGCTAGCCACCTGTAGCTTGATCAATTTAAATTTCTACTTAAAATGAAATAATAGCCAGTTCCTCAGTCACACTAGCCACATTTCAAAAGTTCAGAAGCCACGTGTGGATTCTGGTGACTGGAGGGGGCAGTACAGACCTAGAGTAGTTCCATGGTGACAGGGATTTCTATTGGCCAGAGCTGGTCTGGAAGCTCGGGATGGTCAGAGAGCAATTCATAGGTCCCTGCCTGCAGAGAGCAGGCCTGCACTGTGACCCAAGCGTGCAGCTGGAGCCACGTGGCCCAGGGGGTCGGCCTGAGGAGGGAGAAAGGACGGGGTGGGGGGGGGGGAACATTCTCTGAGAGCCGAGGGTGTGAGGGTCATGGCACAGAGTGCCCGACGTCTGCTGGCTCACTTACCCCTCCTGCCAGCTCTGTACCAGCGCCAGTTATTAACCCCATGTGACAGATGAAGAAACCAATGCTCAGCAATGTGTGAAGACTTTTCTAAGGCCACACACCTAGGAAGCGCTGGTGTTGGGACAGAGACTCAGACCTGACCCCAAACCCAGATCCATCTGTGGTGTGTCTCTCCTTCGGGAGTCAACTCTGGGGGGCCCTTCCTTCGCTCACCCTTGTCTGAAGGGAACAGATGAATCTTTCTAGCCAGGGGCGCTAAATTCTAGTAGGGCGCGGGTGTTGCCCACCCAGGTCCAGAGGGAGGGGGACCCTCCCTTTGAGGCAGCTCCAACTGTCTCCCTTGCCTGAGAGGCCAGGCCACAGGGCCAGGTCATAGGACACACTCATTCTTTCCTGGGTCTCCCCTCCCAGGCAGGGCTGCTGCTATCAGAATCATCTGTAAATCAGGGGCCAGTCACCCCTGGAGACTCCACACCCAGCAGGGTGGGGAGGGGAAGAGATCCTGCAGCAAGAAGATGAAGGTGCTCAGGCTCTCCCTGGGAGCCTGCAGAAGCTTCGAAGGCCGGGGCCTGAGTTATGAGGCTGCCGGTGGCTCCAGGCTGTCCCAGAGCAGCTCCTGCATCAGCCCCAAGCTGTGCATTAGTCCAGAGATGGTCAAAGGATCTCAGGCCACACTGGCTAGGGGCCAGATCTCTTCCTGCTCTCCTGCAGGAGGGCTTGGGGTCAGCCCCACCTGGCAGGTGATGTGTCCGTCTCTGGGATCTTGGATCTGCTGGGGCCTTTTCAGCCCCACCTTGTAGGGGAGGGGGAGGAGCAGAGGGTGAAGAGAGCGCGCCAGGTCGCTCCTGGAAATGGGGTCCAGCTGCAGTCTGGAAGCTCTGCCCATAGCAGCAGCCCCGGAGCCAGCCTTCAGTCCTCATGGCAACCCTTCCAGGGAGCTAGAACTGTCCCCTTTTCATAGGAGGAAGTAGAAGCTCAGAGAGCTCAAGTGACATGCAGGAGGGAAGCAGCAGACCAGGATCAGAATCTGGGTCTGACAACAAACACCTGCTTGTCATACTCTGGGTCCTTGGGTAGAACCCTACACTCATCAAGCTGTCTTCTTTTGTTGTCTGTTTATGGTGCTGGGTTGCGGGAGGGCTGGAGTTAGGGCGGGAGGGGGCGGGAGGGTAGGGAGGGAGGGAGGAAGGAGGAAGGAAGTGAAGGAGGAAGGAGGAAGGAAGGTCGTTAATTCATGCTGTTTTTTTTCCTTTTTACTTCTTCTTCCTTCCTTCTTCCTTTCCTCTTATTCTTTCTTTTCCTTCTTTCTTTCTTTCTTTCTTCGTTCTTTCTTTTCTTTCTTTCTTCTGGCTGCCCCACACATATGGAGTTCACATCCATGCCAGGGATGGAATCTGAGCCGCAGCTGCAACCTACATCACAGTGGCAGCAACACTGATCCTTAACCCACTGTGCCGGGGCAGGGATTGAACCAGTGCTTTCAGCAGCAACCAGAACCGCTGTGGAGACAACACTGGATCCTTAACCCACTGTGCTGCAGCAGGGATTCCAAGTCTTTCTTGACCAATAAAGATAAAAGTTAGCTTAATAGGAAATACACATTCCTTCACTCTCTTCCAAACTCTTTCATATGCTCGAATGGGTGATGAGAAGCGGGTGTATTATCCAGCCCTGGGGAGTTTATATAATGAGATGAGCCCCCACCCCCGCCAGGGCCGATATCCAGGCTGCAAGCTGCCAGGAGAGTTGGGAGCCTGGGGGCCTCTGGAGTTCTCTTCCCTCCTAAGACCCTTGGAATTACTAGCCTGGTCTTCCTGATGGGAGGGGCGGACTCCCCACCGCCCCCTGCAACTTGACCGTCCTAGGTACAGCAATCATAGTACTATTTGCCATTTAAGGACATTCACCTAGGAAGGAGCAGGACACCCAGTTATCACAATTGGTTTCAGGAATCTGGCAAAGTGAATATCTTTATCTGATTTTCAGGAGCTTAGAGGGTGTATTGCCCCACCACCAGTAGGTGGCAGAGCTGGGGCTCAACCTGGCTGTATTGTTTCTAACCCTGCTGTGTTCCCATGGCAGCATCTAGCCTCTAACGATGGGCCAGCCCGGGTTAACCCAGAGAGGATGCACGCTGTGCCCTGTGACTACCATCTCTGCGTCTCCACCAGATGGTAACTCACTTCAGGGCAACCAGTGCGGATTCTAGAGTCAGAGCTGGGCCTGCTGTGTGACTTTCCACATGTAACATGACCTCTCTGGGCTCCCGTTTCTACTCTGCCAAGGAGGGGATCCTGCCTTCCTATCTCAGGGACCCACTGTGATGAGGATCACCCCCGGGAAGCCCCCAGCACCAGCCCAGCCGTGGGAAGAAGCCAAGAAATGTTCACTGTCACCACTGCCCCGCTTTGCCTGGCAGCCAGTGCGGGGCTGACGCCAAGTCCGTGGCCAGTAAGGAAGGCCTGTGGGCTCAAGGAGGAGATGAATCGGGATCATGCGCTGCCAGAGCGTTGGGCTACACTGCTGCTGCTGCTGCTGGGGGGAGGTTTCCAGATGGAGCTCATCAACACGGCAGCCAGGGCAGCGGCTCAGGCCTGGGGGTCCCCTCCCCTCTCCGTGGGCCCCCCAGCCTACGAGGCCCACCCGAGCCAGGAGAGCGCCGATCCTCCCTTTCCCTGGCGTGCCTCAGACCTCCCCTGCGTCCTGATGTTCAGCAAAGCAGCTGCCTGGAAGGCACCCAGGGCCGTCATTCCTTGGGACGTGGGGGCCCCCTCCCCCAGGGCTGGGATGCCAGAAGGACAAACCCTGCCAAACATATGGATCCAGCCCCGGAAAGCCAGCAGCTGGGCCACTGGCTGACTCCTCCCCTGGTCCTTGGAATACTCTGGCAATGAGAAGACACAATCTCAGCAACTTATACAACATTTCCCAGGATATCCCAGTCTCTAAGGGGACCATGTGTTCCTTTCTCACACATTTAAATCACTTTTCTTGGAAGACCAGTTCTAAGACGCACACACATGCATACACTTTTAATCTATTCCTTTATACATTTAAATACAATTTCGGTGGCAAGTCTAATCACGCCAATAATGAACGTTTGTTTAGTTCATGCTAAGGACAAAGGAACTCGTTAGCTCATAGAGTTGCCATGACGACTCTGGGCATCCCCATTTCACAGATCTGGAAACTGAGGTGGGCTGCCTTGCAAAGTCAACGGCGTGGATCCAGAGAGCCTGGAGCCCAGGAGCCCCACCTCTTCCGCAATCTGCCTTCTCCAAGCAGGCCGAAGGAGTCAAATGGCTGGTGAGATCTGCGTTCTTCCTTGTGGGGGGATGTTTTCAATGTCATCTTTTCCTGGGGCATGTAAGGCTGACAATGAGAGGGCCTCTCACCTGGAGTCTATGACCCTGGAGGCTCAGGAAGAACCCCAGGCTGCACTTTCAACCACCAACCACAAGCTGACTTTCCCGAGCAGCTCGGCCCCTGTCAGGCACCCTCGCCTCTGCATCCAATGCCCAGGAACCAAGCCTCAAAGTTCAGCTGGCTTCCTCCAGAACAGACACTCGGAAACTGAAATTTCCCACATTTTCACCACAAAAAGCCAGGTGGTATTTCTGTCCTCTTCAAAACATGCCAAAGGAATTTCTTCTTCCTCCTGAACTTTCTCCAAAAATAAATAGAAAAAGTGAACACCATTTTGCCCTGTAAGCTGAGAATAGAAAAATCAACACGCGGGTGGCATTTCCAAGACATTACACAATAGCGAGCGTGCGGATCTGTCTCAACAGCGTTTGGCAACTTCGGGGATATAGTGGGTGATATTTCTCACCCAAAAAAACTCCTCGTGGCGCTTCCACTCACAGGTTTCTTTTACTTTAAAACAAGATCTAAAACAGGTAAGAGCCCCAAATGAATGAACACCGCCTGGATTGCAATTCTGAGTTAAAAGACCAACCATAAGCAAATCAAGCCTAAAATTATAATTAGAGACAATTTAGTAACGCCAAGAAGACAGTGGCCCAGGGTAAACTAAAGTGGAAGCAGAAAGGTTGCGTCCAGAGAGAAGAGAGATGTCTGTCCCGTAACTGGTGGAGGCTGCAAAGAACCAAGCATAATTGTCAAGGGGCAGGGATTGTTCTCAACTCACAGAATCAGCTGTCCTCAGGATCGCCTGCTGTCCTGATCCGAGCTGCCCAGTCCCCTGCGTCCGCATCTTCAAAAGCATCCACGTGGGTTCCTGGGTCTCCCCTGCTCCAGCTCCTAGCCCCTCGAGAATTATCTTTTACAAACACTGCCGGAATCATATCACTCTCTGCACTGCTTATCTCTCTGGACTTCCCTTCTGCTCAAAGCCAAACCGCTAGTGCTGCCCCCAGGACCCTTCTCCCCGCCCCTTGCTCCAGGCAGCCTCTGCTCATCACTTGAATATGCTTCAAGTGAGGCACCTGGTCCTGTGTGTCCTCCCCTCAGCACAGCCAGGGAGCCTCCAGGTAGGAAGTGGGGTGGGGGTGGGGGGTTGGGGGGGGGCCTTGGCGACTCCCAGCTGCTCTCTTGGGAGCACTTGCCCTAGAGGTGAGCTGGCGGAAAGGCATCTCAAACTTGTCCCTTCCCTCCAGGAATGAGGGGCTCGCTCACTCCCACAATGAAGAGGAGCAGAAAGAGGGGGAGGCTTGCAGACTGAAGTCTGCATTCATACCCCACTTCTCTGAGTTCCAGCCGTGCCACACTGGGCAGGTGACAGGTCTCCCCTGGGGCTCAGATCCTCCATCCGAAAAAGCAGCTCACAAATAACAAATGCTGGAGGGGTTGTGGAGGAAAGGGAACCCTCTGGCACTGTTGGTGGGAATGTGAGCTGGTACAACCACTGTGGAGAACAGTATGGCGGTATCTTAGAAAACTATACATAGAACTACCATATGACCCCGCCATCCCACTCTTGGGCATATATCCAGACAAAGCTTTCCTTAAAAAAGACACATGCACCTGCATGTTCATTGAAGCATTATTCACAATAGCCAAGACATGGAAACAGCCCAGATGTCCATTGACAGATGATTGGATTAGGAAGATGTGGTATATATACACAATGAAATACTATTCAGCCATCAACAAGAACAAAATAATGCCATTTGCAGCAACATGGATGGAACTAGAAACTCATACTGAGTGAAGTAAGTCAGAAAGAGAAAGACAAATACCACATGATATCACTCATATCTGATATCTAATATACAGCACAAATGAAACTTTCCACAGAAAAGAAAATCATGGATTTGGAGAATAGACTTGTGGTTGCCTAGAGGGAGGGGTACGGAGTGGGAGGGATTGGAAGTGTGGGGTTAATGGAGGCAAACTATTGCTCTTTGAGTGGATTAGCAATGAGATCCTGCTGTTAAGAACTATGTCTAGTCACTTATGATGGAGCATGATAATGAAAGAAAAAAGAATGTAAGCACGTATGTGTAACTGGGTCACTAGGCGGTACAGTAGGGCAAAAAATTGTATTGGGGAAATAACAATAAAAGAAAAAGCAGCTACCAAGTCCTGCTTATGGCCATTGAAAACATCACGAACACCATCCTTATCATCTTAGGTCAGTTTCAGTGTGAAAAGAAAGTGGTAGTATAGCTAGAAAGATCTAGTTTCTATTTTCTTTTTATGGCCGCACCTGCAGCATATGGAAGTTCCTAGGCCATGGGTCGAATTGGAGCTGCAGCTGCCGGCCTCTGCCACAGCTGCAGCAACACCAGATCCGAGCTGCATCTATGACCTACACCACAGCTCACGGCAACTCTAGATCCTTAACCCATTGAGTGAGGCCAGGGATCAAAACTGTATCCTCGCAGATACTATGTCAGATTCTTAACCTGCTGAGCCACAGTGGAAACTCCTCCAAGACGTGGTTTCTAATCCTGGCTCCAAAACATGGGCAAACGAGTGAATTTCTCTGATCTTCACTTTCTCCAACCTTAAATGGGGATTAAAAGGGTCACTCTCAAAGGGTGACTGTCTAAACTGAATGAGATGATATATATAAAAATGCCTTTACAAACTATTTAATTGCTATAAATGTAAGCATTTATCTTGCTGAGCTGAGACCTGCCTCCTGGTAATGTACCCTGCGGCTACAGGTGCCTGAGACATCACACAGGGACGTGCTAATCTTGCCAGCAGGGCCTCTGAGTCTTCCCGCGGCCCCTGTCTGAGCAGCCCAGCCCTCAGTTATTCCCGGGGGTGGGGAGCTGTCTCTGGTTTGCTCCTGGCATTACCTGGGTTCCTCTCCTGGGAGGGTCTGCATCTGAGAGAGTGCTGCTGGGATTTTCTTCAGTGGGGACCTCACCCCAGTGCCTTTGCACCAGCCCTTCTCTCCTTGGCAGGAGTTCCCTGCCGTCTTTTTGTGGAACATCCCACCCCATAGGTCACGCCTCTTGCCCTGTCATGCCCCATGCCATGAATTTAAGGTCTGTGGATGATGATGTCAGAAATCAGTAGTCTCTTGACTGTGTGACCCTGAACCAGTCATTTCCCGTGCCGTGGGCACTTGCTCCCTAGGGAATAAAATGAGGAGGGAGAAGACGCCATTGTGGAGCTACCGTTGGGAGTATTACAAGCAGATTTTCACCAACTAAAGTTGACCTTGAACCATCCCCTACTTTCCCCTTTAACTTTATTTTTGTCTTTTGTCTTTTTTTTTTGTTATTGTTGTTGTTGTTGCTATTTCTTGGGCCGCTCCCGCGGCATATGGAGGTTCCCAGGCTAGGGGTCTAATCGGAGCTGTAGCCACCGGCCTACACCAGAGCCACAGCAACGCGGGATCCGAGCCGCATCTGCATCCTACACCACAGCTCACGGCAATGCTGGATCGTTAACCCACTGAGCAAGGGCAGGGACCGAACCCGCAACCTCATGGTTCCTAGTCGGATTCGTTAACCACTGCGCCACGATGGGAACTCCCTCCCCTTTAACTTTAAAGCAGAACTTTTCAGAGATTATTTGGAAAGGACCTGGACTGCAGCCCTTCACAGCTGACATCCTGTGCATCTACATGCCCTTTCAGGTTGTGGTTGGGTCCTTGGAGAATGTCTGGAATCCTTAGGTCAAGTTCAAGCTGGTGATAGTCCTTGTTGCTTCCAGCATACCTGACAGAGAACACAGAGAGCCCTGCCACCACTCCTTGGCCCTTGTCAACCTGCATCCTTCTCCTCTGCCTAAGGAACACCTGTCATGCAGCCCTCATGGGGATCTATCGGGGTTTTAATGACGGCGGAGCTTCCTGGTTTTCACGCATGTGTGTAGCCTTTGCTGTCCCCAATATGGGGAGACATTGTTCATTAAAATTTAGTAGCAGTCAAGGGCTCTCTGGTTGAACACTTTCATACCAAGGCTGTTTTAACCTCGTTAGCAAAAACAGAAGAGACTGAGCACCAGTTTCCCTGTCTGTGAAATGGGAATGAGGGTTTCTGTGAACAATACTTGAAGCATAGGGTTCCTAGAAGTATCAAATGACATAACAAATATAACAGAACAACTTCCAGGACACAGTAAACCATAACTTTGTTCTTTTCACAACTTTGCAGGAAGGCTATTCCCTCTGAGCTCCCTGCCCCCTCCTGCACATCAGCGACATCTAGTGTCGGTACCGGGTAACTGCAGGTGTGAGTACCCAAAGCTCTAGCTCTTTTATGCCCCTGACCCGTCTCATTCCAGGGCTTGCAGGGATCAGAAGCAGTGTCAGCCAGGATCTGCCTCAGCTTTTCCAAGCACTTTCAGAGTTATCAACAAATTTTATCTCCACCTCAACCTTTGAGGAGAAGTAGGTTAGTAATAGCGATGAAGGGAGGATGAGAGCCAGTGGAGCAGGGACAAGACTTGTCCTAGACAGTAAATTCCTGTAGGTCAGGGATTTCCCACCACATCCCCTATACCTGTGATGCCACCTGGAACAGGAATACTGTAAGTGCTCAGCGAATATCTGTGGAATAAATGACAATTTTAGGAAATGCCTTTCCAGTTTAGAAGTCCATGTAGGGAAAGAGCTTTGGTCTAGCTGTCACTGAGAAACTGTTCCAGGAATAAGCTGACAAGGAAGCCCTTCTCCATCTCCTCCCAGCCTGTGTACACAAGTCTTCCTGACCTCCCACTCCTCTTAACTGGAAAAGGATGCCACGTGGGTCCTCTCTCTTTCTTCTCCGCCCTTTCCCACACCTCAGAAAAGGTCCCAGCAGGCAAGTTCAGGGCAAGGACCAAGGACGGAAGCAGGGAAGTGTGTGGGCTGTGGCTGGGAGGATGTTTCGCTGGGAGAGGGTGAAAAAGTGGTCCAGGACTCTGTTATGGACTGAATGCTAACATCTCTCACAATTAATTCATAGGGTGCAACCTAATCTCCAACGTGATGGCATTAGGAGGTGGGGCCTTTGGGAGGTGCTTAGGTTATGAGGGTGAAGCCCTCAAGAAGGGGATTTGTGCCCTTACTAGTGAGAATAAATTTCTGTTGTTTATAAGCTACCCAGTCTACTGTATTTTATTACAGTGGCTGGAGCTCCCCAAGCCCGATGATAAAGAAACGCCAGAGAGTAACTGTAGGAAAGCAGGTTCCTGGACGGAGAGGGTGGGAAGGGGGCCTCAAGGGCAGTGTCACATTCTGTATTCTAAGCTAGCTGGTGGGAGCATGAGCGTTGATCAATCAGTGTTTTTAAAACCACACACACGTTATCAATACTCTTCACTATGAAAGAGCATTGTTAATGAAAACAATTCATAGTAAGTATTGCAAAAGAGACACAGGAGAAGCTATTGTCTGTGAGTGCTATGGAGGGAAGCCAGAGAAAGCAGATTTCGAGTTTTGCTGTGGATTCGGTGTCTCTTGCAACATCTGAGAAGCATAAGTGGAACTCTCAAGCTCTTCTGAAATTATTTCTGCTTATTGGACTGTGTCTTGATCTTGGCCTCCTCCAGGGCTGGCACCCAGGGTCATGGCTTTCCAATCCCTACATTGCCTTGACTTTGAAACCCACTGACAAGGCTGAGAGGCTCTTGATGCATGGGAGCAGAACTGGAGCAACAGCTGCATCCCAAAGGGGCTTAGTGATCCTGAACAGGTGCCTTCACTTCCCTGGTCTCCTTGTGTTAAGTGGACAAATTCTAGTCTTCAGCTCGCCTTCCTCTCAGGGCTGATGTGAGGAGGAAATGAGAACATGCAAATGAAAGTGCCCCGTAAACAAGAAAACATGGTGGACCTGTAGGAGGCCAACGGCCATAACTACTCCTGGCAGAGAAGTAGTCTAAAAATGACATAAGCGCCCCCCACATGGGAGGCATTTGTGTTATGACTGCGCAGAACTTTCAGCCAAGGTTTTCTGGAACAGAGTCAAGTTCTCATACCATTCCAGCCAAGACAGGTGGAAGGGACACTTGGCAGCTGTCTTCTTGCTCCCAAGATGGATGATGAGAGTGCCATGGCCATAAACCGGCGTCCAAGGCCAGAAGGCGAGGGTTCAAGGCCCACCACCATCCCTTCTAGAGGACAAAGCACGACCCGAGTCTCTCCCAGACCCAGTGGGTTCTCTTATGTGTAACATGGGGGCAGGAATAGCAAACTCACAGAGTTCTTATGAGGCTTAGATGAGTGGGTATAGACAGTGCTTGGAACCGTGCCCAGTACAGAGCAAGTCCCCAATATTAGCATGCTGTAACCTCCATTTTTCTGGGGGCGGGGGGTGGAATGAAACAGAAGAAATACGCAGCAACTGCGGTCCTCAATCAGAAGTGTGGGTCAGACCCTCGGAGCGTCTTCCTGACAAGGATCGTGGAATGTGCAGGAGGGTCACTTAAGCATCCTCTTTGCCAACTGTGATTTAGTGAGTTGGTGACCTTTTCACCAAAGCTAAGGCTTTGACACTCTTTAAAAATACAAGCAGTAGAACCCTGGGTTCAGGAGAAGCCCGAATGTGAGCTAGGCAAAGGTTTGGGAAGAGCTGACAAATGGCCCACAGCCCCGTCCCCCCAGAAGACCTGTTCATGAATGTCTGGGGCATTGTGAACGACACATGTGAGACCCTGAGATGCTGCCTGGCACACAGCGCTATGGCCACTGCTATTTTTTTTTTTTCTTTTTACAGTTGCACCTGCGGCATATAGAAGTTCCTGGGCTCCGTTCAAACGGGAGCTGCAGCTGAGGCCTACAGCACAGCCACAGCAATACTGTGGATCCAAGCTGCACCTGAGACCTATGCCACAGCTTTGCGGGAACGTCGGCTCCTTAACCACTGAGCGAGACCCAGGATCAAATCTTCATGAAGACAAGGTCGGGTCCTTAACCCGCTGAGCCACAACAGGAACTCCTCATTCCTACTTCCTTTGTCTGTCAATCTGTACCCATCCTCAAGGGATCACTCTAAAGCAGGGCTGCCCCAAAGAAATTTCTGTCATGACACATTCTGTATCTGCATTGTCCATAGGCCCAACGAGTCACCTGTGGCTGTTGATCACTGCAAATGTGACCAGTGTGACAGAGGAAGTGAGTTTGTTGTTGTTGTTGTTGTTGTTTTTTAGGGCTGCACCTGAGGCATATGGAGGTTCCCAGGCTATGGGTCCAATTGGAGCTACAGCTTCTGGCCTATGCCACAGCCACAGCCACGCGGGATCCCAGCCACATCTGTGACCTACGCCACAGCTCTAGGCAACGCCGGATCCTTAACATGCTGAGCCAGGCCAGGGATCGAACCTGCATCCTCATGGATACTAGTCATTCATTTCTGCTGAGCCACCATGGGAACTCTGGAAGCGAGGTTTTAATTTAATTTCTTTCTCAAGTGTTCTCCTTTAATTTTAATTACCTTTGTAAAATAGCCACCTGTGACTGGTGGCTACCATACTGGACAGCATGGTATGGAGCCACGTCCCTTCTTTTGTCTTTTGGCATGGCAGGCCGCAGCTTGATGTGAGATCTCATTTCCCAGATGTGGGATCAAACCCAGGATGCAGCGGTGAAAGCACAGAGTCCAAACTACCGGACCACCAGGGAAGGCCTGCCATGGCTTAAAGTCTTTCCGGGTCTCCCATCCCTTTGAAATGTATCCAAAGCCCAGCTCAGCCTCCAGAAGAGCGGTGCTGTCTGTGCACACCCACGTGCAACCACCGCTCCATGCCAGGTCCTGCACACACTGGGCCTGCCTCCATCCCTCTGCTTTCTGCCTTGTCTGCCTCCTAATCTCATCAGAAGCTCTCCCAGGCTTTTCCCTCCCACCCGAGCCCTCAAGGATACACCCACTGGCTCCCCCCGCCCCCCCTGGCTTCCAGGGCTTTTCCTTGCCCAGGTGTTTACACGGTGGGGTTGTGCTTACTGCTTACAGGCCTCTCTCCCTTTCCAGATGCTCCCTGAGAGCTGACCAGGGCCACATTATAAGCACTTCTGTATCCTGGGGTCCTGCAAGGGCCTTCGGTGTGGCTGGTGCTCTGGGGGGCACAGAGGTCTGTAGGACACCGTCCATCCCTGTGGTCCCACAATGCTCTGCTCTGGCAGGAAGCATCGACTGCCACCAAGCCCCTTCCACGTCCCAGGGCTGGTCCTCTTAGCATCACTCACATACATCACTGTGTTTCATCAGTCCGACACCAGCAACTGTGAGAGGCATCATCCATGCAGTAGTGGCTTTTTTGAGGAAAAGAAAAGAAAGCACAACGTCTGTAAAGGACAGGTGATTGTCAGACACTTTAATCTGCTTTCAGAAATGTCAAAATGTAAAGGAAAGAGTTGCCTCAAGGAAAGCAAGGCACACCTGAGCTGGCCTCTTGGCAGATGCTCCACCAGAGCACCGTTCAGGGGGGTACCTGAAGGGCGCCCTCCTCGGCGCCTCGCTGTCTTACTCCTACTGCTCCCTCACGGGGCCCTTGCAGTGTGAGGATTCAGATGTGTCCTATGTGGCTTCTTTTAAAGAATGGATCCAATGGCTATTTGAATAGCCTTTGTTTTTTCTGAGTATGGAAATAATGCATAGTTATGCACAAAATTCTTTTTCTTCTCAGGGCCTTTTTTCTTTCTTTCTTTTTTTTCTTTTTGTCTTTTTAGGGCTTCACCCATGGGTCCCCAGGCTAGGGGTCAAATTGGAGCTGTAGCGGCCGGCCTATGCCATAGCCATAGTAACGCCAGATCCAGGCTGTGTCTGTGACCCACACCACAGCTCACAGCAATGCTGGATCCTTCACCCACTGAGCGCGGCCAGGGATTGAACTCGCATCCTTATGGATCCTAGTTGAGTTCTTTACTGCTGAGCCACTGCAGGAACTCCTTCTCAGGACCTTTGCATTAGCGGTTCCTTCTTCCTAGAACACTCCTATCCCAGATTTCACCTGGGGGCCTCTCTCTGACCTCTCAGGTCTCATTTAAACGGCCTCTCTCTCTGCGGAGTGGCCGTCTTCTCCCACTCCTGCTGAAGGCGGTCTCACCCCCCCCCTCCACCGTCAGCGCCTCTCAAATAAACAGTCTCATTTTCTTCCCAGCACTTATCAGCATTTGGAATTAATTGCGTATCTGTTTATTTTCTGCCTCTTCTCAACAATATTGTAAGCTACTCAAAAGCAAGGATTTTGTCTAGAAGGTGCTCAAGGAATTTCTGTGAGTAACTGAAAACACAGAAGGGATTAGAGAGAATGACAGAGACCCCTGTGTCCCCCCTACTCAGAGAATCACAATTCATATCCTTCTGGTGTTTTTTTACGTGTGTGTGGTCACATAGTTACTCTTTTTTTTTTTTTTTTTAAGATGCAACCTATTTATATTGCTTTGTAATCTGCTCCCCCCCACTTACTATATAATGACAACCTTTTATAGCCATATGCATAGCTGGACATCCCCATTGTTGTTGTTGTTGTTGTTGTTGTTTTTGTCTTTTTAGGGCCACACCTGCAGTGTATGGAGGTGCCCAGGCTAGGGGTCTAATCAGAGCTACAGCTGCTGACCACAGCCACAGCAACGCCAGATCCGAGCCACATCTGTGACCTATACCACAGCTCATGGAAATGCCAGATCCTTAACCCACTGAGTGAGGCCAGGGATTGAACCCACATCCTCATGGATTCCAGTTGGGTTTGTTACCACTGAGCCACAGTGGGAAGTCCATGGCCATCCCTTTTTTTAGAGGGGACATACTATTTTGTTGTATGGGGTGACTCCACTGGGTTTAACCAGTCCTTGCAGGTGGGCTTTGGGCTGTCCAGTGCTCCTGTTATGACGGGCAGGGCTGCAAAGGAGCGTCCTGCACAAGGCCTTTCCATGACAATCTACGTGTTCCACCAGGCTATTATCACTGGGCCAGAGGGTATGGATTTACTACCTAACTTGGGCTAGATAGTAAGAGTGGGGCCACTTTTTCAGGTGGGGGAATCCCTCTGTGCACGAGAAGTTTGCAAGGTTCAGAGGAGGGTGAGAACAAGACAGGCAACAGGCCAATCTCCATCCCTTGGGCAACTCCCAACTACTTGGAAAGGTTTATGAAAACCCCCAGGGCTGAGCACCCCCCCCCCATAGCCCTCAAGCTAGTGGTTAAGCCATTACAGGGTTAGTTGTAGGGGTCCTATAGTAGACATTATTATTTTTTAAAACATAGACTATTTTGAAAGGTTGAACTCCCTTAAAAGGTGGTAACTTGCAATGAATGTACATGTACCTGCCAGGAAAATGCAACTTATAATTAAATTCTGTAATTATACCTGACTGAACCCACAACTTAATACAACCCAGGTGCGAGCCACCAACTAACCCCAATTTCAGTTCAAACAGGTAAAATCACTATTTTCTCCCTCTCAACTTATTTAATAGCTAGTATAAAACCATGGATATAATATGACTTTATTTGGAACTCCCATTTCTGTCACTGAAGCCTTACATTTCCTGCCACCTGTGTCCCCGACAAAACCAGTCTGACATTGGGTAAAATCCTCCAGTTTGGAAGCCTGGGAACAAAGGACGTGTGACCACATGGACTTCACCATCGTCTAGGGTCACATCATCAAAAATATCTGCTCTCCCACCCGCCTTCACTACAGTCAGATATTGGAGTAGCGGTGATCCTTCATATGTAAAGAGCACATCACAGGCAATCACATGTGTTCCATCCTTTGTGGCACCGGTCCTCACAATGACCTTCTGAGGCTAGCCTGACAGGGTTCCTGGAGTAACTCTTATTTTAGAGATTGGTTGACTGAGACTCAGGGTGGGGAAAGACCATGTTCAAGGTCACACAGTAAATAGGAAGTAGAGTTGAGCCTAAACCTACATCTTCCAACTCCTAGTACAGAGCTCTTTCCATCAGAGTGCTGCTGGAGGCGAGTGCCCAGTGGGCCAGGCTCATCAATGCCTATCCCCTGCCTTCTCCCCATAGCTAGTTTCAAGCTTATGGTGCTGACTTAAAGGAGTCCCCAAACTTCACTTTGGCGAATGTTTATCTAAACCAGGCAGGTAAAGAGCTGACCCTAGGCAGCCCTCTGCAAGAGTGAGGTAATTGCATAGCTGGGTGGTTGTGAAAACGGTCCATGCTGGGCAGACTCCAGTTACTATTATCAATTAATGGTCCTAGGAGTTCCCGTCATGGCTCAGTGGCTAACAAATCTGACTAGGAACCATGAGGTTGCAGGTTCGATCCCTGGCCTTGCTCAGTGGGTTAATGATCCGGCGTGGTGTAGGTTGCAGATGTGGCTTGGATTCCGCATTGCTGTGGCTCTGGCGTAGGCTGGCGGCTACAGCTCCAATTGGACCCCTAGCCTGGGAACCTCCATATGCCTCAGTTGTGGCCCTAGAAAAGGCGAGAAGAAAAAAAAAATAATGGTCCTAGAAGACATTAATTATGTTCTTTAATTGGCTCACGTAGCTGGAGTCCTGGCTGTGATCCTTACCAGCCTAGTGACCAGGTGGCCCCCTAACCTCTCAGAGCCTCAGCATCTCCCACTGTAATGTGAGAATACAAGTCCTCCCTTACCCAGTTGCTCTGAGGACCATAGGCAGAGAGCATGGATGAGACAGCCCAGCAGTGCCTGGCTTGCAGGAGGTGCTGGACAGACGCTCGTCCCCCGCGTGTCCCTGAGAAGAAACAGGCCACCAACACTCAGGGCTTCAGGTTGGACGTGTCCCTTGATATCCTCTGACTCCACTCTCCCACTTTACAGATGGGAAAATCGAAGCTTAGGCAGAGATGGGGACTTGGCCAAGGTCACAGTCAGGGTAAAGGCAGAGATGGGACCGGGACTTATGTCTCCCTCCCCCCTCCCCATCTTCTGCTTTTTCTATGACATCAGGTTAGTGACCAGCTCTTCAGTGCAGTAGCCAAGTAAACTGTAATGGAAGGAGACCGGAGATAAATGAGATTCTTGATAGTATGTTGTTGAGCAGCTTGAAGGAAAACAGGAACTTTTTTGAGCTAATGTCTAAAAAACACTTCCTTCTTTACCCAACAAATACACATCGCTTACTGCGTGCCTGCCAGGTACCATGCGAGGCCCTTAAGAAACACAAGCTCACTTAATCATCACTGCAATCCTATGACAAAATTACTCTAGGGTCAGGCCACCTTACAGAGGGGGAAGTGGGGGCAGTGAGTAGTTTTATTCATTTGCTCAGGGTCCTACAACTCATCTAAGTGGCAGCACTGGGACTTGAACTCAAGCATTCTGGCTCCAGGGTCCGTATCTGTGCCATGCTGCTTCTCACTCAGAACAAGGAATTGCTTTCCCTTTTTTTTTTTTTTTTTTTTTTTTAGGGCCACAACCGTGGCATATTGAAATTCCCAGGCTAGGGGTCCAATCAGAGCGACACTGCCGGTCACAGCCATGGCCGCAGCCACGTGGGATCTGAGCCACGTCTGTGACCGATACCACAGCTCATGGCAACGCCGGTTCCCCGACCCACTGAGGGAGGCCAGGGATCGAACCCAAAATGCCAGGGAGACTGGTCAGATTGGTTTCCGCCGTGCCACAGTGGGAACGCCCGCTTTCTACTATGTATACAAGAGCGTAACTACACATCACTTGAGAAAGTCGTGATAATCACGATCATAGCAGCCATAACAGGGAAAAAAGACACTGCAGCTAGAGAATTCCCTCTGTGATTTTTTTTTTTTTTTGGCAAAACTTAAGAGCATCTACCCGAGTTTCCCGAAGGATTCTCCCTTTCCCCTCCCACCCCCGCGCCTGCTGCCCAGGCGACTCCACCTGGTGCCCTTGTCCTCTCTTGTTCGACTGGAAGCTTCGTCGTGCAGGACTCGGCTGGAGCATCGCCAGCTCTGAGAACGTTTTTCAGATGGTGACTCCTGTCATGGTTCGTTATCGTTCCTGGGTCAGCGTTCGTGGTGGGGCTTGACATCACATCTCCTGAGGAGGAGGATTTGGCGGAAGGAATGTTCCCAGCGGTCTCAGATCACTCTGCGGATCCGCGATGCCCAGGGAGAAGTCAGCCGGTACTTCCCTGGGGCGTGGCTGTGTCTGTTTCATGCCTTCGAGGCCACAAACATCTACGGGGCACCTTCTTGGAAACTGTTACTGCCTTTAGCAAGCACTCCAAGCCTGTGGGGCAAGGACTGTCTCCCTGTTTAAGCAGGAAGGACACCGGCTTGGGAAAGGTAGATAGCATCTTCCAGGACACGTGACCAACTGAGCGGTGGAGCTGGGGCCTGAAAGCAGGTTCTCAGTCCCCTACCCGCTCCCAGGGAAAGCACTTTATGTAGCTGTCATGGGGAAAACGGATTCCAGCAAAAATCAGTAATAGATGCCAAACGGAGGGGGATGGGGGCGGGATGGGGGGGCGGATTTGATGAGAAACCGGATATGTACAGAGGCTTGAAGTATCTTCCTGCAAAATACTTATTACAAAAGAAAGAACGGCAAGAGGGGAACTGGAGACCATGTGTGATGGTTGGACGTGGGAACTTGGCTGGGCTGTAACACTCAGTCATTCAGCTAAACAGCAATCTATGTGTTTCGTCCATGGGGTGGACAGCGCACGTCAGCTGACTTGCTGAAGCAGGTTGACCTGAGTGATGGGGCTCAGCCTCAGCCAATCGGTGGCAAGGCCTTATGAGCAAAAACTGAGGTTTCTCACAGAAAGACATCTGAAGCAGCAACTCTGGCCTGGGTTTGCATCCTGCCCTGCAAATTTCCTTAAGATCAATAAATCAGCTTCTCTCTCTCTCTCTCCCTAGGTGTATATGAAAGTGTCTTTACACACACATTCTCTTTGTTCAGCATCTCTGGAGAACCTGACGTCATCTCAACCAAGGGGTCAAAACTCGCATCACCACCAAGGCCCATGAGGCCACCACCAGTCTCCAATGTTCTATCTCGAGAAGGACACAGCATTCAGGGAGCCTTGCTTTGTCATCGGAAAAGGACAAACTATGCATCGAACGAAAAACCTGATGGCCCCTCGTTCCTCGGGTCCGCAGTGGCACTGGCTGCTGTCCTGGTCGCCATCGTGCACCTGGCCCAGGAGCAGTGCGTTCACATTTGGTGACTGTGTCCAGATGAGATCTACTCTCTGCCTGCTCTCCCTCTCTCTCCGCCCCCACCCCTGCCCCTTTCCCTACAAACACACGCACCCAAAGAGGCTCAGAGCTGGTCGCTTCTTCTCTGCCACCCAGCAGGCCCAGGAGAATACTGTCACCGCATTTTCCCGGTGCCAGGGTAGCCATGAGTCACTTGCATGCATCTGTGGGATCCTGCAGAGCTGGTTATCTGTCTAAGGAGGGATGCTAACATTTAGGGCAGTGAGCAGGGCTGTCTGACGGTCCAGAGAGCAAGGTGCCAGCTACCTTTCGGAGCTGCAGGTGGTTTTTATGGAAGCAGAATATTGCCATTTATCATTTATTTCACTTTTTCACTCGAACATGTGATTAATAGAGCTCGCCAATAAATTCGGCCAAGCATGGGTATTTATGAAGCCCTCTCGGCCGGCCTGGTGTGGCAGGACCGGACTGCTGTGAGAGCAAAGGCAGTCCTGTGCCGTGAGCTTTCTCCAGCCTGACCAGGAAGCAGCCTTCTTCTCCTGGGCTTTGGAGGAAGTGGCTTGTGCTGGGAGTGCCAGGGAGGGGAGCCCATGAGGCCTTCTAGCAATGAAGCAACGGGTGCAAAAGACAGATGGAGCCAGAGAGGCCAGCTCTGCCATGCGGTGGAGGGAGCTCGGGAGCCAGGCAGGAAGCCAAGGTTCAAGGCCCAGATCAGCCAAGGGAGCTGTCCATGCTGGGCAGGGGATCTGAGACAGACCCTTGTCAGTAAGCCACCTGCCCCTGCTGTCCCGGGCTATTAGCTGTGGCCTGCGCTGGGAAGGATCTCCCTTCCTTTTCAGGGTTAACTCATTCACCCAAAGGCCATCGATTCCATCCAGTAACAAGCATTCTTGATGCCTCCTCAGTGTGCTGAGATGTATACTGGGCATGGGTTAGAACAAGGCCCCTCCTAGGAAGCCCACTCCCTGGTGGGGAAGCTGCCATGGAAACCCAGATCCAATATGGTGCCGCATGTTCCACAGATGCCAGAGGTACAAGGGCCATGGGTAACAGGAGGGGTTGGGGGGTGTCAAGCAAGGCCTCAGAGTGGAGAGGTGGCTGAAGCTCGGCAATGAAGGGATTTGCTAGGTGGAGTTAGTGTGGGAAAAGCATCCCAGGCAGAGGGACCAGTGCAAAGATACGGCGTTTGGAAGAGCATCGTCTGTGTGGGGAACCCGAGGTTCACAGTGGGAGAGCAAGGTGTGAGCAGAAAGAGGTAGGGTGGGTGACGAGCAAAGAAAGAAGTGGCAACCTGCCCATGCCACGTGTGGGCTGCAGAGGAGGGGTCTTTTCTGCCCTACCGTGAACACGGTTCTGCCATCAGCAGAACCATCTTTGAACACTCGAAGGGGACACATACACACTTGTGAGTATACCTGGGCCTGTTAATTCATATACACTGTGTATGAATGACATGAACATTGAAATTCTAGAATGCAGGTGGCTGAGCTCTGAGATATAGGGAAATTCTTAAGAGACCCCGGTAGGCTTCCATACGGTGGGGGTTTTAGTGTGGAGGGGGCACAGGGAGAGCTGTGAATTGAGGGAGGCATGGGTTTGACCTGGTTTCTGTTCCAGGGATGCTGCATACAGTTGGGCAGGTTGCTCACTGCTCAAGGGCAGTCAGGTGATGGGGGTGGTTCAGGGCTGGGCTCACCTGTGTTTACCTGGGGAGCAGAGGAGCACCATTTCCTAATTCATACAAAACACTGGGTTCTGCTGGTCAGGCTGGCTGTCGTGAAGGGGAGACTTTTTAATGGAAGAACTGGCTCAGGGGACTGTTCAATTCCCTTCTAGCACTAATCTCTCTCTCTCTCACACACACACAGACAAATGGCCTCAGTTTCCTCATGGCTCAAGGAGGATCATACCTATGGCATCATCTCCTGGTTTGGCCAGGCTGGACTCCCCCCACCTCTCTGCGGTCCTTCTCCAGGGATCTCACCAGGACCCTCCTCTTCCTTCAAGGCAGAGCCCTGCTTCCTCTAGGAAACCTTCCAGCTACCCCCTCCTGCATCCCCATCCCCCACTCCCGGGTCACTTATTCTTCAAATGTCCTCAGAGCACCAGCCAGCCCTCTCCGATTCAGAGGGTGGTGAAGATCAGACCTGTCATCAAGTACCAACGTGTCCCAGAAGGAGGAGTTGCTGAAATGGGAATTCATAGAGTCCTCATTGGTTTCAGCCACCTTCAGGCCTCTATTCAAAGTGAACCACCTCTCAGGAGTTCCCGTGGTGGTGCAGCGCAAATGAATCTGACTAGGAGCCATGAGGTTGCGGGTTCGATCCCTGGCCTTGCCCAGTGAGTTAAGGATCCGGCATTGCCGTGAGCTGTGGTGTAGGTCACAGACGTGGCTCTGATCCCGCGTTGCTGTGGCTGTGGTGTAGGCCGGCGGCCACAGCCCAGATTAGACCCCTAGCCTGGGAACCTCCATATGCTGTGAGTGTGGCCAGGAAAAAAGCAAAAAAAAGTGAACCACCTCTCAGATGGGAGCAGAAGCTGACTGTGAAGTTAAGTGAGACACACTTCACGGCTGTACCAAAGCGAAGATGATAACCGACTCCTCGTTTTATTATTGCTGTGAGTGAGAAAGCTGCCAGCACTGGGGGTTAGAGTTGGCTGGGGGTCAGGGACAGAGCTGGATTTCATTCAGGAAAGGGAGGAGGGGTGGAAGGGGGAGCTGTCTGGGAGGAGAGCCAAGACTCAGAGAGGAAAACCGTGGGGAAGAAAATTCCTGTCCGTCGGATTCAAGTCTCTGAACTTCGTGGGATTCTGTCTGAGATATTCCGTTTCTTGGATTGGGGGTGGGGGTGGGGAATGTGTGTGCGTGCACGTGTGTGTGTGTGTGTGTGTGTGAGTGTGCATGAGAGAGAGAGAGAGGGAGGAGGTGGTGGGGAGCTTCAGATTTCACAAAATCCATTTTAATCACCCTCTGCAATCCACAACGCTCTGTAATTACAAGGCTCTTATGCTCAAGTACAAAAAAAACTCACCAAGAAAGCAACATTAAGCTTGCAAGCGGAAACATGAAAATTCATGAAACGCACAATTAAGGAACCAATGACATCGTTAACTCTCCCCTTTGCCAGCCCAGGCACTGGGGATTACCGACAAAATGGGCAAATCTACACCCTCAGGTGTGTGTCCCAACAGGGCCAGGGGAACACTGACCCCAGCACTCAGGCTCACCCATTTGCTATTGTCACAGACTGTCCTGGAGCCCTCAGGGAGGGGGAAGGGTAGGTCTAGCCTTAGAGGGCAGGAGCCAAAGAGCTGTGTTTGAGAAATGACTCCAGCTCTTGCTGACACCTGCAGAATCTCCGAAAGACACAGCTAGACTTTGACGTTCTTTTGCACCGGTCAAGGGAGTTCAAAAGGGCTGGGGGGTGTCGTCACCTCTCCTCTGAGTGGCTCCAGCTCTCCAACCATCCCTCTACTCTCATCTCTAACCCTTAATCCAGGGCCTCCCTGGTTCTCTCTTCCAAGACCCTAACTGTCTCAATCTTGCTGCCGACCCTGTACCCCTAATCTGCTCTGTGAGCTGGCTTCCTGGCCAGCCTCTCTAAGCAGGCATTTGAGAAGCCCCCTTCTCCTCCTCCTCCAGTGTTGCATGAATAAGGCAGGACAAGAAGTTGTAGCTGAAGTATGATCTTAACCATGTTACACAGGGGAAAAAAAACCCTCAGAAAGAGAGGAGATTAACCAAATGTTCACTGGTTACTTTTGGATTTGGTACCTGGAAGGCAGGAGGGAAGAAAAGGAGGAGATTAACAGGGCTTTATACCTTCTGTACTTGGGCAAAATTTCACAGTGAGTATAGCTTACAGACAGGGGAAAAAAAAAAAGAAATCAACCTTCAATGTCACCTCTGTTCAAAATCCTCCTGTAGTCCCTTATTTGTTGACAAAACAGAAACCCTGATGCTAGTGTTTACAGCCTTCTAAGATCTGGTCCTCCCTCCAGGGCCAGCTGCATGGACACGTGACCTGTGTAGGCACACAGGGACCTGTGCTCAGAAGGGCCCATGCTTGGCTGAATGCTCTGCTGTGGCGATCTTGAAATTCTTAGTGATTTGTGAACAGGGGATCCCCTTTTTTATTCTGCATTTTACCTGACAATTTATGTAACTGGACCCGTTCATCAGAGTGTGTTCATCAAGCGAACTCACAGTCCAATTACTCAGGCCAGAACAATGCAGATACATTTGGACTGCTGTGTCGGGTGAGGGTCTCCAGGCTGCGGCCAGGACAGTCATGAGAAGTGGGGATTGCTCAGCCTGGGTGTGTGAAGAGCCAGGGGACACTTAGCAAATGTCAACTGAGCACCTTAAGCTCCCTCTGGGCTCCAGGAACACAGTCACGAACAAAGTGGGCCAAGGACCCACCCTATCAAGGTCCGGGTAAGGGCAGACAGATAATAAACCACCAATTCTTATGTTGGATAATGTTATGAAGAAACATGAGTCAGGAGGATTCATTCACTTGGTAGATGGAAAAGTGGGTGATGAAGACACACACACAGAAAATTACAATATACTGTGGGATGTGCCATGGAGGGAAGCATGGAAGCATCAGTGGGGAGCAACCTACTCAGCCTGGGGGGGTGGGTGGAGGAAGGGGCTGGGGAGTTACTCAACTTTGAATCATCTCCATCTCTTTTCCCTGACCTCAAATCAGCACACACCACATCCTATTGACGCTACGTGAACAACATTCCTTCTGTTCCCACTACCGTGGACGAGCTCAGGTCTTCATTTCCCCTGAATCACTGCAGTACACTTGATCTTTCATCTCATGTTACATCCTCTCCCAGGAGATGGGCATCTACTCAGGAGCCTGCAGCCTGAGTCTCCTTCTCCAGCCCTGACCTCTTTCTTGAACTCCAGATCTCAATATCCAGCTGCCTTTGTTCTGAGGCTTCCTAGTATCTGAAGGAAGGTGAGGCTTTCCAACATTCCAGCTGGCCTCAGATGCTGTTTCTAGTTGGGCCTTTGCAGGTGCTTGCTCAGGACCCCAGAACCTTGTGAACCAGGTAAGGCAACTAAGGCACTGAGGCAGAACCTGGGGAAATTTCTCCCCTCAGGTCAGGATATTAGCTTGACTTTTCCGGAAACTTCAATTCATCAGCGCCTCAGTGCTAATGGGATCTGAAGACACTTGGGAAGTGTGCACGAGGCTGAAGTACAAGGCAAAACGTCGGTATACCAATGGACTCCGAGAATCAAACCATCCACCTTAGTCTTAACCAGAGCTTTTTTTTTTTTTTTTTTTTTTTTACAAAGGAAGCCAAATTATCCTCTGAAGGTCACTGGGTGAACGTGGTGGATTACAAGTGACATCTCTCATTTATTCTGTGATGTTCTGGGAGAAGGACCTAATAACATTCATCACATATAAACCCCCAACTATGATGCCCATTTCGCATGCGAAGAAACAGAGACTCCGAGAGGCCATGGGGCGTGCCCAAGCTCTCACAGCTAGTGAGCAGGAGAGCTAGGATTCAAACTCAGCACCAAAGCCTGTTTGTTTGACCACCAACAAATACCCAATGCACACTATTGCTATAGAGGAAAGAGTGATACGCTTTTGTCTAAGTCAAATTGGTGTTTAACATAATAGCTGCGACAGGGCCCTGTGACAGGGTTACAGCCACACAGATGGGAAGGATTATTCTTGGAAACGCTCTCCCCAAATAAATCTTTATAATCAGGATTTTATGTTAAATGCGCTGTCTGAGCATTGCTTTTCAAAGGACTCCTCCTGTAAAGCGAGTAAATGATTTTATTCTGAAAATGAATAATCAACCGTGATTTACCTACTACACAGTAAATCTGCTGGTGTGAAAAAGATATTGAGTGGGGCCACGGAGACCTCGAGTTTCAATTCTGGATACACATTAGCCATGTTGTCTTGGACATGTGGGTCCCCTGGGCTCAGTTTTTCTTATCTGCATGTATATACCTCGTAGGACTTTTTAGGGGAAAACACAGCAAATTTTGTAAAATGGTTAGCATGGATCCTAGAATAACTACGATCTTGATTTGTCCGTGTTTCTTGGTGTTCCAATTTAGTATCCAGCTCAGCTGCTCAAGTTACCTCTCTCATTTCCACCACGACCACCACTGCCGCTGCTGCCACCGCCACCACCACCATCACTGTCATCGTTTTTATTTGGCTGCCCACACTGGCTATTTGTTTTGCTAAGGTGGCGATATTGATAATGTAGCTATTCAATTGGCTGTTGAATCCAACTCATGCATTTGCTTTTTTTTTTGTCTTTTTTTTTTTTGCCATTTCTTGGGCCGCTCCCACGGCATATGGAGGTTCCCAGGCTAGGGGTCCAATCGGAGATGTAGCTGCTGGCCTACGCCAGAGCCACAGCAACGCAGGATCCAAGCCGCGTCTTCGACCTACACCACAGCTCACAGCAACGCCGGATCGTTAACCCACTGAGCAAGGGCAGGGATGGAATCCACAACCTCATGGTTCCTAGTCGGATTCGTTAACCACTGCGCCACGACGGGAACTCCCAACTCATGCATTTGTAATAAAACCCTAACTTTAACATTGACGTTGTCAGGAACCACAGCCCCGGGGTCCTGACCCCTGGGCTGCCTGCACTTTTCCCCTTCATCAGCTCTTTCTTGATCTCACACACACATCGTGCTGCATTCCTTTGTCCCTGAGGGGCACACATCTCTCCTGCTTGGGCTAAGAGGCGGTGGCTAGTGTCAAGGCTGATTTAGAGTCCATGCAATGTCTAAAAGCCCCAGTCCGTAGGAGAGGCTGTTCTTTCGATGTGACCGGCATGGCTGGAAGGGCTGTCAGGGCGTGGGCTCTGAGCACCAGGTTGGTTGGCGCCAAACCACAATCTTGGCTCAGTCACGGCTCTGCTTCCTCTAAGGATTCGGGAGGAGATATCCAACCAAACTTTCCACTGTCTCAAAAGATGTTAAAGGCAACCAGCAAGCGTGGCTTTGACCCATCCTCCCTGGAGAGTGGCAGCCACCTTCTCCAGCCATCTGTAGGTTGAGAGCTGCTCAAAGGCATACAGTGAGGTAAGCCTAGCTCTGCCTTGTCTTGGTTTTGTGATCTTGGGTAAGTCACTCAACCCCCCCCCCATTTTTAATCTTTTTTAGGGCCACACCCACGGCATATGGACATTCCCAGGCTAGAGGTTGAATTGGAACTATAGCCGTCGGCCTATACCACAGCCAGAGCAACACTGGATCCGAGCTGCATCTTTGACCTGCACCACTGCTCACAGCAATGCTAGATCCTTAACCCACTGAGCGAGGCAAGGGATTGAACCCTGGCCTACACCACAGCCACAGCAACACTGGATCCAAGCCATGTCTGCAAGCTATACTGCAGCTCACGGCAATGCCAAACCCTTAACCCACTGAGTGAGGCCAGGGACTGAACCTGCATCCTCATGGACACTAGTTGGGCTTGTTATTGCTGAACCATGATGGGAACTCCAAAATACTCTTCCTTTTTAAAGGCTGGCTAATGTGCTGTATGTATATGCCACTGTTTGTTTATTCATTTTTCCACTGATGGACACTTGGGATGCTTCTACCTCTTGGCGGCTGTGAATAATGCTGCCATGAACATGGGCGAATAGATGTCTCATCAACTCCCTGCCCTCAATTTTTCTGGGGACATACCCAGACGTGGCATTGCTTTATCACATGGTCATTCTATTTTTAATTTTTTGAGGAATCATCATACTTTTCTCTACAGTGGCTGCACAATTTTTTAAAAATGATTTTTAGTTTTTCATTATAGTTGGTTTACAGTGTTCTGTCAATCCTCTACTGGACAGCAAAGTGACCTAGTCACACACACACATATATATATATATACATTCTTTTTCTCACATTATCCTCCATCATGCTCCACTGTAAGTGACTAGATACATTTCCCAGTGCCATACAGCAGGATCTCACTGCTTATCCATTCCAAAGGCAATAGTTTGCATCTATTAACCCCAGATTCCCAGGCCATCCCACTCCCTCCCCGTCCCCCTTGGCAACCACAAGTCTGTTCTCCATGAGTTTCTTTTCTGTGGAAAGGTTTATTTGTGCCATATATTAGATTCCAGATATAAGTGATATCTAATGGTATCTGTCTTTTTCTTTCTGACCTACTTCACTTAGTATCAGAGTCTCTAGTTCCCTCCATGTCACTGCAAATGGCATTATTTTGTTCTTTTTATGGCTGAGTAGTATGACCCAGCAATCCCACTCTTGGGCACATATCCAGACAAAACTTTCCTTGAAAAAGACACATGTACCAGTATGTTCACTGCAGCACTATTCACAATAGCCAAGACATGGAAACAACCTAAATGTCCATCAACAGATGAATGGATTAAGAGGCTGCACGATTTTATCTAATCCCTTTTCAGAGAGGATATATCTGAAGTCGAACAGCTAAGCAAGAGGCTGAGACTACCCAGCTTAGGAAGGGACAGTCTGAAGCCAGTTGGGGCCCAATGTGACCTCATTCTGCAGAGTAGCAGTTCCCAAAGTCAGGGCTCAGCCAGGAACATCAGAAACATCCAGTGTAATCTGCGAAACCATATCGATTCCTGGGCCCCAGGTCTAGAGAAATAGAATCACTAGGGATAGGGCCCAGGGTCTGCATTTTCACAATAATAAAAGCCAAACAACAAACCAAAGAAAGAAGCAAACCAATCTTCAGTATTTCTAGTGGGCATCCAGGTTTGAAAACCAGTTCATTTTGGGATACCGGTTAGGATTGCTGTCCTCAGTATCCAAATGTCCTTATAATCATTCCTGACCCAGATCAGCTTCCTGATTTGTAAACACTGGACACAGTGGGGAGTGTAAGGGTTACCGGGACATCGCAAGCATGGGGTTGCTCCCCAGCAAGTGCTGGCTTTCAGAGGGTGACACACTTAGCGTTCCAATCTACAAGGCATCAGCCAGGCGCCGGCCCGGGCCTTGCTTTGATTCCTCACTAACACTCATTAAACAGCTCAAGCCAATGTGTTCCTAAAGTGAGTGTGCGTAGAGGCAGGCCATTGGCATTTTAATCTCATTAGTGAATTCAATCCCTAAGACGGAGCAGCCACAGCAGCCCCTTGTGCCGATGGGGTGAAACTCTTCAGACCCCGAGACTGGCTGCCTCTGCCATCTCCCACCCATCCTTTCCAGCTTTGCCTCCTTTTCTGGGCAAAGAGCGAAAGATGCTGGGGAACCAGAGCTTCCCGAGTGCCAGGGTGCTGGCTGCAGACTTCTGGGTAACCAGCTCAGGCAACCAGGCTGCCTATATCCCAGAACACGTATTGAGTTGTCGAGCCTTGCCTGACTGGGCGAGTTGGCACTGGGCCATGGGTACCGCTCTCGGAATTCAACTGTCTGTGTCCCCCTCCCCCATCAACACTCTTGATAGAAGCCAGACGAAGCTGTGGGGCCTTGAGAAAGAAACATCTAGAGGCTGTCTTCCCAGCACAAAGCCCTCATTGTTGGAGGAGGGAGGCACGGCAGAGGCAGAGGCAGAGGCAGAGCTTATCTTTCTGTCAGCGCCAGACGGCGGAGGCGACTCCAGTGAAAAATGACCCCGTAAACGAAAAGATAGCGGAAGATGCAAACCACACCTATCTTCTTCTCGAGACAGAAACAGCTGGGGCTTTCTCTGCAAGTGTTCATAGACACACACACGTTAGCACAGACACGCTCTTATTATTCTGCTCAAAGTAAACCGAGAGGCAAATGTAAAAGAGACTCATCTACCCATGCATTCAACCATATAGCCATCCATCCACCCATCCATCCATCCATATGGTAACTTGTTTATTCAAACATTGTGCCAACCACAGGCCATGAACTACACTGGAGGACCTAGCCATATTCCTAGATCAGAGGTTTCTACCTGGGGACATATTACTCCTGGAACAATCTAGGAACCTCTTTTTTGGCTCACCAAGCATCATCTACAAGTGAATTGATGTCTTGCACAATATATGTATGGGTGTTATGATGCATACATATTGGGTTCTAACATTACTGAATCCAAAGCAGCGGTCTGTCACTATAGGTTTTCTCAGCCAAAGAAAGCTAAAAGTACCAATGCGAACCCCTGGGAGATCTGGACCTGGTCTAGACAAACCACAGGGCAGAATCATAATGGATGGTTCCATGAATGGAGATAACCCCAACCATAAGCACAATAGCTACGTAAATAACTCAATAATTAATACGGTGGGTGTTATTCTAAGTGCTTTCCCTGTTAATGCCCTCGACAAAGCTCTGAGATAGACACTATAGCTGACCATGACTGTTCCCAGAACTTGCCCAAGGTCCCTCAATAGTAAGGGGGGAGCTGCAATTTGGATTCAGGAAGTACAGGTGCAGAGTCAGTACTTTGAACTCTGCTTGTCATGGTGGACAGGCTCATCTTGTCTAAACACACTCATTTTAAAGATGGGGAGCCTGAGACTTAGACCATGTGACATGTCCAAAGGGAGTCACACAGTGAGTTCCTGAGGGAGCTGGGGATAAGAACTCAGCTTTCCTGTCTTCCTTTCTGGTTTCATTATTGTTTAAATAAGCCAGACTTCATCCCAAAGTTCAAGTCAAAATGACCTGTGTTTGGGGACAAAGGAAATTTGACAAACACTAAATTTCATGGTACAATAAATGCTACCTTCTTGTACGATCTAGAGCAGTTTTGTCTTCCTGGGTTGTTACTGTGTCCAGAATGTCCTTGGGAGAAATTCCTGACACACAGGAAGGAAGACCCAGGTTGTGCTGATGGGATCAGGGACTCAGGGCTCCCAGCTCAAGGTGCTTTATTTCAGGCATAAAGGACCATTTGGTGGAGCAGCCAAGCTCTTCCACGGCCTACATGGACTTCATCTCTCTCTGCTTAACATCTCATGGCCCACAGGGCCAGGAAACCCTAGGAATGAAGGCCCTGTCCCTCTGAACAAGTGGTGACCAATGAAATCCCAATCATCTGTCTCTGACCACTGGTTGCTGTGCCGGGTGGAGAGACTGGCTTGGGAACCCACTGTCTGTTGGATGACGGGTCTTGGGGAGGTAGCAGGTGGCAGCGGAAAGAGTGTGGAGTCTGATCATCCTGGAAAAGAACTCTGGACCCTCTGAACACAGTGGCTGTGTGACCAAGGACAAGTTTCCTTACCACTCTGGGCGCCAGTTTCTGACTCTATAAAATGAAAATCATACCATCCTTGTTTATGAGTGAGTACCTGCGAAACACATGGTACATTTTGCTCTGAAAAATGAGAATATAAACAAATCAGTGTTTTCCCAACTTTTCTCACTGAAGTACCGCTTTTCACTTTCTCTGAAGAAAATATAAAATTCTAATGTCCAAAGGAGAGAGAGGGGGTAGCTTCTGGTGTAGTGCAAGGTTGGGGGCTCAGTGTCCTGCCTATTTTTTTCTCCTCTTCTCCTACCGTGGCCTTGAGGTTCCTTTACGGAATTTGACGAGGTGATCACCATTCCCCTTTTAACTGTAATTAAGAAAAAGAAAGGAAAGAGGAAGAAGAAAGGGATGGGGAGGGGGAGGGAGGGAGAAAGGAAAAGCATAGTCTTTTTTTTTTTTTTTTGTCTTTTTGCCTTTTTAGGGCCACTCTCGTGGCACATGGAGGTTCCCAGGCTAAGGGTCTAATTGGAGCTGTAGCCGCCGGCCTACACCGGAGCCACAGCAACACGGGATCCGAGCTGTGTCTGCAACCTACACCACAGCTCACTGCAATGCCAGATCCTTAACCCACTGAGAGAGGCCAGGAATCGAACCTGCAACCTCATGGTTTCTAGTCAGATTTATTAACAGCTGAGCCACGACAGAAACTCCCAGGAAAAGCATAGTCTTGTTTATTGCTAACTGGGGGAAGGCTGAAATATGCTGAGATCCATTATGGAGATGAACTTGGACCCTGCCTGCAAGGGCTTACAGTCCAGCAGAGAAGGCAGACCAGGAACAGATATTTTAAACACTGAAGGGTTAAAAAGAACTGGACTGAGAGACTCAGTGGAAACACAAAGCAAAGGCTCTGATTGAGCTCGGCCATCAGCGATGCTGGGACCTGGAAGATGAGGAAGACAGCGCCTGGGACTAGCTGACCAGGAGCCGCATAAGAAAGAAGGGATTGGATCATGCGGTTTTGGAGATGGCACCACTAGGACCTGGTGACAGACTGGACATGAGGCCATGACAGAGCATGTGCTCTCAGGGATGACACCCAGGTTTCTGTCGTGTGTGTGAGCCGGGCGCAGTACTGAAAGCAGGAGGCGCAAAGCACAAGATTCCACCAGCTCCATTGAGAGAAGTACACAGGATCCAGCACGCATCCTATGCCTACGGCTCACACAACCATCCATCCCTCCCCAGGGAGACAGAGGCAAGAGGAACGGCTGGCACCCCACCCCACCGAAAGCGTTAAGGTCAGGAGAACTCTCTGCAGGCAGAGCGCTTCTGCAAAGTACAGCAACTGCTTGCAGTAAATTAATAATAGATGGGCTGGACTCCCTCGGAAATATTTACCCAGCCAGAGTAGCTGGAGGCTAATAACTGGGAACAGAACCCGAGCCTTACCTCAAACAGCCCCGGCTGCTGAAAATGAAGACGCATCCGCCTGACCCGTGCTGATGCTGGTGGAAGGAAAACGAATGTGCCGATTGCCTCAAAAATAGGACGATGGCACTCTGCTGGGAAACACTGGAAGAAGGACCTCAGACAAAGGCCTGGGAGGTAACAACCGGAAGCGGCCAACAAATGGAGACTGCTGGTGGTTGTGTGGCTCTTACTGCATGCCCTGAGGGCTGTGCCTATCAGCACCCTTCATCCTGGGTGCCTGGAAGCTGGGCTCTATTTTTCAGCCCATTCTACAGATGGAGGCGATGAGGCATAGAAAGGTTAAGGCACCCTGTCCGAGGAGCTAACTAGGAGGTGATAGAGTTGGGCTTCAAGGCTTCAGAGTATGTGACCTGAAGCCACTGGGCCTTTGCTGCCTTCTGCTGCTTTTTCCAAAACAGTCACGAGAGGGGGACAAAAATGAGGAAAGAGACCCTATGTTTAACTGGCAAAGGCCCACCTGCACAGCCACCACCGCCCCCCCCCCGCGCTCCACATACCCTCTGTCTCCAGCCTCTGTGGATAAGCCTGGACTCTTTTCATCAGCAAACACAGCAGCCATTCTTTCATTTATTAAGTATTTACTGGGGACTTGCTGGGGGCCAGATCCCATGCTAGGTCCGGACTGGGCCCTCTAGAGCGTGCACAAAATCTCCTTTCTCTGGGACACCCTCCCTGTCCTCTGCCAGGCAGAGTCCATTTCACCTTTCTCAGAGCTCCCAACCGGCCCTGCTAGGCCATTCTCTAGGATGGACTTTCCCCAAATCAGGAAAAACAGAGGGACTTGAACAGGTCTGCAGAAAGGGGTTCTGGAGCAAGTAAGTTTGGGACACATTAGGCAGGCGTCCTCCCTGCAGGACTTCTCAGAGCCTTTAGAGTGCTAGTGGCAGTGAGATCTACCAGGAGTGATTCAGGGCACAGTACTTCCCAGATCACTCAACATGGAATCCCTCCTCTTCCTTTTTTCCTTTGAACGACACTGCTGTGGGCTAATGTGTTATAAAATACTCTTTGGGACATTTTGCCCTAGAAGAATAACTTCTTTGTCATATCTGTGCTTGGCTTGACCCGGCAGTCCTCTGGCAGGATGGCAGGCTGGGAACTCTGTCTCCTACTCATCTCTCCAGCTCCTGCCTCCAGCCAGACCTGGATCAGCGGCAGTCTCTGAAAAGTTTTCTTTGCCAATGACACAAGTGAGCACAGAGAAACACAACGGACTCCGGGGCTGGACCAGCCTTCGTAGCTGGGTGTGCCTGCATCCCGGAGTCTGCCTTCACGGCTACAGGTATTTCCTGCCTGTCTCCTCTTCACCCCGGACGTTCCCTGTCAGGGCACACAGGCCTTCAGCTGGCCTCTGTCCACTGCTTCTGGGTCTTTTCCTACATCTCACATTTCCTCAATCTTGACTCTAGAGAACTGCAGGCAGTTTCCAGAATGCAAGATGGCTTCTTTTAAATGAGGTTCGCGGCTGCAGGCCAGTCCACAGCAATCCTGCCTGTGCAGTTTCCCCTTCTTTGATCCTTAGCTCAAACCTCCAGGCTTCTCGGAGGCCTTCTCTGACATCCTGTCCTCGGGGTTCAGTTCGATGTCCGTCCTGAAACTGTACAGTGCATGGGGGAGTCCTGTGTGAAGAAGCCCCCTTTTTGTCTTGCACTGGGGGTCACGTCCAAAGAGCTGGAAAGCCACTGATGTTTGTAACCTTCCCACTTGAACGCAAGATGGTTCCACGGCCTGTGCAAAGTGCATATTGAGCCTCTTAAGCTCTGCACAACCTCTCCTGCCTCTGTGAAGCTCTGCTGGCAGGGACAGGTCTGCACTTCCCTCTTCTCCTGCCCTCAGGGGCTGGGAGTCCCCTGGCCCCCATGGGACGGGTCTGCTGAAGGCGCTCACAATTCTGTAACAAGATAAAAGCACAAAGCCAGGACTGACTCATGCCTGGTCGGTTCACCTTCTCCCGGTGTATGTTCTTCACACTTTTCCAAGTTCTACAACCATAAAATAGCTTTGGCGTGACATTTGTTTCACACCAATGAAAGCATGATCGTGCGCCATGGTGTTTCTGGAGTGCCGAGGGAGCAGATCCGGCAGAAGAGGCAGGAAGTAGGGGAAGGGAACGTGGGGAGCCAGAGCCAGGCCCCTGCAGAGGTGGCTGAGCCTCTACCATCTGTGGGAGGGAAAACAATCGCCCCCCTTGGACGGAAAGCACTGGGCGGCCTCCCAGAGACTGAAGGGCCAGACGGAGCCCCCTCAACCAAATTAGCCATTCCACCGACTGGCTGGCAGTGGGAACAGGAGACACAGCTTCAGCAGCAGGAGACGAGAGGCAGGCTTCTTCCCAGCTCCACTCTCCTCCTAGTTCTCTCTCAATCCCCTCTCCTCTGGGCCTAAGATTCCTCATTTTAAAACGAGTGGGTTAGAGGCGATCAGTGGCTTTCAAGGTTTTGGCCTTGACCCCCAGGAAGGACCACACTGGGCATCTCGGCTCAGTCTAGACACACATGGAGCAGCCACAGGTAACGTGAGTTTCACTTCACAGCGCTTAGCCTTATGGTCCACTGTGTTTTCTAGTCTTTCCTGTTTATTTATAAATTATAATTTATATATCCACTTAATACGCTTTTATTGAGCGCCATGTAAATATTGTAGGCTCTACACGTCATGGGGGAAGAGTTGGATAAGCTCTCACAGATGGAAAGACACCTATGAAACCAGCCCTCAGCTCTAAATTCAGGGCGTCACCCGCACCCTGAATGCACCCCCAACCCCCACCCTGTGCCCGTCCACTTACCAGCTCTTCCCACAAGGATAACTGCCTCCCTGCCTCCCAACAGCATAGACTGGTTTCGTCTGTTTTTGTACTTTATATCAATACACTCATCACATTTCTTTGTGCCTGCCTTTTTCTTTCAACATTACATTTCTGAGGGTCATTTTGAAATTGCTGGGAGTGATACTCCCCTGTGTGGCTATACTACCATTTCTCCAGGCCACTGTCAATGGCCATGCTTGGGGTGGATGTGTGTACACCTCTCTCAGGGGCCTTTCTAGAGATGGAACTGCTGCCGTGCACATGTTCAGCTTTAGCTGAGACTGTCAGGCAGTCTTCCAAAGTCATCACACCAAATCACACCAAAGACACCAGACACACTGTGGTGTGTTTCACATCTTTGCCAACACTGGGTATTGTCTATCTTTCCCCTTTTCCATTTTAGCCCTTCTCCTGGGTGCATAGTTGTATTTCACTGAGAGTCGAATTTGTAATTCCCTGATAACTGCGAATGCTTTCATATGCTTATTGGCTATCTGGAGAGCTTCATTTGTGGAGTATCTTCATCTGTTTGAGATTTTTGCATATTTTTCTGTCAGGCTGATTGTCTTTTCCTTACTGATTTGCAAGAGTTTTCTCCCCTGCCCCCACCTGTACAGCTGGCCAATGAACAGCAGATATTTTTTCATCCATAGCTGGTTGAATCTGCAGATGCAGAACCAAGGATCTAGAGGAACTGGGAGTTCCGAGGGCCACCTTTAAGTTATGGCAGGTTTTTCAACTGTGGGGAAGGTTGGTGCCCCAGCCCCCATGCGGTTCAAGGGTCAACTGCATGTATTTCAGATATGAGAACTTTGTTGATTATATACAAACTATAAATACATCACCCAATCTACAGGTTACTAGATTACTCTGTTTTGCTTTAAAACATAACAGTTTTGAACACCAAATTAATTTCATGACTCACTAATGGGTTAAACCCCATTCGTTTGAAAAACACTGCCATATACGATTTTGCAGTCTTCCCTGGATCTGGAAACCCCCAAAGGGGCACCTCTGGTGTGCAGAAAAGGGAAGCCTTCTGCACTATTGGTGGGAATGTAAATCGGTGCAACCACTACGGAGGACAGTGTGGAGGTTCTTTAAAAAACTAAATATAGAACTTCGATATGATCCAGCAATCCCACTCCTGGGCATCTATCCAGAGAAAACTCTAATTCAAAAAGATACATGTACCCCGCTGCAGCCCTATGTACAATAGCCAAGACACGGAAGCAACCTAAATGTCCATCGACAGAGGAATGGATCAAGGAGATGTGGTACATATAGCCAATGGAATACTACTCAGCCATAAAAAGAATGAACTCATGCCAATTGCAGCAACATGGATTGACCTAGAGATTATCATACTAAGAAGTTAAACGAGAAAGACAAATATCATATGGTATCACTTACACGTGGAATCTAATAAAAATGATTCCAAAGAACTTATTTAAAAAACAGAAACAAACGCATGGATTTCAAAACCAATCTTATGGTTACCGGAGGGGAAACCGTTTGGGGGAGAGGGAAGAATTGGAAGGGCGGGACACCCACATACACGCTGCTGTATAAAATAGATGATAACGAGAACCTACTGGGGAGCACAGGAAAATCCACTCAACAGTTTGTAATAACCTCAGAGTAGTGCTGCCCACACCCTTTATGCTCCGCGAAGGCAGGGGCTGGGGCACTCTTGCCAAGACTGTAGCCAAGGCCACACCATCGGTCAGTGATGGAGCGAGGCTGACTGACCCACAGCCTGTGTTTTCATGCCCATGTCACATGCCTTCCAAGTCACCAGTCACCATGCAGAGTGGTGACTACATCCAAAGGGCCCAAAGATTCTCTCACGCATACAGGTGCACACACAGACCTGCACACACGGACCTGCTCACACGAGCAGACATGCACACACATGCTATGCACACACACAGATCTGTCCATGTGTGGACACACATGCTGTCCTGCCCAGGAGTCCATGTACGGAACTCTACTGTTTCATTGCACATGAAATATCAGCCTCTCTCCCGATTCCCAGAATATCGAGATAACCCATGATACCTGAATAATACACACATACATGTTTGCAAATCCTTTTCACACCCAGTCTCTCACCTGAGCCTCACAGCCAGCCTTCTGAACGTAAATGAAAATATAATGGTTCTCAAGGTCCCCAGGTCCCCTTCGGAGGAGGAGGACACTCTGCTTTTTATCCAGGACTGGAGCTGTGGCAGCAGCCGGAGGTTGGCAGAATTTGGGCAGCTCCTCATAACCTCCTTAAAAGTTTCCCTTTAGGCGTTCCCTTCATGGCTCAGGGATTAACGAACCTGACCAGGAACCATGAGAATGCATGTTCAATCCCTGGCCTTGCTCAGTGGGTGAAGGATCAGCATTGCTGTGAGCTGTGGTGTAGGTTGCAGATCCCACGTTGCTGCGGCTGCGGTGTAGGCTGGGAGCTGTCACTCTGATTCGACCCCTAACCTGGGAATGTCCATATGTCGCAGGTGTGGCCCTAAAAACCAAAAAAGTTTTCTTTTAACTGTATATTCCATAGCAACTGATCCTTCCTTGTCTGATTCTGAGTAGAGTTTTAATGTCATGAACTTTCCAGGGCTGGGCTTGTGTTTGCATGAGAGTTTCTGAGATGTGGCCCCTTCTCCCCCAGCCCTAACAACACGCACACGTCTTCACTCCTATTAGAGTCTTCACCGTCACCTCCTCCAGCGAGAGGTGGAGGAGTAGCCCCACCACCTCTTATGTGACCACTGGGACGACCGTTTGTTGGACACTTTGTATAGGCCAGGTCCCAAGGGCTTTATGTGCATCCTTACAGCACACCTCATAGACATCTTCTGACACATGTATTAATATCCTTCCTTCACAGATGAGAACATAGATGCTCAGAGAGAAGTGACAGCCTAGGGCAACCCAGTCAGCAGATCATCCACTGGGACTGGACCCACACCCCACTGATCCCCGAGTCCTGGTCCCTCCCAGTTCCCAGGACAGTGATCAGCAGCAACTTCTTTTTTTTTTTTTTTTTTTGTCCTTTTGCCATTTGTTGGGCCGCTCTCGCGGCATATGGAGGTTCCCAGGTCAGGGGTCCAATTGGAGCTGTAGCCGCCAGCCTACGCCAGAGCCACAGCAATGCAAGATCCGAGCCGTGTCTGCAACCTACACCACATCTCACAGCAACGCCAGATCCTTAGCCCACTGAGCAAGGGCAGGGATGGAACCCGCAACCTCATGGTTCCTAGTTGGATTCGTTAACCACTGTGCCACGATGGGAACTCCCCAGCAGCAACTTTTCTCCAAGTCCACACAACCATCCCTATGACGGTGGGCAGCATCTCAGGATCTTGTCCTACCCTCCTGCTTCCTCCGAGCTCAGAGAGATGAAGGGACTCTCCTGAGAGCACAGTCAGAGCAGAACTGGGACTGGAACCCAGGTCTGGTGCCGGGGTTCACCTCCGTCTCCTGGGACAAAGGACACTGGTGAGCGCTGTGCTCCAGGCGGATACTTCTTTTTAGGGAGACATTTACAGTATTGGAATGAAGGTGACTGGGGAAGGAAGAACTGCTCTTAAAACCAAATTATGAAGAGTTATTGGAGGGACAAGAATAAAAAAGCTTCCCAAGGAGGGGCGTGATCTTTGTCTTCAACCATTTCCAGGTCTGTCTAGTGAAAAAGAGGCTTCTTGGTAAGATGTGAGGGGGAGGGGTACAGTGGATATCAAATCCAGATTATAAAAGAACTCGATACATTCACAGCTCACAGCAATGCTGATCCTTCACCCACTGAGCAAGGCCAGGGATTGAACATGCATCCTCATGGTTCCTGGTCAGGTTCGTTAACCCCTGAGCCATGAAGGGAACGCCTAAAGGGAAACTTTTAAGGAGGTTATGAGGAGGTGCTAACCGAGGTCCTCATAAGTCCCTGGAGGTTTCCAAGCAGAGGTCAAATCTGTCTCTATGTGTATGTATGCATGTATGTATGTATGTGTTTGTCTATCATCTGTCTGTCTGTCTGTCTATCTACCTACCTACATACCTACCTACCTATCTCTCTGTCCATTCATCTACCTACCTATCCATCCATCCGTCTGTCCATCCATCCATCCATCCATCCATCCATCCATTGTCCACACCTCTAAGACCCTTTCATCTCTAAGATTCCACAAGCCTTTGAAATATACTAAAATCATACACGGAAGCCAAGAAGTAATCCTGTACTCCCTGCTCACTATTTTTAGGGAAAAAAAAAATCTTATAAAATAAGTGGAGATAAAGTCTATCTATTAACACATATTTAAGAGGTAGAGTAAAAAGGCACCCATATTATTAACTTAAATCATGAATATTCTCTGAAGTGTAAAAAAAAAAAAAAATCAACTCACTTTTCTTTAAATCTTCTTAAAAGGGTCTAAGAATAGTCCTTCAAATAATCCTTGAAGTACGCAATTTTAATTTGGACACATGGTAATTTCAGTCTACCTGTTGAAAGAGACCAGAGAGAAATCAGTCATTTTTTGACGAGGTGGCTGTTCTGACAAGCTGCACATGAGGTTCAAGCAGCCTTGGAGGAGGGGGTGGGAGGGACTGGGTGGGCAGCAGCTGCCGTCTGAGCTGCAGACTGGTTTTTGAACATTGAGAGGAAAGGCCACTAAGGCAGAATCCCAGTGCCTGGCCCGTGGCAAATGCTCAATAAATATTTAATGAACAAATGAGGAAAAGGATGGATGAATCATTGTGTGTGATTTATCATGACCTTTTGATACAGGCTCAGCTCTTTGACTCTTTGGGAGAGATCATTTCCAGGCACTGGGTGTATCATAGCAAATAACTGTGAGAAAGGCTCATGGCGTGGTGGGGAGCCGGGGGCTTTGGAACCACCTGCATCTATGTTTGAGTCCCAGCTCTACGCTGTGCAGCCCTGGGCTGTCTTATTTCTTTAGGTTTACTATGGTTCTTCAACTGGATACGGAGCCCGCTTGGTAATTTTCAGCCCTCCATCTTTCTGAATACAAGTGTTGAAGGCCATCCATTTCCCTTAAGTGCTGTCTTGGCTATATTCCACAACTTTGATATTTGATATGTCTCTTATCATTCATTTATAAGTATTTTATAATTTCGATTATCATTTCTTCTCTGACCCATGAGTTAGAAGCCAAGAACTCTCAATGTATTGTTTTCCCCAAACTCCTAATCTATCCCCGCCCCCAACATATTTTTTTCAACTCATCTTTCCGTTATTGATTTCTAGCTTAATTGTACTGCGGCGAGAGAATGTGGTTTGTATGATACTGATCCCTTGAAATTTACCGAGAGGCAGTTTATAGCCTAGGATGTAGACAATTGTTGCGTGTTCCATGTTTGCTTGGAAAGAACCTGTATTCTTTAATTATTGGGTGTAAACGTTTTTGTTTTGTTTTTTAGAGCTGCCCCTGTGGCATATGGAAGTTTCCAGGCTAGAGGTCGAATCAGAGTTGTAGCTGCCGGCCTAGGCCACAGCTCCAGCAATGCTGGATCCAAGCCTCATCTACAACCTACACCACAGCTCACGGCAATGCTAGATCCTTAACCCACTGAGCAGAGCCAGGGATTGAACCCGAGTCCTCGTGGATATTAGTTGGGTTCGTTACCATTGAGCCATGATAAGAACTCCTTTTTTTTTTTTTTAAATCTCCTTGCCCCTCCATTTCCTTATCTGGAAGGAGGTTCCTGAGCATATTAAGTGTGTGTTACATTAGTTCCCTCCTGTCACTAAGAATTACACTTACTGAGGAAGAGGTTGTGCAGATAAAAACAGAGAGTGCATAAGAAAGAGGGCCAGATGCCCTCTTTCTTGCTCAAAATAATAGTAAGAAGACTACCCTAAAATTATCACAACATTGTAAATCAACTATACTTCAATAAAACTTGAAAAAATGGCAAAAAAAAAAAGACTACCCTAGATTTATAAAGCATTTAAAACTTTCCAAATGATGGCCGCATCTGCCATTTGGTTTCTTGCTCACAAGCCTGGGAGGTGCCGCCCGGACAGGCAGGGGTGAGGATCTGCACGGAGAAGCGACCCCCTGCAGCTGGTGGGGCCACTCCCTCAGGCCTGGGAGCCAGAACCCCAGGTCCCTCCTCGACGTCCCCTCCCCCCCACTCCTTCCCTCCGCTCCGTTCAGTCTCTGTACTGTCTCTTAAGTCCACCTCGTTCTCACCCTCCGTGCCTACATCATTTCTTACCTACTTGATGCCAACAGACTACTAAGTTCCTCCTGTTCTTAAAATACAACTCCAAAAAATAAACCCAGAGGAGACGTTCTCGGCAGGTGCATTTCCCCAATGGGACTGGGTCAGTGTTGGAGGAGGGGCAGGACATCAACATCTTGAGGGAGACAGTGATGCATGAAGGCTTGGGTTTAGAAAGGGAGCGTCTTCCTCTAACAAAGCCCTTCCTGTGACCCTGTCCCCAGCCCACTCCAAGTTCTTTTTCTCCTTCCCAGAGAGAATTCCCGAAAGCATCTCATAAATCACCACTTCCTCCGCGCCCACGCCCCTCCCACAAATCACTGTGGTGGGCTCCACCTCTGGAACGTTCTTTTCAGGATCAGAATGAGGCTGTCCCTAGAAATTCCGGAGATGTCTCCATTTGCCGTGGCCTCCCTGGGTCACCCTCCAGCAGGATCATTGCCTCCCCTGGAAACTCTGCTGCCAGGGCAGCTCGAACATCCGTCTCTTCTGACGCCCCTTCTCCTGCACAGGCTTTTTCTCGGTCTCTTTGGCTAGTTCCTTTTTCTTTGCCACATCCTTAAATGTGAATGAGTAAAGATCCCCCGCCTCTTAAATTCTGGGGCTTAAACTGGCGTTTGCATATTTTTTTTTTGTCTACTCAAAATTGGTCCATAAGATGAGTTTCATAATTTAATTAGAATCATTTCAATAAAATAAGCACCATAAGCTATTATTTATTAAGTGCATATGAAGTGTTAAGCCAATCACAGTGTTAAACATTATTTCACTTAATCGTCACAACCACCAATCTGGGGTAGGTATTATTAATAGACCTTTTTTTTTTTTTTTTTTTTTTTTAACAGATGAGAAAGAAGAAGCTAAGAAGAGAAACAGAATCTGCCCAAGATCACACGGCTACTATGTGGCAGAGCTGGGATTCCAAACACCATCTGTCTCATTCAAAGCTTATGCTCTGAGCCTACTGCTTGTACGCGTCCTCCCCTCCTATGCCCTGGCCTCGGCAACTCTCCACTCTTCCACATCGTATGCATTTCACGCTTCCATTCTGCCTCCCTTGGCATGGAAGACCTTTCTCTTCTCTGTGGGTTCAGAAAGTTCTATTCACTGCTCAAGGCTCAGCTCCCCTTCCCACAAGCCCAGCCAGCTTCACTGCTCCCACTGCCTTCCTGTGGCAGCTCTATAATGACACCAAACCATCCATTTATCCATGGGACCACACATCCGTCTATCCACCCAAGAATCACACAAATATAGTAGGAGATTGTTTATCTAGAAGTCTAGATACTAGAAGCATCCAAACACAGGAACTTTTGATGCTCAGCCTTTGGGAAAAAAAAAAAATATATATATATATCATACTTTTGTCTACATTGAAGAAAATTTGCTAGAGGTCATGGTGTATGGAGAAGAAATGTGCTCTGCTGGGCACCTGTGGATGCTGACTGGTCAGGGACGGCCATCCCTGCGATCTGGCGAGGGTGGTTTCCAAGGTTACCAAAGCAGGTCTGTGCGATTTCCCTCACCCAGTCTCTACATGTCTAAATCCTATTTAGACATCATGCCCAGCTCGAATAGCTCTTTATCCTCGAACCCTTCCCTGATTCCCACTCCGCCCCAACCCCCGTCAGGCACAAATGGACCGGGACCCCCGCCATAATGAGTCTGTGACACCTCTGATGACACTCAGCACTTTCAGCATCCACGGCTGGCACTGCAGTTCCTAAAGCTCACTTCACACTTGACCTCCCCTGCCGGTCTCCTTGGGGCTAGGAACTGCACGCCCTTGACCTTCCTGCTGTTTTCAGAACCAAGCCCAGTGCCTGGGACACAGATACTCATGAGTAACGGGGTGACTGAAACTGGGTGACACTGGACTAGAATGGGGGAGGGCATCCAAAAAGCCCTTGAATGCAAGCACCGAGCAGTGTAATATGCACACGGCAGGTGCAAAATGAATATAAAACCCTATTTCTTTCCATCCCTCCAAAAGAAGGCTAGAAAAGTGGGACCAAGCATCCATTCGGCCCGAGGTGTTTGAAGGTCTGGGTCCCACGGTTCACTAACATACTGCGGTGGTGGCTTCTGACATTCTCCCGGATGAACCAGGCAGGGAAAGCCACGTTTGAACACGTTCTAGTTTCCACAGTCATAAAATGAGAGCTACAGCTTAAAGGCAGACAGGGCTTCTAGATCAGCTAGTACAACCACCGGCTTTTACAGAGGAGGGCCGGTGAGGTTCAGTGACACCATCCGAGTCACAGGGCAGGAAGGACTGTGCAGATGCATTTCCCTGTCCCCTCCTAGACTTTCAAATAAGCCTCTAGGAAACTGAGCACTCTCTGAATGGCTAAAAATAAACTCCCAGAAACTTCATCTAGATCTTTCGCGGCTGCAATTTACAGTGTCTAGAACTTCAGCACGGTATAATTAGCAAATGGATTACAATAATTTATTTTCGGTTTAAAAGCTCGAAGGAAGACGACCTTCCGGTGGAATGGGAAAATAAGAGGCTGGAAGCCAGCCGCATTCCTCTGAACCTGTCCAATGCCACAATTTGAATGCTGGCTGGTAGCCCTCTACTGATGTTGCCGGATGTGCCAGAGAAAGGACAGTAACTTTGGGCTCTGGGCTACCTGCGAAGCACGACATCTGGGGTGAAGTGCACACGCACACACCCACACACACCCTGTAAAGGGTCCCGGTGACCAGAATGGTGTCCTAGACCACCCCTCCCATAATCAGGAAAACCCACGAGCAGGGAAACGTTCGTTGGGATGTTTCTGAGGGGCCGTATCAAAGCATGGGCCAACAGGGACCCCTCTCCACACTAAAGGGACACTGGCCTGGGTCTGAGAGGAACCTGGTTTGGGTTTTGTTTGATGTGGGCCATGAATAACAACCACTGCAAGTCCCTTTTATAGAATGTTGATAACTGACTCCCTCACAAGGTTATCAGGGGGATTAATTGAGAACAATCTGTGGAAAGGGTTTTATAAGTGAACACTGGTGATTCTTCTTGGGCAAATACATTTGCAAAGTAGCTCTTTGGGAGAGGGCGTTTCTGGACCAAAGCTCGACACCCTGCTGGAGCCTCCAACCTGGGCAGTCGTCTTCGGGAATTTCTCTCTGCAGAGTCCAGGCAGAAGCAAGGCCTTTCAATGTCTGCAAGATCTCCAGGCAGAATATTCCGATGCCAGGAAACAGGGATCCTCTTTGGGGCAAGGAAGACGAACAACTTTCTCCTGTCTCAGGCACTGCGCCAAACGCCACCAAAGCACACTGGCACGGAAGGTGTGCAAAAGATGTGCCAAACCAAAGGGATGCTCACTTTCTCCCGCTGAAGGCAGGGGATGGACGGCCCTGAGCACCGACCACGTGTCAGGCTGGCACTGGACCCTTTGGCTTCTGTAGGCGAGAGCAAAACCCGCCACCCCAAAATGTCCCTTTGGTGTGCTGCGTATTTCAAACTATAAACAACTGAGGCCCAAAAGTCTCAGGAAGAAACTTGGACTAAATGCCTAAAAAATTGAGACAGAGGGTCTGTTCCAGAAGAGAGCGATCACCAGAGTTACCTGTGAAGACTATGGGCTGGGTGTGGTGGCAGAACAGGGGGACAGACCAGATGTGTGTCCCCCGGCCCCTGTGTGGTCCAGCAAAGACCTGTTTACCAAACGTTTGCTTCTCCACCCCCTTGTCACTTGCCTTTCTTTCCTTCGAAATCCCAAACCACGCCCCCAACATCCTCTCTTGTCTTCAGCAGAAGACACTATTTAAGGTGAGGCTTCAGCCATTTAGGCGACTTACCCCATTTTCTTGGGTCTCTCCCATGTATATATGTGATGACACTTTTGTTCGATTCTCTCCTGTGCATCTGTCCTGAGTCAATTTAATTCTGAGACCAGCCAGGAGGACCTGGATGGAAAGGTAGAGAGAAATCTCTTCCTCTCGGACCCAGCTCCTCTCACAGCCTCCGAGGCCACCCTCACTGCAGTGTCGCTTGTACGGGTGACAGGCCGTGCACACCAGTGACATGGGTGTACGTGACGCCTCCTCTCTCGTCTCCAAGCAGCCCCTGCGCGTGAAGCTGGACCCTCGTCCTCATGCTCTCAATGCATAGAGATCATTGTGGGAGGACTTCATGGCTTTGATCAGTTAGGTCGGAACAAGAACCCCAAGAGCGCCTGCTTCACCGAGTGCCTCCAGACAAAAGAGTAGGTGTGAAAAACTTTGGAAACCGTGCCCCCCACTGAAAGAGCTGTTGCTCTTGTCCAGATCCTCAAGAGCTGCCTACTGCCTTTTTGAATAGGAAATTTTGTCTGTTTCTGACTTAAAGATATGATTGGCCGACCATGTCCTCCTGTCGGTCCCCCTTGTTTCCCAGGCTCCGTGCAAACCAGCCCCCTTTCAGGCCGTTGCTCTCAAGGGCACAAGCTGCCTCCTCTCCCCAGAGTCACCTCCCCAGCCCCCTGAGGCCTGAGACGTCAGACTCAGAATCACTTCCTGGGGCAGCTGCTTCTGCTACGCGTCCCTCAGGGCCACTCCAAGTCTTTGAATGACACTTGATGAATGTCTACCTCCCCAGCTAGACTGGGCCAGGGCCCACTTACGTCACCAGGATGTCCTCAGGGGGGTGTCTCCAGGGGGCCAGGCACGCAGCGGCCCCTCAATTCATCTGTCTGCTTTGTTCACGGATGTACCCCCAGCATCCAGAGCAGTGCAAGGCCCACAGTCGGTACTGATCAATAATTGGACGGATGCATCCAAGAAAGGCTGGTTAGAGAGGATATAGAGCAGGGGCTAAAATGATGGACTCTGGAGCCAGAACACCCAGGCTGAGCTTGGCCGCTCCACTCAGAGCTGTGTCACCCTGGGAAGTGATTTCACGTCCCTGTGCCTCGGGGTCTTCATTTATTCCAAAAGGAATAATAGCTCGCATGGTCGTGAGGATTAAATGGTATATTTAAGGTTCTGGGAGCAAGGCCAGGCAGGTGGTTGGCACTGCGTAAGTGCAGCTATTCTTCTTGGGAAGCCCGCTCCTCATTGCCCTCCCCTGGAGCCCTCCTCTTCTCTGAAGCTGGTCCAGCGTGGTCCTCCCCTGTCTCCTCGCTCTCAGGACCTGTTCTCTGCACCTGGGGCCCTTCCAGGCACTACTTGTGATCCCAGAGAGGGGCTTGTTCCCCGTCTCCTCCCCGAGAGACCATAACGAGCCCAGGGGGAGGCTAGAGAAGAAAACGGGGTGGGGGGGAGCGGAAGGATGTGCGGGAACCTCACAGGGCACATGGCGGGTGGGGGTCACTTGAGTCCACGTACAGATTCTGCCTCCACACCTGTTTCTAGGGACAAAGCTTCCAGCCTGGAGTGCCTGCTTCCTGGGCGCAAAAAAAAAAAAAAAAAAAAATGCTTTTCCTTTTTATTTCCATGAGTGAAATAAATGGTTGGCCATTAAGATGTAAAACCCAGCTGTCACAGTCCATAGCACAACAGGCAGGTTAATATGGGTGCTTAGGGACGCTAGTTCCTCATATTAACCCAGAGTAAGAGCAGCTTATCCAGAAAGACGCCGGAGTGCTCCGGAAACCTGCCACTTTTCCCTTTAATAATATTTGATGGTTAAATAAAAGTAAATGTTTGTTTCCAAATAGAGTTCGCTCGCTCTTCTCCTTTGCTCCTTCCTTCCCCTCTCCTCTCCCCGCTTCCTATCCTAAGAACATCTTGGCCTTGGTTTTCTCCCTGAAATTCGGGACATCAGCGTGCAGATGTGCATCTGGGGCACTGCGGGGTGGCTCAACTTGCCTCCTGACCCAGTTCCCTGAGTCCTGTCACGCCTTTCCATTTGCCACTCCCCCACACCTGCCAGCCCATCCAGAGGGATGGGCTTGAACCCTGGCTGCACTTGACCGGCCGCTTGGGGAAGCGACTTCAGAGCCGGCCCTGCATGCTGGGCCATTCTGGCAGAGGCTGGAGCCCCTGCACCCAGCTGGCAGTCCTGGGGGTAAGGGGTTATTCCCCGGGTGCTTGTTAGCCAGGACAACTCGGCACCCCACTCCCCGAGGGCTCCTGTTCCTACTGTGGGTAACACACGCCCCTCAGGGATGCCGGCAGAGGGGAGAGGTGAAGGCCGATCCCAACCTGGTCAGAACTTGGCAGCAGATCCTCAAATGGACGAAGCATCTTGGGCCTCAAGCACTTTCGACCCGCTGTTTCCTTTGTCACGTCACCTGCCCCTGACTAATTCCTTCTTGTCCTTGAAGACTCAGCTGAAGGTCACCTCTTCCTAGAAGCCTCCCTCACCCTCTGCCTAGATCGGGGGCCCATCTTTTGAGCTTCCACAGCCCCTGGGCTTCTTCCCCTGGTGGTGTGATTCTCGCCTTGGCGAAACTATCTGTTTATGGGAGTGTCTCCAATGAATACCCCCAGTGACTGTGTCCCAGGGCAAGGCGCTTTGGGTGTGGAACAGTAACCATCCATGCATTGGGTCATCTATGCATCAGCTCTGTGCCTTGTTCCGGGAGGAATTTCAGGCAGCAGAAAAATGAAAACTGTGGAGTTCCCGTCATGGCTCAGCGGAAATGAATCTGACTAGTGTTCATGAGGTTGCGGGTTCCATCCCTGGCCTTGCTCAGTGGGTTAAGGATCTGGCGTTGCCATGAGCTGTGGTGTAGGCTGCAGACATGGCTCGGATCCTGAGTTGCTGTGACTGTGGTATAGGCCGGCGGCTACAGCTCGGATTGGACCCCTAGCCTGGGAAGCGCTATATATCGCCAGTGCGGCCCTAAAAAGACAAAAGACCAAAAAGAAAAAAAAAAATGAGAACTGCTTCTGAGAAGCTTAGAGTCAGATAGAATGCAGACACAGAAGCATTTTAAAAATATTCAATGACGGGAGCTAATGCGACGTGGGTGGTGGCCTGGAGTGGGGCTGGGCGAGTATTCTCTCTGTCTCCCTCAGAGACCACTCACGTCCACGAGGAAAACGGAGATCAGAGAAGAGATGGGCACGAGCCCCGCCCCCGCCCCCACCCCCACCCCCAGGTAGCGGCAGCACAGGGGACAGAGCTCAGGCTTCATCAACATTCACTGGTTATTCTAATTTTTTTGTTGTCTTTTTAGGGGTGCACCCGCAGCATATGGAGGTTTCCGGGCTAGGGGTCTAATGAGAGCTGTACCCACTGGCCTACGCCAGAGCCACAACAATGCCAGATCCGGGCCGTGTCTGTGACCTACACCACAGCTCACGGCAACACCGGATCCTTAACCCACTGTGCAAGGCCAGGGATGGAACCTGCATCCTCGTGAACATTAGTCAGATCTGCTTCCGCTGAGCCACGATGGAACCTCCCTCCCTGGTGTTCTAGATCCCTTCAGAAATCGACAATGCAGGACGAGCCACTTCTCCATCCTGAGCCTCCGTTTTCTCATCCACAAAAGCAGAGGGTTAGAGTAGATCATTCCCAAAGGCTGTTCCTGCTTGCAGATCCCAGGAGACCAAGGTTACCAAAAAAAAAAAAAAAAAAAAGGGCTAAGGAGTAACCAGGCCACTGCTGTTCATGTGCTGTCATCTTATCCGTCTTATTCAGATACAAATCCAAAAGCTTGCTAACTGGCAGCAGCTCTTGATTCATTTATTCAAAATACACGTACTGTTAGCTGCGTGCCAGGTATGCCACACCTTCCCCTGGACCTTGTACAGCTCTCTAAAGCCCTGGGCTGCCGCCACCAATCTGCTCTACAACTTGGAGTAAACCTCTCCATCTTCCTTCCTCCCCACGCCTCTGCTTTCTTCTTTCATACCTCCAAGTCATCTATCCACGCATTCAAGAAATGCTCACTAAGTACGTGACCCAGGCACGGCCTTCTGGAACTTGGCAGCCCCCTTCCTGGTACTGAGCCAGGCAGTTTTTCAAGTTAGGGATGTCACCAATATTCACTGTCCTTCCAATTCTCCATAATGCTGTTCAGGCTGCGTGTCTGCCTGGAGGGTCTCGAATGTCCAACACCCCCCCCACCCACCGCCGCCCAAGTTCCAGTCCACAAGCCACCTACCCTGTGACAGTTTCTCTGATCTCCCTTGCTGGGGTCGGACAGCCCCCTGCTTTCCACCATGGTTCCACCATAATGCATTGGTGGGCTTGCCTGTTGGCCCTGCTGTTCGGAACTCCACCAGGCGTGGGACAATGTACTTTCATCAGGGTGTCTGTGCCAGGGACACCCAGAGATGGCTGGAGAAGCCTGGCAGAAGCGAACGGCCCTCAAAACTCCCTGACCAGCACATTCTTACTCGCCCAGGCTCAGTGGAAAAGGCGGAGTGGCGCTCTTCCTACCCCTTGTCCTACAGCCAACTGAACACTACGCGGCCCTGCTCTGCAGCTTCCCTCTGCTCTCAGGGGCTGTGCTCAGCTTACAGAGCACCCGGGGACTCTGCTCCTTGCACCCTGGCGTTTGCCTCTGTGTCCTCGGACACCTTGTCCGATCCCTTCTCAAGACTTTTGTGAATCTGCTGGGAAATGTTGCATGCATGATCCCAAGAAAAGCTACCTTTGATTTTCACAAATAAAAAGTACCTTGAAACCCTGAAGCTTTTCTGGCTGCACCAGAATTTCACTAAGGTTCCTTAAAGAAGAGCTCATTTTCTCTTACAAAGGATATTCACATCAACGAAAGCACAGGGGGCAGCAGATGGACACCCCTCAGTATGAGACGGCCAGGGTGGGAGCCTTGGCTCTGCTGCGCCAGCCCTGATCTTGGGTCTCCCGCTGGACTGGACTCCAGTCTTGCCCACAATTCCACCTTGCTGCCCAGAGAAGAGTGATCCAACTGCTGACTCGCTCAGGCAGGGGCTCCATCACTCATTCTATCACTTATTCATCTCTTAATTACTCATTCTCAGTTATTCACTCATTCATTCATCGTCATTTCCTCCAGTGTTCACTAACCCATGGATTCAAAACCACACACACACACACACACACATTCATTTGTTCCTGTGCTCATTCATCTCTTCATTCGTACACACAAGCGGTCATTCATTCATTTGCTTATTTATTTTTTCATTGGCTCATTAACTCACTCATCCATTCACCCTTTCATTCATTCTTTTCCTCACGCACTCCTTGCCCTTCCCACATACTCACTCCCTCGGCCGCTCACTCACCACCTCTGCTTGTTCCTCCCCGCGCCCCAGCACAGCATCGTTCCAGGAAGCAGAGCCTCCATCACGGCTGGGTCCATTAGTCCTCACTCCCAGAACATTCTCTTCCATTGCAACATCCAGCTTGCTGAACCATGCAGGCGTGTGTCCTGGTGTGCAGAGGATATGCTTTCCACTCAGGAACAGATGTTCTTATAATGACTGTTTTGACTTTCCCCCTATAATGCCAGAAAATTCCACACACTCCTCCTGCATGCAGGAAGGCATCCATCCACTCGGCATGGCCAGGGCCTGCAGTGCCTGGGAGTGCCGCTTCTAGGACACGGGAGAGTCCTGGCAGTCAGAGAGGCAGGGACTTGCGGAGCCTTCCTACACCAGGCATTGGTCACCAGGGGTCCAGAGATGAGCCGGAGAGTGAGGCAGGCCCTGAGAGCAGCAGACTTTGGGAGCCAGGGGTGTGCAAAAGAGTGTGCAAAAGAGTGGACTGCCTTAGGATTACAGAGTCACGATCAGGCTGCTCTCAGGTTACTGTGATGAAGGTGACAGGATCAGTGGGGCATGGAGAGGGTCACTGGGGTGGGGCCAGTGGGAAGAAGTCATTAGCAGTGTCATGGCAGAAGAGCAACATCACTTGCTGAAACCATCTGCCAAGTGCCAGGGACTTCCCATTCTTTATGTTCGCATCTCTCACCAATCCATCTCCCTGTCTTTCTTCCAGAAAGAGAACCCTCTGAGTTTTAGCTGGTCACATGACCTCTCGGCCAAAGACTGGATTTCCCAGACTCCCTTGCTGCCAAGGGTGACTGGCTGATTTCTGGCAGGGGGTGTGTACAGAGCTGTCACGGGCAACTTCTCGGCTGTGGCCTCCACATCCTCCTTCACCACGGTCCATCTAAAGCGAGGCCCTCTCTAGTGAACCCCCTCTGCCTTTGGAGGTGTGGGAACATCCTCGCTACATGCACAAGACAGAGAAGGCTCCGTCCCTGCAGAACCTCAGGAGGCAGGACTTCTCTGTCCCCCAAGCTGAGAACTTAGGTGCAAGAAAAACAAGCACCTGCTACGCTTTGGACACTGTCGTTCTGATTCCCATGAAAGCAGCCAAGCTAATACCTACCAATACCAGGGGCATCTTCCAAATCATGCTTCCTTATGGAGAAACTTCCTTTAGAGGAGCGTTCTTGGCTTATTCTGCTCCCTCACGTAATCCTCTCTGTTGTAGGTGAACGGTGTCCCCTCCAAGTTCATGTCTGATGGGAACCTCAGAAGGCGACCTTTTTTGGAATTGAGGTCTTTGAGGATAGAATCAAGGTAAAGATCTAGATGAGATCATGGGAGAGGAGGGTAGACCCCAAATCCCACGAGAACGTCCTTCGATGGAAAAGGGCACAGAGACACAGAGGAGAATGCCGTGTGAAGATGAAGGGAGAGGCCGGAGGGATGCCCGGACATCCTTTGCCACGGGCACACTGTGGAAACTACGAGAGAGGCATGGAACACATCCTCCCTCAGGGGCCCGAGGAAGGACCAACAGACCCTGCCAACACCCGGCTTTGGGACCTTTAGCCTCTAGAACCGTGAGAGAATAGATACACTGCTGTTGTTTTAAGTCACCAAGTTTGTGGCCATTTGTTGCAGCAGCCCCAGGCGAGGAACACAGGCTCCAAGAGGAGGGATGGCGATGAGACAGGTGCATCTGGCAGACAGAATGGGACCTGGTTCCCCTGAAATACCTCCGGCCCCACACCCTCCAGGTAGCCTACAGCCAGCCAGGCTTTTTTCTCCTGCCTGGAATGGGCGGGGCTGTCTCTAATCCCAGACTGTGGTGCTCACAAGCCCCTCCGGATCCAGAGTGGCAGCTGGCTTGCGGGCCTGCCGTCACGGGCGGGCACGGTGCCGGGGTCAAGACCACTGCCTCTGAGCCAGGCCACCAGCTTCAAATCACATTCTGCCATCTACCAGTTATGTGATCTGGGGCCAATTAAATTTCATGGATGTCTTCATCTGTAAGATGCGGATAGTAACAGTACGTACCTTCAGAACTGTTGCGAGGATTGTCTTCGTTCTATTGTGATGTGCTCAGAACGGAGGCTGACAGACGGCAAGCCCTAAGTCAGTGTCAGCGCTTAGCGAGGGGTGAGGAGGGGTTTTGAGTATTTGCTATTATTATTTGAATCAATTAATTAATTTATTTATTTTTCTGCCTTTTCTAGGGCCGCTCCTGCGGCATATGGAGATTTCCAGGCTAGGGGTCTAATCAGAGCCGTAGCCACCGGCCTACGCCACAGCCACAGCAATGCGAGATCCGAGCCACGTCTGCAGCCAACACCACAGCTCACGGCAATGCCGGATCCTCAACCCACTGAGCAAGGCCAGGGATTGAACCCGCAACCTCATGGTTCCTAGTCAGGTTCATTAACAACTGTGCCACGACGGGAACTCCTATTATTTGAATTTAGATGAAGAATGTGGGTATTTTTCCCTGGGTCCCCTGGAATCCCAGCACTTACTGCACTGAAGCTTCACGAGCTTCCTCTTGCAGATGAGTAAACAAAAGTCTCAGAGAGAGAAAACAGCAGCTCACAGCCTCCCCTTGACTCCTTCTCCTCTCCCACCCAGGCTGCTCAGACACCCATCTGGTCTGCTGGGCTCCCAGGCTCTGGCTAACAGGGCTTAGATGTCCCTCTCCTGGACCCAAGGCAGTAAGGCTAGAGCCCAGCAGGACGTCCCCAGGCTGGCAGTCCCAGTCGGCTGCTCAGGGCGCCCCGTCACGCAGCCTGGGCAGGTCACCATGGTCTCACGAGAAGATCCTGCAGTCTGTGTCCACTCAAGCCTGGGCGAGTCTTCAGCTCTGGCGGGGCCATTTCTGCAGCCCGAGCTGTGCTCCAGGGAAAGCAAGTTGCTTTTGCAGGTGCAAAGGTGGGCCCCCTGCCCCCTGCCCCTAGACATGTTCTGGGTGAAAGTAGCATTTTTTCAAAAACTTTTATGGCTGCACCTGAGGTATATGGAAGTTCCTGGGCCTGGGAATGAATCTGAGCAGGAGCAGCAACACCAGATCCTTCAACCCACTGCACTGGGCCGGGGATCAAACCCACACCTCTACAGCGACCCGAGCCACTGCAGTTGGAGTCTTAATCCACTGCACCATGGCAGGAACTCCTAAAAGTAGCATTTTAATCTTGAGAACCAGCTGGCTTACCACACACCCAGGCTCTGCCCCTGGGAGGATGGAGATGCCCTGGGCCCAAGTGTAGGGGCCAGGAGGAAAAGGGTTAAAGGGAGAGGTGCGGGGACATGAGCGGAGTGCTTACTGCCTGCCAGGCACTGTGCCAGGTGCTTCACATTTGCGGTTACATTTGATCCTCATGACAATCCCATGCCACACACCCATTGTAACAGATGTGGAAACTGAGGCTCAAAGAACTGAAATCACTGGTCCACATCATGTAGCCAGGAACTGCCAGAAGCACCCAGGTTTGCCTAACTTTTTCTGACCTCACAAGAGAATCGGATGAGCCTTCTTCACTCCGAATGGGGAGGATCTTCCAGGCCTGGGGCCCTGGAGCAGTTTCCACTCCTCGCAAGTGCAGCCATGAATCTTCAGCAGTAGCAGCAGCAGCAGTGGTGCTGCTGTGGCTGATGGTCCTTTACACTCCGGGGACGACTCTGACCTTTGTTACCTCTTCTGAGCTGATGTAGGTGGAGACAGGCTCCGCCCGCGATCTCACCAAGAAAGGTTTCAGAGCAGGAAGTGAAGGCTGGCTCCTTTTCCAGGTCTTCTCAGCTCTATTTCTGCGAACACCGAAGGGATGGAGTGTGCTCTGCTTTCCCGAAGGCTTTCATCAGTTAATTCCGCCACATGTCCTGATGCCCACTCTGTGTAAGGCACTATGCTAGGGGCAGGGGCTTCAGAGAGGAATCAGACAGTCCCTGCCCCTGAGAGTGTATGACCTGGTGGCATAAGAAGGATGAAGAGGATGGGTGCTAACACTTACCGAGTACTTACTATTGGCTATTCTAAGTGATTGAAGCTTATTATCTCATTTAACCCTCATAAAACCCTAGTATTTCCTTCATTTCACTCATGAAGAAATGGAGACACACAGAGACTGGAATTACTAGTCAGTGGCAGAAGTGGGAATCAAACTCTGACATGCAAGCTCAATGTGTAGGCAGGCAGTGATTAATTTGCCCAGAATGGGTAGAGATGTCAGTTTCATCTTCATCAAGGAGTTAATTTCAGAGCAGGGTTTTGAAGGTTGCATAGGAGTTTGCCAGGCAGAAATAGGTGAGAGTAGGTCAGGAAGTTCCAGAAAGAAGTGAGAAAAGCACGAATAATGGTTGAGATGTCCAAATCAGAGTGGTGTGAGTAAGGAAGGCCAGGTATGGCCAGGATATATAAAATCAAGGAATGCAGGATGGGGTATGATTTCAGAAATGAGGCTGCAAAAGGAAAGGGGACCAACTCTTGGAGAGTCATGAATGCCAGGCATGGAAGCTAGGACTTTCCCCCTATTAAACAAGATGGGGTTTATCTGTTTCATGCAATAAACAGCCTGGGGAAAGTAGTTCAGGCTGGCCCAGCAGTCCCACGGCGTTGTCAAGGCCCCAGATGCTCCGCCATCCTCCTTGCCCTTTTCCTCATGGTTACAAGAGGGCTGCTGCACCTCCCAGTGGTCTTCCTGGGTCCAAGGCAGGAAGGAGGAGGAAGGGTAAAGAACAAAAGACTGATCTTTGTGATAGGAGCTCAAACTGCATTTTGTGGTGCTTGGGGACCCACTGAAGCATCTGAGGCAGGGCAGAGATGATAACAATACTGGCTCAGGTGCACTGAGCACTAACTGCCCCAGGAAATGTTCCATATTACACCTGTCACCTTTTATAGCCCCTGCAACTAATCCTCAAAGCCACCTTAAGACACAGGTATATCCCCATTTGCAGATGAGGAGACACAGAGAGGTTAAGAAGATCACCCAAGGCTGCCCAGCCAGAAGTGGCAGAAACCGAGTGGCCTGGCTCCTGTGTTTCAGAACGTGCACTCAGTGAGGCGGCTGTGTGAGTGTGGAGGCAGGGAGTCCAGTGCCGAGGCTGTGTGAACCCTCTGGGAGAAGGGGATGGGACCCAGGCAAGGGCGGTGGCCAGGAGTAGAGAAGGGGACAGGCATGAAGGGACAGGGGAGGACTCAGGACTCTCCCCCTCCCTAAACCAGACTCCTCTGTCCTCAGGGCCTGAAGGACTGTGGCCGGGGCACCAAGGCTGGGTATAAGCAAGGGCTCTGAAAAGAGTCACAGTACCACGGCAGGCAGAGGCTGACACAGGTCTGACTTTCACACTGACGCCCACATACTGTCGTTCATGCGCAGGCTCTCGCCTGAGACGATGCCAAAGCCCAAAAAAGCAGGCACCGGTTTGCAGAGCTGGGGCCAGGTTAGATCACTGTCTTATGCCTGGCAGCTGGAAGTAGGGTGATGCTGACGTCTGCAGCTGACAGGAGCCAGAATGGAGGAGGCAGGGCAATGACTCTGGGGCTTGAAATGACCTGGGCTCCCATCCCGGCTGGACCTTCCATTAGTGGTGACCTCAAGCCACCTCTTCAGCAAACCTCTCCCGAGCACCTGCTGTGTCCCCTGCCCTCAGTGGGATTCCAGGATGCAGAGACAAATCCCACCCCTCCCAACATCAAGGAGCTCCCAGTCTCCACAGTGCTGGTGAGACTGGTGCCAGTATCGGTGCTGAGATACAGGGAAGCGTAGGGTGGGTAAGGGGATGCTAAACCCATGTGGGAGGTCAGGGTGGACTTCCTGGAGGAAGTGACGACCAAGCTGTATTCCGTAAGAGAAGAGTAGGTCAGGCAAAGGGGAAGGAAGTGTAGTCCATTAAGTGGGAATCGCATGGGCTAAGGAGAGTGGAAAGAAAGCGAGGCACACAGAGGAAAGTCTTTGGGAGGACCCAAGCCTGCTCTGTTTCATCATCACACTTGTGGCTCCTGGTGTCCCAGTGGCTGATAGACATGGTACGTGCCTGCTGCAGAGCCGAACCTAGTGCTTGCAGCAAATGGATGATGAAACTGACACAAGCCTGCCCCTCCTCTTATTCATACCCCTTTGCAACGACTGAAGACCCTGTCATCAAGAGATGAAGACTATTTTCCCATCTGTTACATCTGGGCTGACCTTGTAACTTGCTTTGACAGAACGAGGCAATGTGATAACATGTGAATTTCAAGCTCACATCCTCCTGCTCTTTTGGAGTTTTGCTCTGCTGCCAGGTGATCAAGCCCAGGGTATGCTACTGGATGACATTCCTGCCTTGGGCACATGGCCCAGCCACCCCTGCCCCTCCCTCCATGGCCCCAGATGACAATCAGCCCTCAGTCTGGGTGCCAGCTGACCCAGGGGCATCAGCTCATCCCCCTTTGCCTGCAGCTTTCCTCATTTTAAATGAATGCCCCACACTCCAGCGAGCATATCAGCAGAGCTGCCCAGCTGACCCCCATCAAGGGGGCAATAGCAAATGGTTGTGGTTTTTTGTTTGTTTTTTTCTGGGTTGCACTTGCGGCACATGGAAGTTCCTGGGATAGGGGTTGAATTGGAGCTGTAGCTACCGGTCTACACCAGCCATAGCAATGCCGGATCCACGCCACATCTGTGACCTACGCCACAGCTTGCGGCAATGCCGGATCTCTGACCCACTGAGCAAGGCCAGGGATGGAAGCCTCATCCTCATGGACACTAGTTGGCTTCTTAACCTGCTGAATCACAACGGGAACTCCAAAATGGTTGTAATTTTAAAGCACCAGTTTAGGGTAGTTTGTTACACAGCAATAGATAACAGTTACATTAGGACGTTTGGAAATGAAGCCCAGGTTCTTGGCCTCAATAGCAGTTGGGAAACAACTAGCTTCCTCTTCTTGAGCATGGAGTTGAGTGGGTCATGAGACGGACGGCACGGATGCTCAGAGAGCTTAAGGAACATGCTTAGGATCCCAGAGCCAGTGGGTATTGGAATGGAATGCAGACCCAAGTTTCCTAGACCTTCCCTTCCCTGAGCTGCCTCTGTAATCAGCACATTTGTGCTGCAGTAACCAGAGCTCCCCCAGAGACAGTTAATGTAACAAATCTCTGGTCATGTTCCTGCTCTCTCTGCGATGGTTTTCCTTACAAGATCCAGTGTTAGACTGTATGACTGCTCCCTCCCACATGAAGGATGATGAGACTAGCACTTAACCGCAAGCCACTGCCAGCCCCACCGCAGCCAGAGACCAGGGCAGAGGGAACATTGTCAGGCAGCCAAAGACATGTGTTTAAAGCTTCCAGACACACAGGCTGAAAGCCACACAGATGTTTAGCATGTCCAAGGCGCTGGGAGGAATTGATTGTAGTTTTAATTCTGACACACACCCTGCTGTATGATCTTGGGCAAGTCACTGTCCTTCTCTGGAAGACTGAGTGTCAACTGATCATTTAAAACTCGGACCATTCACTAGAAATTGAGAGCAGTACCATGGGATGTTTGCTTTTGAACCCCATACCCAATTGAGCACGGCATTGAGTGGGTCATGAGACGGAAGGCAGCCAAAGACATGTGTTTGCCTCAAAACTACTCAATGAACACTTAATGTTGCTTACATTATGGCAGGATGGCTTGTGGGGAACTTGTGTTTCTTTTTTGCTGATAAAGCAAGAAAGCCATCTTGAGGAGGGCGGAGAACCCCGACATTAATTCGGAAAAAAATGCACCCCTCCCCCCATTCCAAGGAAGAATGAGAATGAGACAGGATTTTGTTTCTGGGGTTTGCCTCTAGAGAGAGTTGGTTGGTTTTAATGCATTCCCATGAGCTCTTCGTGTGCAGCTGTTCTGAACCCCTCTGAGATGCTGGACCTTGGAATTTTAGGAGGAGGATGCTGCTAAGGGGCCCTGATGGTCTCAGAAGCCCAGTGGGAAAAGTCAGAGGCAAAATCTAGCACCAGGAAGACTCCTCTTCTTTCCAAGGGTCATGCAGGCTTGGGTAGGAAGCTGAACAAATGGAGCTTTGCTCCATCGGGAGACCAGCAGTGGATGGGCCAGTGGCTATCCCCAAGGTAAAGCAGTGCTGACTACAGCACTTCATTGACCAAAACAGAGCTTTCCCATACTTGGGAGGTGTTACGGTTTAATTGTGTCGCCCAAATTCATATGTCGAAGTCCTTACCTCCAGTACCTTGGACCATGTGTGACCTTATTTGGAAATAGGTCATTGCGGATATAACTAGTTAAGGTGAGGTTATACTGGGGTAGGGTGGCCCCTAATCCAACATGACTAGCATCGTTATATAAAGGGAACATTTGGAGAGAGTCATGCGCACAGGGAGAGCACTGTGTGAAGATGAAGGCAGAGTCTGAGATGATGATTCTATAAGCCAAGGAACGCCAAGGATGCCAGCACATCGCCAGAAGCTGGGGAAGGAGCGGCAAGGAGCAGATTCTCTGTCACAGCCCTCAGGAGGAGCCAGCCCTGCTGACACCTTGCTCTCTGACTTCTAGCCTCTTATAACTTCCAGCCTCTAATAACTCTGTCACATAAGCTACCCAACTTGTGTTCCATGATTACAGCAAATACAGGCTAGGGGTGTGTGTGAGAGACCATTTAGGGGGCCAACTGTACAAAGGTCCTTGGTTCTAGGATAAACTGGGAGGGAAGCAAGGGAGGGGAACCATAGGAGACTAATCTGGACTCGCATCAGTCTGTGTGAAGGCTCAAGCCATGTAAATTTGACGTGAGAAGTAAGGGCTGTGATCTAACCTCCCCGCCACCCGGCCCCGCTCCACAAGCATCATGATTCACACGGCACTTTTTCATAGCACGTCATGAAAATAAGTGGTGAATGGGAAGGGATTAGAAAGGTCGGAAAGATCCCCTCCCCTATTTTACAGGGAAGGAGATGGAGCTCTCCATGGGGGAGTATTTTTGTCCACGTCCATCCACAAAGGGGGAGAACCAGCACCAGAACGCAAGCATCCACAGCTGTCTTTCTCCAAATCTCGCCAGGCCTCGCCCAGCAAACACACCGAGCTGTGGCATTTGTGTGAAATGCAAAAGCCTCTGTGGGCACAACTGTATATTTAGACATTCTCAAGAAGGGAAGGCGGCTGCAACGTGGATATTTTCCTTTTCACAAAGTACTCTGGGAGCCAGGATGAGTGAGGATTGTTTTTCAAGACCGTCTCCCTTGAGGTGAACCTAGCCAAGAAAAATCTGGAGAGAAAGGAACCACTGTTTAAGACCTAACAGCGTTCTGAGCTACAGAAACATTAACCATTGGGTTCCCTTAAATGGAGAGTCCCCACAGGACTATGCAGGAGGGTGTTTTAGAAATCGCTGAAACCTGGGGGAAGGCTGGAGTGAAGAGAAGGAGGCTGAGGAAGGGGAGGGGGGGCGCAGGGAGAAGGATGTTTGGGGAACAGAGTCTCATTCTGGAGCCACAAGGCATGGAAGACGAATCAGACAGCAAAGGAATGTAACCTAAAATAATTGTGTAAGTTAATGAGCAAAGAAGATTCAGCGTTTGGACAAATCTTCATTAACATAGCTCATGTTGATGGATGCTTTGCATTTATATACTGCTTTTCACAACTCAAAGCACTTTTTGCAACAATTCTCTAGGAGCTCAAAATTCCCTCTAAGCTTGGATGACTAGGTACTCGATCATCCAAAACAGGTCAGTTCTGAGGCTGAAAGGAGGCATTCTTAATAATCACGCCGGGTCAGCAGGTGGAAACCAGGACGGTCCCAGGCAAACAGGGATGTATGATCTGCCTCCAAAAGAGACGGGGGTAACCCAGGGACATCATCATTCTCTCATTTACCCCAAGTCTGCCCCTCTCTGCTTTATCTCCATCTAGTCTGTGGCTCAAATAAAAATCCAGGTCACCCCCAATTTTTCTCCTTCCATCTCTTGTCTTCCCTTCCCCCCACCCCCCCCCAGCTCCAACCCATCAGCAAATCCTGAAAACGCGATCTACCAATTATTTCCCATTTGTTCACCTGGGTCGGTTTCCTCTGCTTTCACACCCGTCTCAGGCATCATCATTTCTCACCTGGACAGCAGCAAAAGCCTTCTAATCCGTCTCTCCACTTCCACATATGTTCTTTTCATCATTCCTCACCCAAAAGACCACAAGAGCAATTTTTCAAAAATGTACATCGGACCATGTTTCTCCCTTGCTCAGAATCTTCCAGGAGCTCTCTACTGTCAAGAAAATGTAAAAAGCTACACTCCTTATCTGGGCTCTGTGCCTCTGTTCAACTGTATTAAATAAGCAAACACACAGAGTTAACGAGTATTTGCGGAGTATATTTTTCTGTACAGTCGGCCCTCTGTATCTGCAGGTTCTGTATCTGTGGATTCAACCAACAGTAGATGAAGAATATTCGGGGGAGGGAGGCAGTACAAATTCCAGAAAGTTCCCCCAAACAAAACTTGAGTTTGCTACTATTGACAAAGCATTTACATTCTGTTTACAATGATTTACATAGCATTTCTATTATATTAGGTAGCGTAAGTCTTCTAGAGATGTCCGGGGGGGGGGGGCAGATGTATGTCATATGCAAATGCTACATCCTTTTAGATATGGGATGTGAGCATCCACAGATTTTGGTATCCACACTGGGGAGAGGGGTCCTGGGACTGCTCTCCACAGGTTCAGAGGGAGCCTGTGCTAGTCCTGCAAAGCACGCCCAAGAGCATCTGTGTGACCCGTGTCACAGGTGGGAAGAAAGCACCGTTCTAGTTCCTGCTGTTCATTCCCACGCACCCCACGAGTGCCCCTCCTGGCCTCTCCCTGGGGTGACCTGAGCTACCCTGGTGGTAAACTGAGCAAAAGGAACCTGAGCATGCTCAGTTCCACCCCACTCTTCTTCCTCTTGCCAGCTGGAAACACTTTCTGCTCCTCCTCCGGGGGGCGGGGGTGGTGGTGGGGTGGCGGCTGGCTCTTCCTCTGCCCCCATCCAGCAGGGAGGGCCATGACCAGGTGGGTCAGTCTGCGTAATCCTGGATCCAATTATCAAGTCGATGTGGCTCTCATACCAAGGCGAGTTATTCCTTATCAGTAATACACATGTTTTGGCTTCCACCTGCTACCCTCTGTTTAGTTCTCAATTTGTTCAGAGCTCTGATGGATCGAGGAAGGCTATTCATTGGGTTCCCCCGAAGACCCTGAACAGGCCTTGAGCAATAGGAGGAACCAGTTTCATAAAGCCTGGTACAGAGCCCCTGGCCACCCAAGGGAATAACAATCTGGGATTCGAGAAATAAACGCTGTAAAAAACGTGGTTGCCGGCGGAGCAAGGATCATGTGGGACTCAGAGTGAAAACTGAAGCACAAATTTAGCAGCAGCATTTAGCCCAGAAGAACATCTTCAGGAATGAATCATGAAGGAAACACTGTCATTTGCGCACAGAGACGGGGGGTTAGAAGGGAAACGGTGGCTAGAGAGTCTCGTTTATGTTTATGAAAACAGATGGCCTTTTTGAAGAACAGAAAGCCCAAACAAAAGCATCGTTTATTCCAGGAACGAAGAGATTTTTCTATTGACATCTCATCAAAAATCCATCTCTTATGCTTTTTAACCCCCTGGAGAATTCATAAATAGCGCTTCTTAAAATAAAAGCAAAGCAGTTTTCAAAAGGATGTAAGTTACATAAGATTATCTTGGCTCCTTCCCCCTCCTACCTCATTCTCCCTTTGTCTGTTCTTTGCCCAGATGCTACGGAAAAGCTTCAGAATTTCACTGGGAGTAGCTTCTAAGTGGTGGCAAATGTGAAACCTAGTTCATGATGCTCTCGGGGAGAGATTTAACTGACTCACACATTCCTGTGTCTCAGATGTTTCCAGAGCAGGCAAAAGACAGGGTTAGAATTTTGACTGCATGTGCTCACCATCTTTAATTTCTTTTCTCTCAATCCATCCTTCCCGCAGTCTTCAGACCCTGATTTGAAAATAAAACCTCGACGTCCATCCTTATAGCTCAGGCTATGCCAACCAGAGGTCGCCGGGTGTCTATGCCCTTCCACCTTCCTGCCCTCCACCCTAGGAGGCCACTCTTTAACCTGGATCAGCGGGCGCCCTCTGGCTGCCAGCTGGGTTCAGCCCATGGGAACCCTGGCAGGAGGCTGAGGTTGGGAAGAGAGTGGGGCTGGGGCATTTATTCACCTGGCAACCTGCCTACTGGGCTGTGGGTTGGCAGTGGCTGTTCTGTGTAGGCGGGCACATCTCTTATCCAGCAGCCCTTGGCTGGAGCTACAATGCAGCTACAGCTTGCTCCAGGTTCTAGCCCGGCTCCCTATCCCTGCCCATCCAGGCTATGGGCAGTCATAGCTCCCAGTGTCTTGCTAACCCCAGGGGGCTTCACCAGCCTTTGGGGTTGCCCCCAGTCTGCCACCCTTTAAGACTAGTCCCTTCCCCCACTCCCCTTGGTTACCCCTTTAAACAAATGCCATTGCTTCTTGCCCGGACCCCAACTCATACACGATAGCCATACGTCAAATCTGTGTTTGTATGTCTTGACTCCAAAGATTGCTCTATTTCTTGCTTTCCTTTCCTCATTAAACTTGTGAAATAAATGCCCCAGGAGGCTTGAGCTCAGAAAGGATTCATGGACTGTCCAAGCTACTGTTATGTAGGGCTTACATTTTAGAGGTCAAAATAGAGCAAAAATTTGTCAAGTGTTGAATTCTGATAATTCAGCAAGTCTAATAGTTCTAAAAAGTACTCCAAAGAATCCTTGGATTTTTATAAACATGTTTCTGAGGGTGATATTAAAAACATGTAATGATATAAGCATCCCCTAGTTGAAACTGGGCAGAATGTAATACTGTATCAGTGCCAGCTGGCTTAGCATTAGCACTATGCTCTCATTGCCATAGTGAGAACAGGAGTGAAAAAAAGTAGGAAACAACCTGAATAACTAACAGCAGGCGAAACGTAAATATACGTTTCTGTATGACGCATTCTGTATGACGAAGTACTATGCAGCCTCACAAAATGATTCTGTGGATGAATATTTAATGACGTGGACAGTTGTATGTTACACGTTGTTAAATGACAAAAGCAGATCACAAAATCCAATATGGAGCATGGTCCTATTTTTAAAAATTAAAAAAAATTAAAATTCCATTGCAGCTCGGCTGGTTAAGAACTTGACAAGTATCCATGAGGATTCAGGTTCGATCCCTGGTCTCACTCAGTGGGTTAAAGGATCCAGCATTGCCATGAGCTGTGGTGTAGGCTGCAGATGTGGCTCGGATCCCATGCCACTGTGGCTATGGTGTAGGCCAGTAGCTGCAACTCTGACTCAAGCCCTAACCTGGGAACTTCCACATGCTGTAGGTGCAGCCCTAAAAAAAAAAAAAAAAAAAAAAAAAGAAAAAGAAAGAAAGAAAAAAAAAGAAAGAAGAAAAAAAGAGAGAGAGAAAGAAAATTAAAATGAAAAAAAAAACACGTATGTGTGTTTACACAGCAGAGAGAACAACAATGTTTATTTCAATGTGGTAGGATAATAGATAATTTTTTTTCTCTTCCATTTGCTCATCTGTAGTTTCCAAACTTTCAGGAACAAAAGAGTAGAATTTTTAAATGATAAAATTGACAACACATGTTTCTTTAAAGTCACCCACCCAGTTTTAGAGATATGCCTGAGATTTTGGTTAGGAGTCTCTGATTATAAACTGATTGCTGAATGCACTGCCTGAAGGATCGACCATTTAACCGATGGCTTCTGGTCTCATTAGAAGTGCCTGGCATTTCAAAACAGTGAAATGCAGACCCTTAGGCAATCTTAGGTTATACATCACCAACCCCAGCTCTGTTGGCCACGGACTCTCTGCCAAGAAAACGATGAGTCCCAAGTTGAGACTGTTGCCTGAATTCTTGGCAGCCATTTTCAGATGTTCTCTCTCCTGAACGCTTAATATATTCCTAGCAGATTGACTACATGTTATTAATAACTCTATAGGCTGTCAATCAACACATCTTCTGAGAGAAACTTTCCAAGCCAGTCAGATTAAAAACCCAATTAAAAAAATGATTTAAAAGACAATCTTTCTCAACAGTACTTTTAATTATTTGACACCTAATTATTTACTCCTTCATTTTTACTCTGTCTCCTTCTCCAAAGGACTCAAGGAAACCAATTAGCCAACATGCAGCTGCATGCATAGGCATGTGCATGTGATGGCATGTTCCTAGACATGCGTGAAGCTATGGGATTTCGTCTGCTGTGATATGTAGTATATAGTATATACTTAGTAGTAATAATATACTATTACTACACGTAAATACAATCACACACCCATTTTTTTTTTTTAATGGCCTCACCTGTGGCATATGGAAGATCTCAGGGACAGGGGTTGAATCAGAGCTGGAGCTGAGACCGATGCCACAATGCTGGATCTGAGCCACAGCTATGACCTACACTGAAGCTTGCAGCAATGCCAGATCCCTAACCCACTGAGCGGGGTCAGGGATTGAACTCGCATCCTCATAGGGCACTACGTAGGGTTTTTAACCCACGGAGCCACAATAGGCACTTTAATCACATCCATTTTATTCACCCAAGAAAGAGAGGCATGAGCATCTGTCTACCAGATTGCAGAAGGGAGCGGGAGTCTGCTGAGGTCCAGCTGGCTCCCCCTTGAAAAGTTCAGAGTCTCATCGCCTTTCACCTCGACCCTGCTATGACTGCTGCTACTGGATTCTCTGCTCCGGTTCTCACTCCTGCCCTGTGAACCCCACACCTATGCCAGGCTCATCCTCATGATAAGCAGACATAATTATGCCACCCACCTGCTCCATGTCCTCAGCTGACCATCCACAGCCTAAAAGAGTTGTTTTTAATGGACTGCTTAAATATATATAAATATATATATGTATATAGGGGTGTGTGTGTGTGTGTGTATTTAGCAGTGGGACTTTTCCTCCCAAAATGAAATTTATATTGGCACTCAGCATATACATAGATACAAGGAGAATTGCTCTAATTAAAGTAAGGGTGAAGGGTTGCAGCCCCCTTGGGCTTCCACGGTTTCCAGATCTAGTCTACCCATTGTCCTATACATAATTACTTTAGTGCTAAGCCCTACTGGATAGTAGACTATTTTCTTTTCTTCATTTCCCGCCTCTCCTTTTGTGGGTTCAGTGAGTACCTACGGGTATTGCTCCAGGCTCAGAGCATGGAAGGGACAAAGCTTCAGAGTGTCAGAGTCTAACGTGGAAGGTAGACAACAAATATATGACACGTTCGGTGATGGTAAATGTTAGGAAGGAAAGAGATGGGTAGGAGTGGTCTGTCTCATACAGTTAGATGAGGGAGGGCCTTTCTGACAAGATGACATTGGGCAGACACCTGAAGGAAAGGAGGCAGCAAGCCTTGCAGGTGTCTGGGGGAATTAGAGTTCCAGCAATTCGTGTTCCCCTATACCCCTCCCCCACCCAGGATCCAGCACACTGCCTGGCACACAGCAGGCAGTAAGGTCTATTGATGGACTGGCCATCCCACACCTTGCCGTCCCGCCCAAAGTCACTAGTGTTTTATATGTCCCTATTCATGAACCCTAATGATCTGACAAAAAAGCCCTGGTTCTTTCAGATGTGTGTGTATCTGGACCAGGTGAAGAGGTTAGACAACGATGAGAAAGAATGTGTGTGTATATACGGCTCGGTCGCTTTATTATACAGCAGACATTGACAGAACATTGTAAATCAATTGGGATAAAAAAAAATAAAAATCTTTAAAATGAAAAAAAAAAAAAGAAAATCAAATAGAAGAATCTCTCCTCAAAGGCTCAGCTCCAGTTGCCCTTGTTTCTGCAAGAGTTCATGTCACTCCTACCTAATTAGGCTGGTAAAAGGAAGTCAGTGTCTTTGCTCACTTACGTCTGGGAAAATGTTTAACAGCCACAATGATGATGATCAGGATAAAATATGTTTTTCACAGTTTAGAAGAAACTGCTATATGCATCACCTCCATTTTCCCCTTTACCAATTACCTCACAACATCCACAAGTGCTGCTGGCTTAGGTTGTCCTCCAAGGAAAACTTGGATTTAAATAGCAGGTCAAAGTGTCTTAGATCAGAGATCTGCAAACCGTGGCCAATACCTGTTTTTGTAAATAAAGTTTTATTGGGACACATCCATGCTCACACATTTGCATATTGTCTCCGGGTGCTTTTGTGCTACACAGCAGAGATAAGCAGTTGCATCAGAGATGTGCGAAGTTGAAAATCCTTACTATTTAGCCCTTTACACAAAAAGTCAACCAACCCTTGTCTTAGACAACCTAAACCAGAAGCCCTCAAAACGGGGTGCTCAAGAGAATCCGTTGGGACTTGGGAAGAAAATATCTGAGCATCTCTTTCTCTTTAATTTTAAGAAAGGAAGCACTCCAGTTTCTTAATGTTTAGTCCATGGACTGAGAGTGCATCATGGATATAATTTATAAAGATGCAAACGCTGAGACTGTACAGTCAAAAATCACCAACTATTAGGCACAAATGATGAAAAATGTCTGAAGATCAAGCAGGTGATATGAGAGAGGGCTTGGCATAGAGTAGATATTCAAAATGACTTGGAATAATATTAGTTAACATTTACTAAATCACTAGCCTGTTTCAAGAGAAATGCTAATGGCTTTTTTATGTATTATCTCCTTAACTTGCACAACGCTCTGATGAGTTCAGTAGTAGAATCCTGTCCCATTTCACAGATAAATAAACTTAGGCTCAGAGAGATTAAGTGTCGCCACCATGGGCACACAGTGAGACAACAGCAGCTTTGGGAGCTGAATCAGGATCTCTGCCACCAAAAGCTAACGTCCGAGGTGGTGGACTGCCATGCACAGCCAATGGCCTGGCGTTGTGTAAATATGGTCTTGAAGAGTCAATGGTCTTGTGTGCATATATTTAGCTACAGGCTGATCATTAACCAAATGCACATTAACCAGGGGAAAACACAGATTTTACTTTCCAAGCTTCATTACCATGATTCTAAAAATGCATCTTTGTTTAAAAAACAAAAAAAGGGTGTGTGTGAGGGGGTAGATCACCAGAACTTCCCCAGTATTTATGACTGCACCCTACACTCACACATGTCTGAGTGTGAAATCGGAATGTGGCCACTGGGTAGGTAATCAAAGCCTGGAATCAGACGTGGGTCTCCTCACAGCAACCTCACGGAACATGAAAACTATTTATCCTAAGGACTAGAGAAACACCATGGTACAGTGCCTAGAACACTAGCTGAACAATCAGGCAGACGTGAATTTTGTTTGATGTGAACCAGTAGTGTTGCCTTGGCCAGGTCCTTTCATCTGTCTAAGCATCAAGCTCCTTATTTGTTAAGTGAGAATAATAATGCATGCGTCACAAGTTTGCAGGCCTGTAGGAGCACTTAACAAATAGTAGCCATGGTGCTTAGTCATGGCTATGCCTCATTTTGTTTTTGCTTTCAGTAATTTGTATTGTCCTAATATTTTTGTAGCAGTGCAGTTAAAAATAAATAGGACTAATAGAAAATCTGAATATGCCTGTATCTATTAGAGAAATTGAATCAATATGTCATAACTTTCCAAAACAGAAAGCACCAGGCCCAGATGGGGTCACTGGTAAATTCTACCAAACATTTAAAAAGGAAATTTTACCAATTCTCTATAATCTCTCACAGAGGATAGAAACAGAAGGAATACTTCTTAACCTATCCTATAAGGCCAGAATCACCCTAATGCCAAAACCAGGCAAAAATATTACAAGAAAAGAATACTACAGTTCAATTTCCCTTATGAACATACATGTAAAAATTCCCTCCAAAATGTTAGTAAATTTAATCTAACAATGTATAAAAAGAATTATAGGTATCACCTCATAATGGTCAAAATGGCCATCATTAATAAGTCTACAAATAACAAATGCTGGAGAGAGTGTAGAAAAAAGGGAACTGTCCTGCACTGTTGGTTCAAATGTAAGTTGGTACAACTAATATGGGAAATAGAATGGAGGTTCCTCAGAAAACTGAATATAGAACTACCATATGATCCAGCAATCCCACTCCTGGACATATACCCATATGAAACTATAATTCAAAAAGATATAGCACCCATATGTTTATAGCAGCACTATTCATGATAGCCAAGATATGGAAGCACATAAATGTCCATCAACAGATGACTGGATGAAGAAGATGTGGTACATATATACAATGGAGTACTACTCAGCCATAAAAAATAATTAAATAATGCCATTTGCAGCAACATGGATGCAACTAGAGATTCTCATACTAAGTGAAGTAAACCAGAAAGAAAAAGACAAGTATCATATGACATCACTTATATGTGGAATCTAACTATGGCACAAATGAACCTATGTACAAAATAGAAACAGACTCACAGACATAGAAAACAGACTAGTGGTTGTCAAGGGGGAGGAGGAAGTAGTAGGATGGACAGGGAGTTAGGGGTTAGTAGATGCAAACTATTATATGTGTTATAAGCAAGGAGGTCCCTGTATAACAGGGAACTAGATCTAGTCTCTTGGGATAAACCACGATGGAAGATAACATAAGAAAGGGAATGTATACGTATGTGTGACTGGGTCACTTTTCTGTACAGCAGAAATTGGCATAATATTGTAAATCAACTATACTTTAATTAAAAAAAATTAAAAAAGAATTATATACCACAGCTAAATGGGATTTATCCAGGGTATACATGGCTGGTTAAACATTCAAAAACTGATGAAGGTAATCCATCACATCAACAGGCTGAAGAAGAAAAATCATATGATCATATCAACACATGCTGAAAAACATTTGACAGAATTCAACAGCAATTCATGATAAAAACTCTCAGCAAACTGGGAAGAGAGGGGAACTTTCTTAATTGATAAATAACACCCACAAAATCCCTACAACTAACATCATACTTAATGGTGAGAAATGTGAAGCTTTTCTGTTTAGATCAGGAACAAGATAAAAATGTCCCCTCTCATCACACTGGAAGTCCTAGCTAATGTAATAAGATACGAAAAGGAAACATATAGATTGGGAACGAGTAAGTAAAATTGTCTTGTTTGCAGATGACATAATTGTCTATGTAGAAAATCTGAAAGAACTGATATCAAAAACTCCCGAAACTAATAAACAGTTACATCAAGGTTTTAAGATACAAGGTTAATACACAAAAGTTAATCACTTTCCTACATACACGCAATGAGCAAGTGCAATTTGAAATTAAAAACACATTATCATTTACACCTTTGAAAGTGAAATACTTGGGTATAAATCTAGAAAAATATTTACAAGATCTCCATGAGGAAAACCCACAAAACTCTGATAAAATATGTTAAAGAAGAATTAAATAAATGGACGACTCTTCCATACCCATGGATGAGTCAAGATGTCAGTTCTTCTCAAGTTGATATACAGATTCAAAACAATCCCAATCAAAATACCAGTCAATTATTTTGTAGATATCAGCAAACTGATTCTAAAGGGGAGAGGAAAAAGATCCAGAGTAGCCAACTCAATATTGAAGGAGAGTAACAAAGTTGGAGAACTGACACCACCTGACTCCAAGCCGAACCTTAAAGCTACAGTAACTGAGAGGGTATGGTACTGGTAAAAGAAGAGACACATCTGATAAAGGACAGAACAGAGAGTGCAGAAAGAGGCCCACATACATAAAGTCAACTGAGCTTTGGCAAAGGAGAAAAGGAATACAATGGAGCAAAGAGAGTCTTTTCTCAAATGATGCTGGAACTATTAGACATCCACACTCAAAAAAAAAAAATGAATCTAGACACAGACTTTACACCCTTCATAAACGCCAACATCGGAATGGATCAGTCAGAAAGGCAAAAAGACACACACACAAAAATATAAAACTCCTAGATGATAACATAGGAGAAAATCTAGGTGACCTGGGGGATGGCGATGACACTTTAGATACAATTCCAAAGGCACAATCCATAAAGGGAAAAAATTAAGTTAGATTTCATTAAAATGAAACACTTGTGCTTTGTGAAATACAATGTCAAGAGAAGGAGGAGGACGAGATATTCACTGGGGGAAAGTAACGGCAAAAGACACATCTGATAAAGGACTGTTCTAAACTATAGAAAGAATTCTTAAAACTCAACAATAGGAAAATAAACAACTTAATTAAAAAATGGGCCAAAGACCTGAACAGACATCTCACAGAGAAAATGTACAGATGGGAAGTTAACACAGGAAAGACGTTCAACATCAAATGTCTTTAGGGAACTGCAGATGAGCTTCGAGATCCTACTATGCATCTACTGGAATGGCCATTTTCAGAACCCTGATAATACCAAATGCTAGTGAGGACAAAGAGCAATAGGGACTCACAGACACTGCTGATGGGAACGCAAGATGGAACAGCCACGTTGGAAGACAGTTTGGAGGTTTCTCACAAAACTAAACATATTCTTACCACACGACTCAGCAATTGTGCTCTCTGCAATTTACCCACATGAATTAAAAATGTATGTCCATACACACACACACACACACACACACACACACACACACAGAAACCTGCACAGGGATGTTTACAGCAGCTTTACTTGTAATTGCCAAAATTTGGAAGCAACCAAGATATCACCTTCAGTAGATGAATGCTTAAGTAAATCGTGGCATATGTAGACAATGGATTATTATTTCGTGCTAAAAAGAAATGAGCTATCAAGCCATGAAAAGAAATGGAAGAACCTTAAATCATATTACTAAGTCAAAGAATCCAATCTGAGAAGGCTAAATACCATAGGAATCCTACCATGCGAGAGTTTGGGAAAAGCACAACTATGGAGACAGTAGAAAGATGAGTGGTTGCCGGGGGTTAGGGAGAGGGAAGGAAGAATAAGCAAAGCATGGAGGATACAGGAGAGTGAATTTATTCTGTCTGATATTATAATGGTGGGTGTATGTCATTAGGTATTTGTCAAACCCCATAGAATGTACCACGCTGAGTGAACGCTAATATAAACTACGGACATTGAGGGACATTGATGTGTCAGTGTGGGGTCATCTATTGCAACAAATGTGCCACCGTTGGGGGCGGGATGCTGATAGTGAGGGAGCTTCTACATGTCGCGGCAGAGAGCACATGGGGACTCGGTACTTTCTGCTCAACTTTGCTGTGAACCTAAAACTGCTCTTTAAACAGTTTAGGAGTTAAAACAAGCAGACATTAAACAAACCTCCATACGTCACATTCATCAGGGTGGCTATTATCAAAAACCGGAAAATAACAAAATGGGGCAAGGATGGGGAAAAATTAGAACGCTTTGTGCATTGCTGGCGGAAACGCAAAATGGCACCGTCATTGTGGAAAAGGCACTTTCTCCAAAACCTAAGATTAGGACTTTTTTTTTTTTTTCGAGACTCTTAAGGTATTTTATTGTATTATTTAAAAAATTTTTTTAATATATTTTTTATTTTTATTTCCCCAACACCCTTTTTCTTCCCCCACTGTACAACATGGGGACCCAGTTACACATACATGTGTACTTAATTTTTTTCTCAGAATAGGATTATGATAGGATTCAGGAAGTCCACGTCTGTGTATGTACCCAAAACAATCAAAAGCAGGGACTTGAACAGAATCACGTACACCCATATTCATGGCTGCATATTCCCAACAGCCAAAAGCTGAAAGCAACCCGAGCGTTCGTCACCAGACCGTTCATCACCAGACCAATCGTGTATGGACACACCTTGAGTACCTTATGGTGAGTACATTATGCTTAGGTATCAGCCAGTCACAAAAAGGACAAATAATATATGATGTCACTTAGAAGAGGCACCTAGCCTCATCATATTCAGACAGAGAAAGCAGAGTGGTGGTTCCCAGAGGCCAGGGAAAGGGCTGAGGGGTAGTTACTGCTTAATGGGTACAGAGTTTCAGTTTGGAAGATGGAAAGAGCTCCCCAGATGGATGGTTGAAGGCTGCACGACAATGTGCATGTGCTTGATCCCACAGAAATGCACTTAAAATGGTGAAAATGGTGCATTTTATCTTAAGTATATTTTACCACAATTAAAAATTTAAAAAAGATAAATGAGACACTTAATATCTCATTCTAGGGTATAAAATGTCTTATATTCTGAACAAACCAATCTATACATTTCTTTGAAGTAAAAAAAAAACAAAACAAAAAACTTTAAAAATATATGACAAAAATCAAGCTCTTTACTTCTTGGCCCAGGACTTGAAAAGGAACAGATAGATGTTTCTGGCCTCACACCTGAGGCTGTGCCCAGGAGGCTGACTGGGTCCAGTTGAGTGGCTGGTTGATTTTCACACTGCATCAGAAGAAACTGTTAGGGCAGGCAGATAGCTAGACAGGAGCAGGGAAAGGGACCAAGCGCCAGGTGGCAGGAAACGAAGCATCTTGTAGACAGCGAGCATCCATGGGCAGACAAAGAAAAGTAGGAATCTCCAGACTGACAAGAAAGAAACCATCCGTTTTGGGGTGATAAGGGCCCAGAGGCAAAGAAAGGTGGAAAAATGTGCCGTCTCCGGCGTCAGAATGTAATCTGTTGCTTATTATGCCCTCATGACAATACAACTAGCCATGCAGAGAAGAACCTATCATGCACCAATACCATGACACTTCCAATCAGGCTAAATAAGCACAAAAATCCCTCTTCCCTTCGGGAAGGTGGAGCTGGAATGAAAATCAGGGAATAGACCCCCAAAGCCCTCCTTGCCAGGGAATAGTCTGCCCATTCCTTTGTGGGCCCCTCATGATAGGCATGTCAAGGAAACACAGGACAGCTGCTTGCCTGCCTACCCATCTCCCTTCAAGAACCCTATTTCCTTCTTTTTTTCTTTTTTCTTTCTTTTAGGGATGCAGGCATATGGAAGTTCCCAGGCTAGGGGTCGAATCAGAGCTGCAGCCACCGGCCTCCACCACAGCCACAACAACACGGGATCTGAGCCCTGTCTGCAATCTACACCCCAGCTCACAGCACACCAGAACCTTAACCCACTGAGCTGGGCCAGGGATCGAACCCACACCCTCACGGATACTAGTCAGGTTCATTACCGTTGAGTCACAATGGGAACTCCCAAGAGGCGTATTTCTTACTTACGTAAAATCCTTCCTTTCTCAATATCCATCTCATTTCTGAATTCCTTCTGCAAGGAGATAAGCACCTTTTCGTGGAAACAGAACTGGCTTGGTACCTTTTGATTCTTGGTGCCAGAACGTGGCAATGGACATGGGATTTCCCCAGAAAGCCTATTCGCCAGGATTACTGGCTACACCATCTGGTCTTCATGTTTGGACCGGGTGAAAGTAACGACTGATATTTAATGAGCCAAGGTTTGGGGTGAAAATGTCTATGCTTATTGCGAAACTGCTTATTCTGCTTATTCTTCATCAACCTTAGCAACCCTTAGAAGAAATGCTTTGGTTTAGAAAACAATACACTACAGCATGGAATCCTTCCTTTTTCAAAATTCCTCCTGATGTGATTTCACAGAATCTTCAGAAACTGTCAATGCAGTACTACTGTAACCATGACAATGACAGTGAGGCCAATGACAACGCAGTTACCAGGCTTGAGTGCCTTTCCTGTGCCAGCCACTGAAGGTGGTACAACACCTGTGTGGAAGATGTGGTTTCGTTGTCCCAATCATCATTCAGTTCTCTCTTATAAAGGTGAAGGAACTGAGCCTCAGGCAAAGGAGGTGATGCACCCAAGATAAGTTGGCAAAGCTAGAAACTGAACCCAGATCTCTCTAACTGCACAAACGATATTCTTTCTTTTATATCACTTCGCCCTAACGAATACTCTCGTGTCTTGGAGGAGTTACTATCGTCTTACCAAGATTCATGGGGATAGTTGGCTAAGCTGGTGACAGTCTCGGTATCTAGGTGGGCAGCTGTGGCTCAGAGTGGAGGTGCCCTGGGTGATAGAAAGAAGGTAGGAATCGGGGGGTCCTGCTTGCTCTGAGCACCCCTCCCACCCCTCAAAGCCACCTACAGAGCCGTGTAATAACTGCATCTATCTGTCAAGCAACTGGTCTGCCAGGCTTCACGTGTTTTATCTCTAATCCTTTCAGCAATTCCGTAAGCAGGTATAGTACCCTCATTTTACACATGAGGCTGGGCAAAGTAAATGGCATGCCAAAGCAAACCAGCTTGCCAGGGGCGAGCCGTCCTCTTTATATTGTAGCCTTTTCTGGCAGGAACCTAGAGCCAGAAAGGCAGAGGGTGGGGAGATGATAAATTAGGTTACTATTCACGAGGCAGGCAATCCAGGAACATTAAACACCAGAGGGTCGGGTGGGACAATGAGGGAAGAGAGACCCTTGCCGTCTCAAATTTTCAAAAGGCATTGCCTAAGGTCATAGAACTCTGCAAATAAATAGCACGGGTTATTGTTCCTGGAATTAACGACTATGAATCTACACGTGAATGCACTGAGGTTATTGATTCACCTGCATCCAGTGTATATTATTAAGCACACAGGTCTAATTCATTGCCTCTGAAACAGCCCCATGGAGCCTGATTCTCCAGCTCTTGGCTTTGGTGAGCCTCTTCAGACCATGTATTTACATGGCAGGTGATATTATAAGGAGGCTTAATGTTAGGCAGACTCTCACGGGGGAGGGGCATATTTATATGAGATCTTTCAATACGTTTTTTAGCTCCAGTGTCCCTACCCCTTTCCATCCTTCCCTCCCCTTCCTGTTCTGCATATTCAACCTTTACACGCACAGCTCTAATGATCCGCTAATGCATTTGGGTTAATACACCCTGGCTCTTGAACTCCAGGGCAATGACCCGAACCCCAGCTATTTAATTTGACTATGAGAGGGGTTCAAGATAGAATAGTTACAATAATCCCCTCCACTGGGGATAAGGGAGGGGGGGAGTATAAGACAAGAATAGCTGCACATATAAATAAAACACAGCCTCTTCCTCTCTGTCAGGAAGATGGGGATGCCACGTGGCCCACTACTTGCTCACGTGGGGTCCATGACTCCTGCCAGGTCCGTGGATGAGTCCTTAATAATTAATCCTGGGCCCGCTCAGCCAGAAAGTGCTTCCTAAATAACTTTCTGTCAATAGTGGTTTGAATTAAGACCAAGTTCTAAATGCAATAGTTTTCAGTTGATTGCCTACAGGCCCCTCTCCCCGCCCTGTGGCTGCCTCCTCAGCAGGGTCGGGCGAGGCGATGCAAGGGGAGGAATCCCACCCAATTTGTCATGGGCTGAATTGCGTCCCCCTCCCTAAATTCACACGCAGACGGCCTAACTCCCCCAGACCGGGACTTTATTTGGAGATACAGTTTTTAAAGAGGTAGAATGAGGTCCTGTGCATGGGCCCTCATGCAGCTTGACTGGTGTCCTTTCAAGAAGACGAGACGGGGACACAGGCACAGAAGAAAGGCCCTGGGAGGACACAGGGAGAAGACAAGCATCTACAAGCAAAGGCCATAGGCCTTGGAAGACACGCATCCTGAGTGTGTCGAGCTCAGATGTCCAGCGTCCAGAACTGGAAGATAATGAATTTCTACGGTTTAAGCTGCCCAGACTGCAGAGCTTTCTTACGGCTGCCTGAGCAAACTGTAAACAAATGGTAAACAATCTTACTTGCTGCAAAGATGAGCGTCTCCGTATAGATTGGGGGCAAGTGGAAACTGTTATTTATCATCATCTACATGATGGTGGCACATGGACCCATGAGCTCTCATTTGATCCACACAACAGCTGGAACCACGCAGACTGCCCCAATGGGGAGCTCTCTTGACAAAGGGGTTCTGCACACTTACATTTCCCAAGAGTTGCAAATTTTTCCATCAATTATAAGTACACGGTGACTCCCTCATTGTGGGACGTTCGGCAAACAATGGAGACAAAGCCTTGAAAAGAGACCCAGTGAGCCCAAGCCCAGGAATCTGGGAATCTGAGAATCTGGTCAAAGCTGTGCAACTTCACCCCAAGAAAAGACACCTTTGCTCTCAAACTGAGAATGTGGAATTCCATTCCCAGGATTGATGAACACATTAAAACTCATGCGCAGATTCTGTGGGGGATCACGGGGCCCCAGCTTAGAGACCATTAGAGGAGAGGGTTTCGATGGAGTCCTGGTAGAGACGAGATGATGGGGCAGAAAGAAGAGAGAGAGAGGTGGGCCAAGGGAGGGAGGGAAGGGAATGATGGGGAGAGGAAGCCAGAGGAGGGAAGAAGGAAAGAAGGAAAGAAGAAGGATGGAGGAGTGAGGAGAGGAGAATGGGGGGAAATGGAAGAGAAAATGAAAGAGAGGAAGAGAGGGGAGCAGGAAGGGAAGGAGGACGAAAAAGAAGAGGACGGCAGAGGGGAGGATGCAGGAGGAGAGGAGGGAGAGGCAAGAGGGCACCATCGGGGGTTGAGCTCCATCCGGACCTGGTCCAGGTCTGGCTAACTAACGTCTGGGAGCTGGCCAGTCCAAGCACTAGCCTCAGAAGGGTGGTCAACACTTGGAGATGCGGATACAGGGACACCGAGCACATCTATTACCTGCAATCATGCAAAATAAATATTAAACCTCTCACTGAAACTGTGAGGAAGGATGTCCTAAAGAGTTCCTAGCGCTCAGGGAAACTATCAGCATGAAATCTACAGGTATTTAAATAGATGTAACTAGCATAGTTCTCTAGTGGGATTTCTTTTTTTGTTCAATTTTAGGGAATGCAAAAACATCCATAAGGGCTTTTGCATCATTCCTCCTGATCCCGATCCCTTGAACCCGCTTGCCATCTTCTCAAACTGAGCACCTACAAGGGGCTGGAAGGGCGAGCCGTGCCTATATGAGGTGCATGTCAACGGAGAACCAGGTTTACTTGCTGCCAAGTCATTTACGACCTTGTTTGATGGGAATGTCAATACGGATGTTTACAGGGAAGGCAAAATTTCACATACTCATAATTTGTTATTTTGGGCGCGTTTTAACTCTATTAGTCTCTGTCCCTACATCTGTAAAAAGAATCTGTTAAGAGCAGCTGGGAAGTGACACAACATATGTAAATGCCCAGCATTGAGCAGGTGCTTGACAAACACAGAGGTGCCTTCCCTTCTTCCAGGGCGGTGGCAGTGAGCCCTCATCTGAGTGCCCAATTCCCTCCTTCTCCACCATCTCACGCACATTTTCTTATAATTCTGTTGCTGTATTTTTAGGAAGTGAGGCGTGTGCTTCTTCAGAGTAGGACCCTATCCTGCTCCTTTGTGGCCCTCAGGCTGTGGCACCATGCTGGCAGACAGCAGATGCTCACTAAACACCGCCTGATGAAACCCTCAGGCATCTCTTTTTTGAACGCTCCTGTGATGCCCCTGCTAGCTCTTAGGATAGGAATGAGCTCTCTTCTCTCTCTTAGAATGAGAGCCTCTTGAAGTCGGAAGGTAGGTCTTACCCATCTTCTTTTCATACCCTGGCTAAGGAGTGCCTGTAGAAGAAGCTGCAGGGCCTCAGTAAATATTTGCAAAATGGATTTTCCTTCGATTGGAGAGAGAACCAGAGCTAATATTGACTGGGTTCCACCGTCGGCATGAATAATGGGAGAAAGAGGCCCGAGAGAGTAACATCAGAAAGTGCTCAGTCCTATGGGCTTGGTCAAGGCCAGACGTGGCCAGGCCGACTCAGGTGCTGGTCCTGTTCTTGGGGTCAGATCCAAGAGCACCAGGGCATCTCCAGGCCACTGCTGGTCGGAGGCAAGGCCTCAGTGGGCAGATGGTCACCCACGGGAGGGAAGGCTGGCTTCCCCACACCTGGCAGGGTTTGGAGATGATTTCCAGTCTGTGAAGTGGCGCCCCCTCCAGGCAGCCTGCTGGAGTCTTTGGTCCTGGCAACATGAATCTCTCCCTTCCTTGTGTTCCTATAACGGCTGGAGAGAAAAAAATCCTGTAGCGTTGCCCCATCCTAGGGCGGTCCACTGTTTGTATGTGTATCTTACTTGGCAGATGCCACCAGGACATTTAAAAAGATGGTCAGGTTTTCTGATTGAACAGGCACAGCTACCAGTTAAAGCAGCTGACTTCACCTCCGAGGTCTCAGCTTCCTCATATGTAAAATCGGTGTAAGGACCCCTGCTTACATGAGATGAGGGGTGTAAACTGCTTAGCACCAGGCCTCATGCGTAGTAGGTCTGACATAAATGGCAACCATCTTTCTTTTTTTTTCTTTCTAGCGCTGCACCCGGGGCACGTGGAAGTTCCCAAGCTTGGGGTTGAATCGGAGCTACAGCTGTCGGCCTACGCCACAGCCACAGCAACACAGGATCTGAGCTGTATCTGCAAATTCCACCACAGTTCATGGCTACGCTGGATCCTTAACCCACTGAGTGAGGCCAGGGATTGAACCTGCATTCTCATGGTTCCTAGTCGGATTCGTTAACCACTGAGCCATGACGGGAACTCTGGCAACCATCTTTCTTTTACCCTTCCTTGTCCCCTTTGGAAGGAAGAATCAAGTCTGAATTTTCTGGAAGACTCTCAAGGACCTTACATAGAGCCTGATCATGGGAGATGTTCAGTATTTATTTTCAAAACGAATGCGTGTCAGACTCCATACAACGCTGTTCCCCATGCCTCCCCATTAAGCATCATGAAGATCCTAACACAGACTGCCCCTCCACCAGAAATACAGTCTGCGGGAGAATAAATGTGGAAGGAATCACATAAAAATGTAAATAATTCAAATAGGTGGTGCAATTCAAGGAGCGTGCTTTTTTTTTTATGTTGCAAAGCAGGTTTAATTATAATTACAGTTTAAAAAAAGATTTTCAGTACAGAGTCTGCATCTGAGTGTCTCAGGCATTTAGGAAAAAAAAAAAGAAAAAAAAAGAAGAAGAAGAAAATAAAAAGTTTTGAGAAGAACCCAGGAACGATGGTTACTTTCTCCAAAGGGACCTAGTGGCAACAACCCCTCTCAGGCATCAGCTCCAAGTTCCCTGCTTGTGATCCTTTTCCCAGCAAGATGGGAGCAGAAGGAGGTTGCAGAAGGTAGTGGAAGCCACACAAGCATCTTCCAGATCTGCTCATTCTCTATACCCCCCAGCTCCTCGGACCCGGGCTGAGCAGTGACAGGGCTGGACCCAGGACAGCGGAGATTCCACCTGCCTCCCCACCACCAACTCCCGCATTTCCTGTCGGGATGTGAGGGCTGAGAAAACGCTTCAGAAGGATGGGCCCCACTTCCTGAGCAGCCCTCCCACCCTCATTTTACAGACTCAGGGCTGGCCTCTGAGGGCCAGTGTCCTGCCCAGGACCTCGGGTCGTGAGCGGCTAACAGGGACCAGGATGCTGCATCCCAGTCAATGGCAGGTTGAGGTTTCAGATCCTTCCTGGGTCGAGTCCCCTGGGTCGTCCATTTGGGTCCTACGTGCCGTCTGGGGTGATGTGTGGAGCACGTGAGTGGGAATCAAGACACAGGGGTCTGAGGACGGGGCACCCGGCCTCTACCTGCTGCATGATCCCGGTCAAGTCACTGTCCCCTTCTGCCCTCTCTGTTCTCCTTTGTAACTGAAGCGCTGGGCTGGGTGGCGCTGCGTGAAAGTTCCCACAGCTGAATTTTTGCCTGTTTTTTTTTTTTTTCTTTTTGGCGACCATCCCATGGCATATGACCTACGCCACAGCTGCAGCGATGCCAGGTGAATTTACCCGATGCAGAGTGTCCATCAGCCTCTAGCAGAGGCCTGGCCATCTCCCAGGCAGGGACCCTGTGTGAGGCTCGGTACCTGTTCGGCACCTCATTTGCTCTCAAGTAGCCCTGGGAGGTGGGCTCTCCTCTCCCTGGTTTGCAGGAAAACAGAAGCTCATCGAGGCCAAGGGTGACAAAGCTGTCCAAGGTTACACAGCTAGAAAACGGCAGCCAGGGGGAGTTTCCGAGGGGAATGAAGGAAGGGGCATCTGGAGTCTGGGGCAGCGTGGCCCTGAGGCCTCCAGAGGGGGACCCGACTGCTGGACAGCAGGGAACATGTCACAGGCCTGGGCTGGGAGGAGGGAAGACCTTTCTGAGCTCCACGGGCCCGGCCTGGAGTGCAGGCCCTGGGGCTCCTTTGCTGTGTGACACTCAGAGAAATGACCGTGGTCTCTGAGCCTCATTCTCCTCATCTTTAAAACGGGGAGAATACCCTCTCCTCGGCCCATCGAAAAGATCTATTGAGAAATTGGGTCTAAAAGCTGCTGCTTAACATTTCTGAAAAGCCTGAGCCTCACCACGTGCTAGTTCTGTGGCCACATGAGCCTCAGGCTCTCTGCCTGTGCAACCAGGACCGTCGGCCGGCCTCCCAGAGCAGCAGCGGGATTGTGACAAGGTCTGAGGAGTCAGACCTGCCCAGTGACGGCCGCTGTCCTCAGCAACGCACACGGCAGAGGCTGTGCACAGGGTCAGGGACTGTTCTCCACGTTTCCTGCAGGCTGTTTCCAGGGAGATGGGTCACACCTGCTCTCAGGCTTCTCCCCCCCACCACGCTGCTCAGCCAGCGGAAGGCTCTGGAAGCTAGAGAGCTTGCTTTCTCTTCTGCTCAGGACCTGGGGCTTTGTCTCTCTGCTGTGACAGGCCTGGCCCACAGCCTGCCTTACCCACTTTTCTAGAACCTTCCAACCAGCCTCCCTGAGGCAGCCTGTGGCAGCAGCCTGAGTCCTGAGAATGATGGCATTTTCTCCTCCCCCCCGGGGAGGGCCAGGCTGTGTGTGCATGGGTCACGGATGCCACGCCCGGGGTGGTGAGCTTTTGGCAAAAAGGAAAAGGGCCCCGAATCCTGATGCTCCCTGTCAACCGCACAGTTCCCTTCCCAGGGCCTTTTTCCTGTGCCAGCTAGAAAACGGGCTGGTGCTGGCTCCTCCTCATGCAAAGGGGTGACTGAAGGTGGCCTGGGAATGTTTCCCAACCACCCCCCAGGTTCCTGGGAGCACATGCATGTCACCCCGAATGGTCTGGGGATTCTCACAAAATGTCACACCCAGCCGAGAGGGGAGGAACCTGGGACCCTGAGTCGGGGCAGGAAGGAGGGAGGAAGGAGGAGCTGGGCAGGGGTCTCAGTCCCGTCTGTTTACCGGACTCGCCTGTGGACCCCGAGTGACCACCCCCGGCTGGGACCGGCCACAGAACCGGAACTTCCAAGGCTGGGCTGGACCTCGGCATTTTCACCCGACGCACGGAACCCGCTGCCTCAGAGGTGCTTTGTTAACACTCAGCCCTCACAGATAGGTCACTGCGGGAGCAGGAGTCACGGGCTGGGTTTGAGCCGGGTCCCTCTGATCCCAGACCCCACAGAGGGTGCAGAATGTAGCAGGCTTCCTATCAGGATCCCCCCACCCCCCATCCCCAGAGTCCTCTCAGTCATCAGGTCAGAAGCCCTTCCTGGGCCACTGTCCTCTATGCTGCAGGACAGGAGACAGACACACAGGTGGCACAGGTCACCAGGAGCACCGGCTCTGGGCTCGGGGATGCCCAGGTTCACATTTGGGCTCCACCGCATCCCTGCTCTGTGACCTTGGCGAGGCCCTGAGCCTAGGCATCCTCCTGTGGAGAAACGGCGGTACCACCACCACCCTGCTTGCAGGCATTCACCACAATGGGTAAGAGCCGACCGCAAAAACCCTGCACAGCGCTTACTCAAAAAAAGCAGCTGCTATGATCAAACACTGGAGATGACGATTTGACTGCTGCCCTAGTTGTGGACAGCTGCAAGGCCAGGCCCTTTGGTTAGACCCACCCCGTGTACAGGCATCACTGGGCGGTGTGGATCGTGCTGGGTGCTCGAGGAAACTCCTCTCTCTGGGTGGCCGGGCCTCCCAAACACCAGCGATGGGGATCAGGCTAAGACATGTGAAGGGTGCTGATGCCCAGGCCCCAGCCCCAGCAGACGTTCTGGCTCCACGGGCCGGGTCAGCGCAAGGGGCGGTGCTGCTAAGCTCCCCAGGGGATTCCAGCCAACAGCTGGGCGGAGAACCTCTGCCTAATTCCTCCCGTCTCAGTCTCGGTCTCCCCCGCTCAAGTGGGTGACGGTACCTGGGACAAAAATCTCTAAAGTGGGGTAAGTCGGTGGGAACTGACCCAGTCTGTTTTCAGTCTCATCTGCGCTTCCCCATTTTCTAGCCCTTTTCTGCATTTCTTTTCTTTCTTTCTTTTCATTATAAAAGTATAGTTGAGTTACAATGTTGTGCCAATTTCTGCTATACAGCAAAGAGACCCAGTCATACATATGTATATATATACATTCCCCTTCTAATACTACCTTCCATCATGCTTTTTTTTGTTGTTGTTGTTGCTGTTGTCTTTTGTCTTTTTAGGGCTGCACCCAAGGCATATGGAGGTTCCCAGGCTAGGGGTCTAATCAGAGCTGTAGCCGCCGGCCTCCACCACAGCCACAGAGACACAGGATCTGAGCCGAGTTTGCAACCTATACCACAGCTCACGGCAATGCCGGATCCTTAACCCACGGAGCGAGGCCAGGGATTGAACCCATGTCCTCATGGATGCTAGGCGGGTTTGTTAACCACTGAGCCACAATGGGAACTCCATATCTTCCGTCATGGTCTATCCCAAGAGACTGGCCATAGTTCCCTGTGCTGTGCAGTAGGACCTCACTGCTTATCCATTCTAAAGGTAACGGTTTGTATCTACTAACCCTAAACTCCCAGCCCATCCCACGCCCTCTCCCCATGGCAACCACAAGTCTGTTCTCTTTGTCTGAGTCTGTTTCTGCTTTGTAGATAGGTTCATTTGTGCCATATTTTAGAGTCCACAGATAAGTGATATCACATCGTATTTGTCTTTCTCTTTCTGACTTACTTCCCTAGTGTGAGACTCTCTAGTTGCATCCCCTTCTCATGCATTTAATCGATGAGTATTTACTGAACGTCTACTCTGTGTCAGGCTCTGAGCAGGATGCTGAGAAGGTGGTGGGGTAGGTGTTGGCACCGTTCTGCCCTCAGGGAGCTGCCATTCTGAGAGAGGGGCTGGGGGTGGGAATTGATGAAGGATCATGGGCTGGGGGACGAGAGGGAGAAGGAGGATCAGGATGAGAGCAGAGAAGCAGGCAGGGCTCAGCTATTTATGACACAGATATTCATGGAGAGGCAGGAGCACCTTGGCAGTTAGAAACACGGTTGCTGAAGCTGACGTGCCAGGTTCAAATCCCACCTCAGCCACTTACAAGCTCTGTGGCTTTGGGTCACACACTTCACCACTGTGTGTGTCGGAGTCCTGGACTCCAAAACGGAGATGATGCCAAGGCGACCAACGTCCAAGCGTTTGTGTGAAGATGCCGTTAGTTAATTCACGCCGACTACTCCGAAGAGTACCCGGAATACATGAAGCAGTGTATCAACCTTTCCTATCATTTTGATTAAGGCACTGGGTCAGTCTCCTCATGTATGAAATAGGAATAATGACATCTAGGGCAGAATGCCTTTGTGACGATTAAATGCGAACACAGAGCTGGAATGTGTATGACGCCAGCTGATCTCGTGGTAAGCAGGCGATTCCAGTTCATTGTCACATTCACATATTTTAATCACTATATATTCTGGGCAGAGGATATGCCACTTGGAGCAAACTGGTAAACAACCAACTGTCCAGGAGTGGGAAGGGCCTCTGGTGGGAGGCACCCTTCCCTGAGAAATGCAGCCAGGGCTGGAGGCAGTGCCCTTGCAGGCTAAGAATCTGTGATTCGAACTCTCTAATCTCTATCAATTTCTGCCCATCTCCAAAAAAAATTCATAAAAAGGTCCCGGAGGCTTTGCCCCCAGATGGTAATCCTCTCCTGCCTCTTTTCCTGCCTCCACAAAGAGACATCAACTCAAGACATCTCCTGCCCCAGGAGCTGGCAATGCTTGCACACAGCATGCCATTCAAGGGCGTAAAAGGGGGACCTTTGTGGCGGTCCCAAGCCTTCTCTGCCCTCACAGCAGAAGGGACATCAGCAGCTCTTCTGCACCAGCCAAGGGCCTGGCGAGGCTGGTGGGCAGCACCCCAGGCAGGCAGCTCTGAGCACAGGCCTGGGATCCAGCTCAGGCTCTGCAGGGTCTCCCGTCCCTCCTCTGCCCGCCTCTCCTTGGGTGCAGTTCATGGGGGCCCTCTAAAAATAGCGGTGGTTATTCGGGGAAAGGCACTGAGCTCTGTCTCTGGGGACACTCGTGCAGGCCTTGTTCAAAAATAGAACCCCGATCAGGTGCCCTTCCCAACTCCTTGCCTCTACCCCCCAGTCCCAGAAAGAATCCCACAGAAGGATCAGGAGACAGGCCAGCAGCTCCAGATGCTGGGAAGAGCCAGCGCTGGGCTTCTCACCCAGGCTCCCTCCTCCCAAATCCCTTGCTCTGTTTCCACTTAAAAAAACCCCACTTTCTCTCAGTTTTAAGAGTAATACATATTTATTCTAGGTATTACGGAAAACATTGAAAGGCAATCTCACCATCCAGAAAAAAAAATCACTGATTTTAGTCTGTTCTTCCTCCCTCCCTCCCTCTCTCTCTCTCTCTCTCACACACACACACATACACACACACACACACACTCAACACAACACTTATTTATAGAATTGGGATAGTGCATTTTATGTCCTTTTTAAAATTTAACTGACTGTCATTTCAAAGGTATGTTCCTTTATCATTAAGTATTCTTCTCCAAGGCCTAACACGGAGGTTAGGCACACATGCTCTGCATCACAAAGATCTGGGTTCCAGGCCGGACTCTTGTCACTTACAGGTTTTGTGGCCCCAGGCAACTCCTTAAACTCTTTAAGCTTCAGTTTTCGCATCTATGAAATGGGGCCCACAATAGCACCGTTGTGGGATTTGTCAGGCAGGTAAAGTGTGGTGCTTGCCTGATAATGGCTCAGCCCGTGCTTGTCCTAACAAGACCACCGACGACAAGCTCTATGGAACTATCACTGAGTCAGTGACTCCTCTGTCATTATTTAGCTCGTTCCTAAAGCCCCTGTTCTCCTGCCACTCCTCCCCTCTCTGAAAGTTCTGGAATTCACGGAGGGGGCTATGATGGTGGCGTCCCCGTTAGAAACCCTGCAGATGAGTAAGATTAGCCGGGGGCGGGGGCAAGTTGGCAGAGGCTTACCCAGTGATCTCCCAAGCAGACCTGCCCCTCGCCTCCCCCCTGAGCCCGCAAAGCTCTGTAATGGTGCAGCAGAGGCGGGCTCCCTCTGCAGACTCCCTCCCTGGGGGTGAGTCAGGTCCCTGCCCCCCTACCCTCCCTCCTGAACAACAGTTTTCCCCTCTGATTCTCAGCCAGATTCCATTCTGATCACCTTTCTTCTTCAAATCTAACTCTCTAGGAAGTAGAACTATCTTTTTTTTTCTCCCACTTCGATCCTTTCATTGTGCCTTCGAGTATTCCAAGCTGGGCCCTGATGAAGGAAACAAGGCTCAGAGAGGTTAGGCGACTCCTCTGTGGTCACACAGCTAGTCATTAATCGAGCTTCATTTAGAAGTTTGTTATGGGCTGACCGTGCCCCCCCCCCCAAACTCATAGGTTGATCTTCTAATACCCGAGCACCTCAGAAGGGGACTGTATTTGGAGACATGGCCTTTGATGAGGTAATTAAGGTAAAATGAGGTCTTGTGTCCTAATCCAATGTGACTGGGATATAAGGGAAGGGGTGAGGCCAACACAAACACAGGGCCAACCAAATGAGGACACAGTGAGAAGGCAGCCTTCTGCCAGCCAAGGGGAGATGCCTAAGAAGAAATCCAACCTACTGGCACTTTGATCATGGCCTTCTAGTCTCCACAATTGTTGAAAAAATAAATTTCTGTTATTTAAAACACCCAGTTGGTGGTATTTTGTCATAGCAGCCCTGGCGAATTAATACAAAACTTAAAAAGAAAAACGAAACTCTTGACAGTTTATAAGGTTCCCAAGTAATGTCATCTTTTTTGATTGTTTAGATTTCTACAGTGATCTTGGGAGGCAGAAAGAATACTTCAATCCCTCTATGGTTGGAGGCGATCAACAAAATTTTGCATGTAAAGTGCTTGGCCCAGGGCCTGACCAGGGGAGGTAACTGACTCTTCTCACCTTCGAGTATTTGTACTTGCTGTGGATTCTAAGGATAAGACTTAGCAAGAGGGGTGGAACTCACAGGGGAGAAAGGTCACAGAGGTCCTCTAAGGGGGGGTGTGTCCACAGGGGGACGGGCCATCTCAGGAGGGAGAGCTCCCATCACAGGACACAGAAGGGAGGATGGCTGCTGGGTACCACACTGCAGAGCAGTGGTTCTCACTGTGCGACTAGAGCAGCAGCAGCAGCAGCAGCAGCAGGAGCAGCAGCAGCATCCCTGGCAGCCTATCAGAGACGCACCAAATTCTGGTCTTTACCCCAGACCTGCTGAATCAGAAATTGGGAATGGGGCTCAGCCAGCTGTTTTTTGTAGCCCTCTGGGTGATTCTGGTACACAGTGAAATCTGAACACCAGTGGGCCAGAGGAGACGTCGGCACGGACAGACAGACAGACAGATAGGACAGGAAGAGAGGACCTTCAACAGCCCTTCAGAGCTGGAGATCCTGAGATTCTGGAGGACTCTGACCTCTCCCTGTCCCCTCCCCTCATCTTTCAGAGGCCTCAGCCACACAATTTCAGCAGAAACAGCTGGGGCGACTTGGGTCCTGCAGTATCAGCTGACTCCCCAACCATGAAGTTGGGAGAAAGTTGGCCAGACTCCCATCGCATCTAGTGGCCCCCCAGGACATGCCATAGGTGACACATCAGTGCTGGAAGTAGCCTTGGAGAAGTAGCACCTGAGCAAATCCAACCCAGAGAGGGCAAGGGTTGTGCAAAGTCACATATCAGAGTGATGCAGGCCAGGCCTTCTAGGCTTACTCCTCACCACTGTATGGCCATGCTTGAGGTCCTAAGGGGACATGGGGGTCCAAGAAAACCTCTGGGGGACACTTCTATTTTCATCCCACCTCTCTCTCTGGTTCAGCTGGCACATGGATGCCTTTCAATTTCAGACTGATCATTCCTGACAGAATATTTCAAAGTCAAGGCAGGGCAGGAGAGGACAAAGCTGTGGCTCCAGGCACAAGCACAGCTTCTGAATTTTCTGCCTGTCAATGTAGTTTCTGTTCACATTAGAAGATTATCCTGCCTTGGAAATACTTCTACCTGGGGCAATGCAAGTGACTCAGACTCTGGTTGCCTCGACACTCAGAGTCACCCGGAGAGACACTTGTCAGACCAAGTTTAATCAGTCCTGGTAGGAAGCATGCTTGAAGGACGAGCACTCTTATGCTCCACATAGCTGTCTGACTTTATGGAAAAAAGCCATACTGCAGAGGGTCTGCAGGAAGGAGCTTTCTTTCTACTGGCACAGCAGAGACCGTGACTAGGGCTCAAGGACATGAGTAACTTCAGAAGTAGGGCATCAGACAACACAGAGAACAGCAGTCTTGGCTGGGAAATAGCTGGGAAGTTCGGGCTTGGCCACTCACGATTCTATAATCTTATGCGTGAGGCCCTAAATTTGCATTTCTTTTTTTTTTGTCTTTTTGTTGTTGTTGTTGTTGTTGTTATTGTTGTTGTTGCTATTTCTTGGGCCGCTCCTGCGGCATATGGAAGTTCCCAGGCTAGGGGTCCAATCGGAGCTGTAGCCACCGGCCTACACCAGAGCCACAGCAATGCGGGATCCGAGCCGCATCTGCAACCTACACCACAGCTCATGGCTACGCCGGATCGTTAACCCACTGAGCGAGGGCAGGGACCGAACCTGCAACCTCATGGTTCCTAGTCGGATTCGTTAACCGCATCTGCAACCTACACCACAGCTCATGGCTACGCCGGATCGTTAACCCACTGAGCGAGGGCAGGGACCGAACCTGCAACCTCATGGTTCCTAGTCGGATTCGTTAACCACTGCGACGGGAACTCCTAAATTTGCATTTCTAATGGCAATATTGATGCTCCTGGGCCAGAGTCCACATATTGAGAACCACCCCAGAAGTAACCTGTTTTGCCTTCTTCATGGGGCTCTAGTGCTGGTTCCTTTGGAAGACCTGTCCAGGAGGAGTCCTGAACTATCACTTATCACCTGAGTCTCAAGTTTCCTATCTGTAAAATGGGAATACGACTCCTATCTGTGGCTCAGAGGGGTGAGGCTCAAAGAGAAACAAATAAGGCAAAAGAGTTCGAGAAACTGTCAAAACAAGGGGTAGCAAAGATATTGGGGGGCACCCACAGTGAGTCAGAAGGTCTGTTGGATGTCAGGATACTGACACGAATAAACAAGAATTCCTGCCTGTAGAGAACTTATCTGGGGGATGGAGAAGACAGATGAACTCTGATGGGGTCAGTGCAGTAAGAGAGGCCAGAGTACGGTGTAGAAACATGGAGAAGAGAAGGGCAAGCGGCTTAAGTTGGACTTTATCCTCAGGGCACAGGGAAGCCTTTGTAAGACTTGAAGGTGGAAAGTGAGCTGATCTTATTTGTTTTATGGGAAGATCAGCGTGGGCTGGAGCAGGGATCATCCACGGGGAGGCGTGAGGCTGGAGGCAGAGGGGCAGGAAAACAGGGAGGGGGCCGCTGCAGAGATGCAGGAGCGAGGTGATGGGGAGAAGAGGATGCATTTGAGAGATGAGATGTGCCAGACAAAGAAGGCAGCCACATCCAGAGAGGGCCCAGGTTTCTGGTCCACCAGCCAAGGTCGGGGAGGGGGAGGGGAAGGGGGATGGACTGTGTGGGGATGTGGGTTTCGATGGAGAGGCGAAGCCTCGGCCTCCTGGCTGTGTCACTGCCATGAGCCGAAAGCCTGTCCCAGGAGCCGCGGCCACTCGACTGCCAGGTCGCCCCCACTGTGAGGAATTCTCCCGTCTGTTCTTTCCCAAGCCCCCACCTTAGCATCCCCGAGCTCTGCTGTTCTCTGCTGCTCTGACACGCAGCTGTGTCCTTCCCCTCCACGCAGTCATCACCCAAATGAACAACAACAGTAGCAATCAGCAAGCAATCATCTTTTTAAAAAAATTTTCTCATACAATGCCTGGTGTGCAGACAACGTTTGTGATGGTTGCAAAAACGATGGAATGAAAACTGGGGCTCCTGCCAAAGAAAAGAAGGGGAAAGGAACTATTGAAAGAAGGGCAAGTGGTTCAGATCCAAGTTGAGGCACTGGGGCCTGCTCTGGTTCTCTGTCCTTCTGCTCTGCCTGGGGTGGGGAACTGCCTTGTGAGACCCTGGCAAGGTGGGACAGCACACAGTGGTGGCCCCTGGAGGTTCTGGGAATCGCCATTACGGTGGGACTGTTCTGTCACCTGCTCTGAGCTCTGGGCACTAACACCAGGCAGCACCCTGGGCTTTTCACTCAGAGCTGAGCTCCCAGCCCATAGAGAAGAGGTGCTCATGGAGGTTCTAGGGGACCTGAAGAGCATCCCAGGCAGAAAGAGAGTGGATTAGAGGAGACCCATGATGATACACCCTTCCTATTACTTGGTTCCAAGGAGCGCAGGCTGCATCCCTGACTGTGCTGAGGGCTTGACATGTCTATTGTCTGATTTAATCCATCCTCATTACTGTCTTGAAAAGTGGGCATTACTAATCCCATTTTATGGAGGAAGAAAATGAAGGGAGAAGTTAATTATGGTCTCAGGGCTAGTAAACAGCTACACTGGGATTCTAGCCCAGGCTGCCTTATTCCAAAGCCCGGGACTGAGCTACAATAAAAAAGATAGATAATAATAAGTGTTGGCAAAGGTATGGAGAAATTGGGATTCAAACATTGCTGGTAGGAACATAAAATACCACAGGCACCTGAAAAACAGTCTGGCAGTTCCTCAGATGGTTAAACATAGACTTATCCTATGATCCAATAATTTCACACCTGGGTATGTGCCCAAGAGACATGAAAACATATATCCACACAGAAATCTGGATAGAAATGTTCACAGCAGCATCATTCGTAATAGTAAAAACATGAAAGCAGTCCTAATGCCTATCAACCGATGAATAAAATAGGAGGTATCCATATAATGGAGTTCCTTTAGCAGTAAAAAGAGACATGCTACGACGTGGAAGCACCTTGAAAACATTATGCTACGTGCAAAACGCCAGTTACAAAAGAGCACATCCTGTATGATTACATTTACACGAAATGTTCGGAACAGGAAAATTCATAGACAGAAAGCAGATTGACGGTTGCCTAGGGATGGGGGTTGGGGGGAGGTTAGGGAGAAATCTGGAGTGACCGTAATAGGTAGGGGTATTTGGGGGAAGGGGGTGATAAAAATGTTCTAAAATTCATTGTGGTGATGGTGGCATAACTCTGTGGAGACACTAAAAATGACTGAATCATATACTTTAAACGGGTGAATTATAGCTCCATGAAGATATTATTTTGTAAAAGCCCATGAATATTTAAAAAGGAAGAAAAAGAAAACAACCATGGTCCTTGCATGTAAAAACGTCTAGAATTATTCGTATTATTTTCATTCACTCAATAAACCTTCAGCCCCCTGTTATGAGGCAGGCACACATGTCTGGAAACTTGAGATGAGGAATGCCTTGTCTGGGTGGAAAAGATAGGAGCTGGGCACACATATCCATGATACATGGGAGAAGAGGCCAGGGGAATTTAAACAGGAGGATGCTGTTTCACACCCACTGGGTTGGCAAAAATGAAAGAGTCTGGCATGACCACCTTGGCAACGACACAGCGCCCCAGATTTTCTGATAGAATATCTGAGGGAGAATAAAGAGAGGTATGATGTGGAAAGAAGCTTGGCAGTGTTTCACAGAACTAAAAATACACCTGCCCTAGGACGCAGCCATTCAATTAGAACTAAGGACGCGTGTGCCCTATAATCCAGACATTCCGAGAGCCCCTAGGGCAGGACTTGGATGCACCCTTGCAGGTGGCACAGGGAACATGAAAGAGAAACTGCCATGGCAGCACCATTTCCACCAGAAGACTGGAGATAACCAAGCCCATCCATGAGAGAAAGAGTAAAGAAACTCTGCCACAGTCTCACAATGAATTACACACAGTAGGTAAATTCCAACAAAATACAGTGTATCTGAAGTTTAAACATACACCAAACAATAACTGAGGCAAACATACACATGTAATAAAAGTCTAAAAACAGATGTGGGAATGATCAATACCAAATTCTGGAAACTGGTTGCTTCATAGGGAGGAGAGAAATGAGGCTGGGGAGCTCCCTGGGGTCTTTGGTTATATCTATAATATTTCTTTCGAGAACTCACCTGCAATACGCTTTTTTAAGTAAAAATTTTTCTGATCGCGATAGTGGTAGATGTACACACAAGTGTAAGAACAGTACAGAGAGGTGCTTTATATATTTTGCCCAGTTTCCACCATGGTAACATTTTGCAAAGGCATAATCTACTGTCACAACCAGGAGGCTGACATGGATACAAACTACCCATCTTATTCAGATTTTCCCAGTGTCACCTGGGTTCCTGGAAGCATGTGTCAGATTCTACCCAGTTCTAGCCCCTGGATAGGTTTGTGTGTCCACCGTCACAGTCAAGACACTGAGAGAGCTCCTTTGCTGCAAGGATCTCTGTGTTGCCTTTCTATAAATGCACCCGCTCCCCTCTGACCCCTAGCCCCGTCTTTAAGCCCTGCTGACCACCAACCAGACCTCAACTTTTAAAGTTCTGTCATTCTGAAAATTTTATGTCAATGGAACCAAACAGTATGCAACAATTTTTTTTTTTTTTTTTTTGGCACATCACCATTCCTTAGAGACCCATACAAGCTGTTGCACATGTCAGTGGTTCATTCCCTTCCACAATTTGTTGGACCTTTCACTCTGTGAAGGAAATCTGGACTAATCCCAGGGTTTGGCTATTACACTACCAATAACGTCTAAGTTCTTCAAATGGGGGGGTAGGTATTTGCATATCCACAGTAATATTTGCTCTACTTTTTTTTTTTCCCTTTTGCTTTTCATCTTTTTGTCTTTTTGTCTTTCTAGGGCCACTTCTGCAGCATATGGAGGTTCCCAGGCTAGGGGTTCAATCAGAGTGGTAGCCGCTGGCCTACGCCAGAGCCACAGCAACGCCAGATCCGAGCCGCATCTGGGACCTACACTACAGCTCACGGCAATGCCAGATCCTTGACCCACTGAGCAAGGCCAGGGATCGAACCTGCAACCTCATGGTTCCTAGTCAGATTTGTTTCCGTTGCGCCATGATGGGAACTCCCACTTTTTTTGATGCAAAGAAGGTTCATGGTTGAAGTAAAGGAAGGAGAGAAGAAAGAGATATTACTAATGCTGGTCCAGCTTCGTGCAGAAAAGAGGGAGGTGCAGATGCAGGGCTCGGGGTGACAATGGAGGCCAAGGCTAGGAGCCCCCCACAGGCCTGGTGTTCAGGAAGCAGGACCCAGGTACCCACATGCTTGGGTGTCCCAAACCTCACGTGGGTACAAGAAAGCCTGTCCAAGACCTGAGCCTCTGGGGCAGGTGTCTAAAAGAATCCCCTCTCTGGTCACAGAGGCCCTTCCCTGGCCTGGGTGTGGGACAGGGCTGCTCCCCAAATGGGAAAATCACAGAGAGCAGAAGAAACCAGGGCGGCACGCAAGGGAGACAGAATGAAGCCTGGCATCTCCTGGAGGGCTTTGAGAAAACTCTAGAATTACAGCAACGTGGCTGCATGAACAGTGCTGGAGTGGAAAAAGCCAGTGGGAAGGAAACAGAAAACGCTGGGAACTTTCTTCTAACCTGAAGTTTAAGCTGTTTGGGGATTTTCTTTCCAGTGGGTGGATAATGAGGCAGGTGCAGGGAGTCAGATGTAGCCCTGGCTTCCTGTGTGTCACCTACAGCTCTGCCCAGGTAGCTTTAACCTGTTTGGCTTAAACCCCTGAAAACACCAATTATGATTTTTTAGTTCTGGGTAGGCCATGGGGCAGTGACAGATTCATGCTATGAATATTTCCTGGAGGCTGCCTTGGTGCCTAGGCAGCCCAGCCCTAGGAGGCCCCCAGTGGGGCATCCAGACAGAAATGCCCCGGGGCCCAGGGAACCACCATGTGCTGAGAAGCCTGTGGGGCTCTGCGGTGCCCCACCGTGGGCGGGAGGCAGGAGCCAGGCCTGGTCAGAGCCGGAGCAGGCTACACAGAGCTCACCTTCCAGGCAGGCCTGGGGGAACACGGAGGGTTCTGACAGGCTCAGAGCATCCAGAGGGCTCCCCCTCCAAGGGAAGAGCATGTGCAAAGGCCCAGGGGCTACAAAGTACTATGATTACAGCTACTACCACTGCCGCTAATAATAAAATCATCACAACTCATGCTGCTTGAGAACACACCGTGCTAACAGCTTTATGAACAAGATCTCACTTGATCCAAACAACAACCACCAGAGCACATTCCTGGTCATGCCAGTTTTACGCGTGAGGTTACAGAGGCCAGGGGTTGGTTAATAAACCTCCTCTAGCTCACATACCTTGGAAAGAGGAGAGTCAGGATTTGAACCCAGAGCCTGAGTGCCTGGCTGTTTGTGATAAACTCCTCGGAGAAAAGGGGGGCTACAGAGCCTGCTACGATCCAACAAGAAGTCTGGGCTTCCTCTGCAGGGGAGGGGAAGGCACAGAAAACCACAGAGGAGAGAGGGTCACAGGCCGACCTCTGTCTGGGAGATGCTGTCTCAGAGGCCAGCCTGAGCTCCCTCCTCTGCATCTCTGGAAGGGCAGCTCGGTCTCACCGCTTTTCCTCAGAGCCTCTCCCCTATTCTGCACATTGATATTTCAGTGAGCTAATGTCACACTGGTTTTGGACAGTAAGGCAACACCTCCTTCCGTAAGTGCAGGCACCTGACGAGTGAAACCAGCACAAGAAGCCTCCTCCCTCCGCAGTGTCCCAGATCCAGCAACCTCCCTGTCACCCACTTCTGCTCTGCCTCCCTACTCAAGCCACCATGGGATCTGGCTGGATCCGAACCCACCCCATGGCCCCCAAGACAGGCCATGAGTACAATGGAATGGCTTGGCCAGTATTTCTCTAAACCCAGATGCTGTCTTCCTCAAGGGCCCCCCTATTTAGCCACTGCTCTGGGCCCAGGGACTGTCCGGGGCCTCTCTGCCCTCTCTGAGACATCCCCACAGGACAGAGGGGAAGGACGCAGCCTTTGCAGTCAGTGGTTTCCAAGTTCAAGCCCTGGTCCTGCCACTTGCCACCGTGTGAAGGGCAGAACACTCCCCCCCACCATGGGCCGAAGTTGGGAGCGACTGGGCTGAGATGTCAGAAGTCCCTGAGCCCCCGCAAGTCCTCCTGCAGAGCCCGCAGGGCGCAGGGCTGAGCGCTCCTGGCTTCCCCCGCTGAGACGGCGACAGCCAGCCCCCAGCCCTGTAGCGGATGCTGTGAAGACGAACCTGAGGACACACAGGAAAGTACCCAGCAAGCTCAATGCACTTTACAGAGCGAGAGGTGATTTGATCATTTTATAACTGAGTTTACCTCCAGTGCCTCCCGATGCCCCATCTTTCTCATGCGCCTGTGTCTCCTTCGGTGGCGGGTAGGAGAGTGGGAAGGAGGGGTGTCCGCTGGGTCTGGAGGATGTGGGGGGTGGGGTGGGGGGGTGCTGTAGTGAATGTCTCCAGATCATGTTGGGATTTGCTCGGCCCACGTCCTGACATGTTCTGAGCAGAGATAATGAACCTGCTCAGACACTGTTCATCACTGCAGGAGACAGGCCTTGTGGGGGGAAAGGGAACAGGTGTCAGAAAGAAGGCCCCGCCGCTGCGTGGCTCCTCCGCGCAGAGCCGCGGTCTTCGTTCACAGGCGTGGTCTGTGCGTCAGCGACACAGAGGCGCCCGCGTGGCAGTCACGCCTGACATGGAAAGGCCTAAAGGGAATTGGGGCTGCAGTGGGGCGAGGGGGACAGCGGGAGGTGGGGGCCAGACAGGCCCGCTGCAGCCAAGGGGTCTCTCCCCTCCCTTCCTTGTGCCAGACACCAGTTTTTTAGGATTGCACCAGCCTTTGGCCCTGCTCTCAGGAAGCTCCAGGGAAGGCAGAGTGAGTGTGAGCCCAGCAGTGGAAACCAAGCAGGGTGAGCTGCTGTTTGACCCAGCTCTGCAATCGAGTCATCTGAGCCACTGTCCTAACTTCTAACTTCTCTCAGCCTCAGATTCCTCACCTATGATGACAAGGAGGAGGAGGAAAATAAGAGTCAAGTTGCTGAATTGAGGTTAAATGAGATAAACCAATAAAACATTTAACACATTGATAACCATGCTAGTGGAGTTCCCGTCGTGGTGCAGTGGTTAACGAATCTGACTAGGAACCATGAGGTTGCAGGTTCGATCCCTGGCCTTGCTCAGTGGGTTAAGGATCTGGCGTTGCTGTGAGCTGTGGTGTAGGTCGCAGACGCGGCTTGGATCCCGCGTTGCTGTGGCTGTGGCGAAGGCTGGCAGCTACAGTTCTGTTTAGAGCCCCAGCCTGGAAACTTCTATATGCTGCAGGAGCAGCCCTAAAAAAGGCAAAAAGACAAGAAAAAAAACAAAAACAAACAAACAAACAAATAAAAAAAACCCCCACAATGATGCTAGTTACAATTATTGGGGGGAGGGGAGAAAGTTACTCAGGGGTTCACCTTATGGGTTATGAGGACCTGTTAGGTCACAGGCATTATTCAGGCGACTCTAATCTCACAGGTGCTCACAGGGGCATCTGTGAGCTCAGAGGGAAGCCTGAAGCTTTGGGGTGGCAGAGAAGAGACATCCAACATTTCTTTCCAGACTCTTCCTGCTCTTTCCTTCTCCTTCCATGGATCACTCCCTTCCACTCACATGCCACCTGTCCGTCCCTGGGTCAACACTTTCTTCCCTAAGTGATGGCGCAGGGGCCAGGAGGTGGAGCTGAGCCCCCAAAGAACTGGGAAAATCCCAAACTCTCTTCCTTAAAAGACAATCGCTCAAAAGCTTTAACTCCACCTGATGTCTCAGCGTCCCTGACACTAATGGCTCCAAACATGCTGAATATTGATTGTGTCTCAGAAGGAAGAACCAGGGAACACTGTCCTGGATAATTCACCTATCCCTCTCTTGCATAAGAATTCCAAGAGCTGCTGGGGACATCCCACGTTCATGGGGACCCCGAGTGGGATTCTCCTACCCAGGCTGCTCATAGTCTATGGTTAAAACAACTCTTTCAAGCCTCCTCTGCTCCGGGCTCTCTCTTGAACACATGTGTGTTGGGCTGGAAGAGGGCAGGGAACTCCTGCCTAATACCATTCACTGAGTACCTGCTAAGTGCCAGGAGATTTAGTGTATGATTTCACTGAGTCCTCAGAACAACCTTGTTTGGGGAGATATTCTTATCCCATTTTACAGACAAGGAAATTGAGGCCCAGGGAGAGCTGTTAATTCGTCCAAGATTAGGCAGGTTGTTACATGAGGGAGGTGGTTTTGAACGTGGGCACATCTGGCTCCAATGCACCTGCTCATTCAGTTACATCAGGTTCTCAGTCTTTTTTCCATTTTAATCCTTCCCACCAACCTCCCAGCCCATCCCCCAGTCCCTGCTGCTAAGGAGACTTGATAGACTTTCCCCAAATCTCCCCTACTTCCTGGGAATTTTAATAGTCCATAGACCAAATATCTGTTTAGGTAGCTCTTGGGAGGATCATAAACCATTGCGATGAATAAGATTTTTTTTTCAGCCCTAACTCTCCAGGAACCAATCTTGCCTGCTTGGGGATGAGACCTCCACTGCTGAAGATGCACAAAGGACACCAGTGGTTCCCAAGGTGTTGGCCCTAGAGGGGAGGAGAGCAGTGTCTACTCACAAACCAAGATGGAAAATCAGCTGGATCACCGCCTCTCAAATGGAGTGTTCATGTTTTCTTTTTCAGCAACTAGAGAGAGAGTCATGGGCTTTTTGCTTCCGGATTTGCTATTTGTTTTTTCTTTTCTTTTCTTTTTTTTTTTTTTTGGTCCTTTTGCCTTTTCTTGAGCCACTTCTGCAGCATATGGAGGTTCCCAAGCTAGGGGTCTAATCGGAGCTGTAGCCGCCGGCCTACATCACAGCCACAGCAATGCAGGATCCGAGCCACGTCTGCGACCCACACCACAGCTCACCGCAACACCAGATCCTTAACCCACTGAGCAGGGCCAGGGATCAAACCCGCAACCTCATGGTTCCTAGTCGGATTTGTTAACCACTGCGCCACAACGGGAACTCCCGGATTTGCTATTTGTTTTTTATGCTTTAGGTTCACTTGCCACTTTATATGAGAAGCCTGCATAGCCATCCTTCCCCGAGGCTGGGTTAGCCCCCTTCCACCCCCAGTTTTGTTCTGCCAAAGACTGATCACGCAATGGTTACTGTCCATGTAAATGTCCCTGTGCACACGAGGAAGGTCTGTGGCTTATCCATCTCTGTATCCCAAGGCCTAACACAGGTGCAGCATGTACCTGGTGCTTGGTATATGTTTACGGAGTGAATGAACTGATGGGCAAAGGGGTGTAAGACTTGCTTATGCTGCCTCTGCTGCACTCAGCTAAAGCTTGAGCAAGGACCATGGTGGGGATAGCTGGTCACAGCCCAAACAGGCAGGCCTGCCCTCCGAATGTGGTACCTTCCTTCACCTGTCACAAGGCCAGAGCTTTCATTTGACATTGTCCACAGATGCTGTTCTCGGCCAAGGCCTCTGTGGGCCGAGATGAGCACAGAGTGAGATTTCAGAAGAATGACGGTGATGATACTGAGAGCTGGACTTGGTCTGGAAAGTCCCCCTCGGCTCTCTGTGCATACTTTGTGGACTTGGGAGCAATGATACAATAAACTCCTAGCCCATAATAACCAAGGAAACCCTAGCTGATGAAGCCCTATGTTCACACCAAAGAAAGACGGTGGTGACCACTTTCAACTTCCATTTCCAGCACGGTGGCTGCCTATTCTCCCTAAGGAATTCCCTAATGCAGGACACAGAAAAATACCAGCTTAAACAAACATACAAACAACAACAACAACAGCAAAAAACCAGACAGCCGACCTATCAAGAAAGAGAAGGAAATCCTCAGAGGTCAAAATGACCACAAGGGAGCATGAATCCCTAGAGGTTCCTAAGCACTGAGCAGGTGACAGTCTCAGCGGTATTTGCCAGTCCTTGCTAGTTTAGGGATTTTAGGTGTTTGGTTTTTTGTATTTTTTTTTTTTTTTTACTTTTTAGGGCATCCATGGCATATGGAGTTTCCCAGGCTAGGAGTCGAATTGGAGCTATAGATGCTGACTGATGCCACAGCCACAGCAACATCAGATCCAAGCCGCATCTACAACCTACACCACAGCTCACGGCAACACTGGATCCTTAACCCACCGAGCGAGGCCAGGGATCGAACCTACATCCTCATGGATACTAGTCAGATTCATTTCTGCTCAGTGACGATGGGAACTCCCAGAATTTTAGTCTTAAAGGGCCAAGGGAAGAAGCTAAGTCAGAGTCCTTCAAAAGGTAAAAGTATCAGACACAACTTAGAATAGATTTACAAGGAGATCCTGCTGAATAGCATTGAGAACTTTGTCTAGATACTCATGTTGCAACAGAAGAAAGGCTGGGGGAAAAAATGTAATTGTAATGTATACATGTAAGGATAACCTGACCCCCTTGCTGTACAGTGGGAAAATAAAAAAAAAATTATAAAAAAAAAAAAAGGTAAAAGTCAGACTGAGACCTCACTGAAGGCTAGGACTTCAAAAGGAGACATTTATACCTTAAGAAATAGGTGAATCAGAAAGAAAGCCAAAATCCCAGAAAGGAGCTTGCAAGGCAACTTGGCTGTCAGGCTGAGCGAAGGGAAAAGAAAAATTTTAAAGTCTCCCCTGAAAACTCCCCATCACAAGGTGGTCCTCCTGTGGGTCTGGCACTTGACCACATATTACCTTCTGGCCGGAAAAAGCCCCAAGTCCAAGCTGAGCATGGAATTTAAATTGACTCCAAATTGGTGGTTCCTCCAGGCACCTGGCAATCCTTTCTGGAGCAATGAATTTGCAACGCAGGCCTCAAAGAAGCCACATAACGTTTTAGCAATCATGAACCCCTGATCTGAAAAATCACGGAATGCATGAGGAATTAAGCCACCATGAGCAAGAGACAGCAGAGATAATGAACAAAAGAACTAGACCTGTGAGCACCGCAGGTGCTGAAATGATCAGACTCTGAACATAAACAAAATGTGTGCAATAAATAAAGAAATATATAAAGGAAGTCAATGTATAAACAAAGAACAGACTCTCAAAAAAGATAAAACAGATCGAAAGACAACCAACTAAAACTTCTAGAAATGAGACTGACATATGTGCCTCTTGAGGCTGTTCTAAATTTGGCATGCAGGATCAGACGGAATCTTGGCATTGGATTCAGAAAACGAAAATGCTGTGTGTTTTAGGCTATCGCTGCCTGTGTCTGGGCCTCAGGGTCCTCAACTGCAAATGAAAGAGTGGAACGAGATCACTTCATGAGTCCAAGTCTGTCAACTAATATTCGGTGATACAACAGCTCAGATGACTGGGTCATATTGCTGTACAGCAGAAATTGGCAAAGGTTGTAAATCAACTATACTTTAATAAAAAAAATTAAATAAACAGTTCAGCTCTGAGGCACCTGTTTTTTGAGCTACCCCTGATTATAAGCATCTTATGAGATTTTAAATCTTTACAATAGCCCACTGAGCTATGGGCTTTTATTATAACCATTTTATGTATTGGGAAACCAAAGCAGTGATGGGGGAACTTGCTCAGAGTCCAGAGCTGGAAAGGCAGGCTTGGACTCCATCCTCCATCAGTCCGCTTGTAGAGCCTGCTCTCTTCTACCCACCACGCTTGACTTGTAACGTCTGGAATTCCACCTCTTAGGATTCCCTGACCCACCCGCAGCAAGAGGCGACTCAATGGGCAGCACAGGCTGTCAACAGCAACCACAATTCCAGTTCCAGTGAGTGGTGAGACCATCATGGAGTTAATTATCAATAACCACATGTCATTAAGTACATCCGATGAGCAAGCCCTGTGCTTCTTTTGGACAAGAGGTGTTGATGACAGAGCAGCCAGCGGTGGCAAATTGCTGGGGCTCACCTTCTGAATACCCAAGTTCAGAAAATGTTCCATTCTGCAAGCACTGCTCTGTGCCTTGGTTTCCTCATGTGTGAAATCGCGACGGTAAGAGTACCGGATATTGCTGGGTTGTTGTCGTGATTCAGTGAGCTACTACGAGTCAGGCGTGTAGTGAGCATGCGGCCGGCAGTGGCTCTTGCTGCCATTATTCTTATTAATTTCAACCCAGCGGGAAGGAGTTGGGCTTTGCAGGAGATGACCTTGATTCCATTTCAGCCGCCCCCACTTCCCAGCTGTAGGACTTGAAGTCATTGACCCTCTCTGAGGCTCCATGGCCCCATATGTGAATCAGAAATAACAATGCTTACTTCACCCGTAGTTGTGAGGGTTAAATGGACTGTGAAATGCCTAGCGCAGTGGTTGACATATAATAGGTACTCAACAAATGTCTGTCCTCACCCCTGGAGCGTTTTCTGCACACTCGGCTTCTCCACCAGGGTTAGAATCTGAAGAGGCAGAGGATTCTGTGTGTGGAGATGTTGATTGGCTGTTCTTGCCCACCTAGGAAGCTTTCACAGGTTCAGGGTCGGGGGTGGGGGGTGGGGGGTGGGGGGAAGGATGTCTAAGTGCATCCATTTCACAGCAGGTGAGTCAAGGCCATAGAGTGATGGAGATCCATAACCTGGGAAAAGAGCCTTCAGGCCACGACCTTGGCTGCTTTGCTAAACTGGCTACCAAGATGTGCAGTTAGCAACAGGAAGTCAGCCTTGTCTTTATGAAGATTTGGTCATTGAATCCACCAAGCGGAAATACACTGACCTTCCTACTTGGAAATAAACCAGGCATTTGGCTTATAAATGGCTCCGTGGTCTTTCTGTGCACCCAGGACAGTGTAGCAGCATCACTCTGAGGATGGGGGGCAGGTAAACAGGGATTATATCAAAGGGGATGCAAAAGGCAATGACGTTCGCAGCAGCCTCATCAGTCCGTGAACCCTGACCCCAGCAGGCCTCCGGGAAGGGAAAAACTCCACCCCTGGCTGCTGTGGCTGCCTGCTTATCACTTCCCAAAACACTGGCAAAGGATGCCCAGAAATGGTTCCCTCATGGGGATTCTTCTTTTGAGCAAAGAGAAAACTCTTGGGTTCATCAGTGGCACATGATCCTTCCTCTCCCTTCGAAGATCAGCTATGTGTTCACTCAGTGCAGACACTGATTAAGCGGATACTACTGGGTGATGGCATCACGGTAGGGCGGTGGGCATTCTAGGTGCTCAGACTGAAGATGAAGGTGCAAACTCGGGGAGGGAAAAGGAATCTTGGAGGAGAGACAGATGGGCTGGGCAGAAGGAGCCTGAGACCAGCACAAGGGGATGGATGGCCAGGGTAGCACGGCCAGGGCAGCACGGCTTGGACCACCACACCTCACGAGTGCAGGAGTGGCACCCCGCCGGGGGGTGACCAGACTCAGTATTTTCTCTGGAGGACAATGTGGTGTCTCCCAAAGGATGGATCAAATAGACCCAGCTTCAAACCCAAGTGGCACCAGGTACGGGGACATATATGCATCCCTGGGCAATATTCTTTGGCTCAGTTTAGCTGATGGAAAATGGGGATATGCCTGGTCATAGAGCCAAAAACACATAGGTTTCCATAATGAGGATAAATCACGCAACATGCCCAGAAGAGAGGCTAACAGGATCTTAACAATAAGAGTTCAATTACTGTTCCTTTATCTTTAACTGTCATAATTGGTACCACATGTGACAACACAGTCTTAGCCTCATAAGCCTTGTTTGCCTTCCTCAACATTTATACAAGAATGAGGGTGTTCCAATTAGGATTACTTCTCCAACCTGACCCTGAGCAAAATAATATATTTATCCCAAGCCCCTCCAACCTCTGGGATTCTCATCGCCAACCAGGATGGACAGTTCCAGGAGGGTCTGATCACTCAGCAGTCTCTGCATCACTAATAACTCTGGTTACTAGGTAATATCTCCACTGTGGCCAGGCCTTGTAGGAAAAATAAGCAATTCAAAAGTGGGGATTATTGACTGTCTGCCGTGTGTAGGAGAGCTGTCACCGAAGATTCCCAAAGGGTGGAACAAAGAAGTATAACTGGTGTTCCCACTCAACATTCCAAGGGCGAGGAAGTGTATTTGAAAGATGTGATAGCAAGGCATTTTAAGGATGCAGCAGTAAACACTCTAGGTCCAACAAATGGTGCCAAGTCCAGGGAAAAGCAGCAGCGGGCGCTCGAAGCAGACGGACTTCGGTTTGAACATGGGTTCAGCCATTTACTAGGAAGGTATCCTGGGGCGGGGGTGGGGGAATGGACGCCTCAGTTTATTCATCTGTGAAGTGGAGAAAACACCGCCTAACTGCTATGATGATTAGATAACACGGTGATGCCTAGCACACAGTGGGTGTTCAGTTAGCTCCCTTCCTCCTCCTCATCCTCCTTTCCCCTTCCCTTCTAGGTCACTGACATGACTTTATTTGCTAGTGAATACGAATGAATAGTGGATGCCTTTTATCTGCCTGTTGGTGACCGAGTTCTATGCACATGTGGGTTTAGATACCACCGTGCAAAAACATTCAAGGCCTTCTCACTTCTTAAATGAGAGTAACAGAACATGGCAGCATCTCTGCTTGGCATCCCCAGCCTTCCACCAGGAGACCTCAACCTCCTAACACTCTTCTGCTGCCATGCTCACCCTGGGGGCAGCCACCAGGGCTCTGGGTAGATGATTCACTTTGAGCTAATATCGGTATATGGTGTGAGGAAGGGGTCGAATGTCACGCTTTTGTACACGGATCTCCAGCAAATGTCCCATGCGTTTGCTCAGGGTCTCTGAGCCTCCATCACCTCATCGCTAACATGGGCTTGGAAAGACACCTTGTAGAGTATTGTGAGCATTCAATGAAAGAGAGAGAGAAAAAAAAGTGCCCTATGGAGGGGGGTGGTCCCTGGCACTCAGCAGCCAGCCAATGCCAGTAACTGACAAAATGGACAATGGATTAGGAAGAACTCTAAAACAACAGTGTCCTTACTGCCACTGGATCAGAGCTATCCCATCTCTGAAGATTTTAGCATCCAGGGTGCTCATCACAAGAGGCTGTGGTAACCCCCTTTCCCAAGAACCCCCTTCCTGGGTGGCCCTGAGAACATTTTCTTCTCCTTTTCCCGTTTTCCTCCCTTACTTCCCACCTTAATTTTGCACTAAATGCTCCTGGTCTTAATGACTTAATTAAAACATTGCTAGCCCACGCAAATCATTTTTGGCAAGGTGGTGGGAGGGTATGAATGAACCAATGAGTCAGTCAAAGAAGAGGCCTCTAATTTAAAGTCGGAACAGCGAGGCCCCCCAAACTAAAGCGATGCTCAGGCCACCCCACACGGAGGTGACAGAGGTGGGCCTGTGTGGGACGCCTCCTCCAGCCCAGGGCTCTCCACGGGCCTCCACTCCCCCTCCCGCTCTGGGGAGACAGCGATTCCTTTAAATCACATCTCCCTCCTCCTGGGTGTTTGCAACACCTCCCCATTTAGTTTTCTCTCTGAATGTCATTAGTGTCCCATTTGCCTCGTCTTCCTGATCTCCGAGGCGGGTGCGAAGCAGGCGGAGACTGAGTTGGCAACAAGGGCTCCCGCCTCCTGACTGTAGGTGAGGGGACATGCGGAGGGGGCGGACACGGTCCCCGGGCTGCTGTTCCAGATGCTGCTCTGATCCACTCAGCTCAGGCCAACAAACAGTGACTGGATCCTACCTGTGGGCCAGGTGCCCAGATCTTAACAATAAGGGGCTGTGCTCGCCCTGGAAGCCCCCGGGGCTCACGGAAATGGAGGGTCAGTGCCTGTGTGATCTGCAGGGGGCAGGTGGAGGGTGGAGTGAGTGAAGAATTCGGGGGGCGGGGGGTGGCTGGTGGAAGAGGAAGGCATGGGGATGGTCCGGGAAGAGGGAACGGCACATGGAAAGGCAGGCGTGTCCTGCTGTACAGCACAGGGAACTATATCCAATCTCTTGCGATAGAACATGATGGAAGATGGTCTGAGAAAAAGAATGCATATATATATGTAGGACAAGGTCACTCTGCTGGACAGCAGGAATTTGTACAACACTGCAAATCAACTATAGTGAAAAAATTAAAAATAAGTAAGGCTAAGGCATCTATTACTCAGTTATTTGTTTATTTCTTTAGTCAGTATATATTTATTGAGAGCTTGCTATATGCCAGGCACTGTTGCAGGCGTGAGAAGCCTGCTGGCAATGACACCAAGTGACTTCCTGCCTTCACAGAGCTGGTATTCCATTACAGGGAGGCAGAAAACAGACTTACAGAGGAACGTACAAGGCACCAGGTGGAGATAAATGCTGCTTAGAAACACTCACACTCAAGAGGGGTGCAGGAAGGCCGGGAGGGTGAGGGCTGCCTCCTGCCTTCATGTTCTCAGCTCCTCTCCAGCCACCTCTGCTCACGCCACTGGCCTCCTGCCACTCAAGGGGCAGACACGCAGGTCTGCTGCTACAGCCCCATCCTGGATGGTGACCTGGACACCTGTTCACTGCTGTCCCCTCTGCCTGAAGGGCTCTCCCCAAGACCAGAGAAAGGCTTCTATGTCTTATGCATGGAGGCGGGAGTGTGTCTACGGTTCAAGGAAGAGCAGAGAGGACAATGGTTTGAGCGAGGGGGGCACAGAGAGATGGGCTGGGAGGGCAAACAGGGGCAGCTTGGGTAAGTCCTGGTGGGTCAGGGTGAAGCCTGGGGCTTTGCCCCCATGGGAGCTGGGGAGCCACGGGAGGGCTTGGAAAGCAGAGGAGTGATCTGATCTGACGATGATTTTTTTTTTTTTTGTCTTCTTTGTTGTCGTTGTTGTTGCTATTTCTTGGGCCGCTCCCGCGGCATATGGAGATTCCCAGGCTAGGGGTGGAATCGGAGCTGTAGCCACCGGCCTACGCCACAACCACAGCAATGCGGCATCCGAGCCGCGTCTGCAACCTACACCACAGCTCATGGCAACGCCGGATCGTTAACCCACTGAGCAAGGGCAGGGACCGAACCCGCAACCTCATGGTTCCTAGTCGGATTCGTTAACCACTGCGCCACGATGGTAACTCCTGATCTGACGATGATTTAACAGGTGTCTCTGTGCTGGATCCCAGGAGGAAAGGGTGGCAGCAGAGGCCCACACCGAGGAGGCCACTGCAAAAATCCAGGTCTGAGATGGTGGGTGGGGCCAGTGTGGGGACAGAGGAGGTGGCCACATGTGCTAAGCAGGGGAGAAAAGTGACAGTTGGTATAAAATGTGGCACAGGATGTGAGGTGGGAGAAGGGGGGAAATGAGGCCGAGGGGAAAGAGGGGCACTCCAGACAGAAGAATCCACCGGTGCCAAGGCTCGGGTTCAAGCCCATCCTGCCAGGCTCAGATCCTGGGACTGTGTTTCTGCAATTTCTTCCCTGCCTCAGTGCACATGAACCACAAGCCTTGCTCTGGGCCCAGCTCTGGGCGGCACCAGCATGGGGATGAGCGACCCAGTCTCTCGGGTCCGAGGGGCGCTTGTGTCAGAGCTGAGAGCTGTGGTCACATGTGATGGCGCAGGAGGTTCAGGGAACTAGCGGGAGACAGGCCTGGGATGGGGGGATTTGAAGGAGGAAGAGGAGACCCCCATGCTGGGGTTTAGATGGAGTAGGGGATGGGATTCGATTTTTATTTATTCATTGGTTTATTTATTTATTTACTTATTTTTGCTTTTTTACAGCTGCACCCACGGCATATGGAGGTTCCCAGGCTAAGGGTCTACCTGAAGCTGTAGCTGCTGGCCTACACCACAGCCACAGCCACTCCAGATCCAGGCTGCATCTGCAACCTACACCACAGCTGATGGCAACACCAGATCCTGAACCCACTGAGCGAGGCCGGGGATGGAACCTGTGTCCTCATGGTTGCTAGTCGGAGTCATTCCTGCTGAGCCAAACAGGAACTCTGGGATTCCATTTGTAATTGGGATGTTTCTATCGTCATGACCAGTTAGCCTGGTGAGGCTGGAGAGTCCACCTTCAGGCCCTGAAATCCCCTTGCTGAGTGAGCCTCCATCTTCCTATCTTAAAAATGGTGTTATAAGAACTACCTCCTAGGACGGGGACCATTTAGATGAAATGTACCAGTCCAGTCCTTGGCACAAGCCTCAATACATGTGAGCCCATTTCATCAAATGTCCCTCTCTATGAAAGGCAAAAATTCTCGAGAGGTGTCCCCAGAAGGATTATGTCTCTGCTGCTAAGCATTTATACCAGTTTAGAAACATTCTCCAGGCTGAGAGCAGAGGCTCCCTTAGCTTTTGGTTCTGCTTCCCTGTTACAGCCCAGAGCCCAGCATGGGGCTGGGCTGATGGTCGATATTCAATAGGTCTTTGCTGAATTGCGAAATAAATGACTGAAAAAGAGGTTATACATGATTTCAGCGCCGGTGCTTTTTGGCTGGGCAACCTCAGACCAGATAATTCACTTCTCTGAGTCTCAGCTTTCTTACCCGTGAAGCGGAAATCACAGTATCTACTGTGGCAGAGGCAGTTACTGCCCATCAAGTATCCACATTTCCCAGAGCCCTAGAAATCAGGCAGGACCACGTGCCTAGGTCTGGCTGAAAGCCACTTCCGGGCTGAAGCATTTAAGAGCTGGTGCTCGACCTTCTGGCTACGTCTTCCCCTGCTGTGGTCCACTACTTCCTCCAGGTGGTACACCTAAAACACGGCAGAGCTTTCATCAGTCTGGCCCCTGAGTCATTAGGTAACGCAATGCCCTTCACCTGCTTCTGTTAGACAGGTAGCATGAACAAGAAATAAACCTTCGCTGTGTTAAACCACTGAGATTCTGGAGTTCATTTATCACTGCAGCATAATTGCGCCTAGAGAGACTCAGATTTCTACCTTGCAAGCCCAGAATACAGAAAATGTGCTTGGTACATAGTAGGTTTTGTTTTGCTTTGTTTTTTGGTCACGCCTGCTGCATGCAGATGTTCCCATGCCGGGACTTGAACATGAGACCCAGTGGAGACCTGAGCCACAGCAGTGACAATGCCAGGCCCTTAACCCACTAAGCCACCAGGGAACTCCCACAGTAGGTTTTCAACAAAGGGCTCACTCCCTGGGTCCTGGCGCCTTTCTCTGCATCTACAGGCTTCTTCACGACGCAGACTTCATTTATGAGTCTACTCTTCTCTTTGCCATATTCCTTCTCTAGCTTGAAACTGCCTTCTACGTCCCCCCAAGCCAGGTGTGTTCTATTTTTGTCACTGCACAGCAAAACAAGAAAAGCCTCCGGAGAGCCAGTCTGGCCAGCTGCACCCGGCCTCTGAAGCACCTGTCCTCTGGGCAGCCGCCCACTCACCTCACCTATCTCATTCGCAACTGCCTCGGATCCCACTCCAGCTCAGCTTGAAACGGAACCACCAAACTCTGGACCCTGCCCTTAGTGTCTTGGGTCCCAGAACGACTCTGACAGCCACCGAGGCCTGTGTGGTCCTGGCCCTGCACAGTGTTTCTCGGCTGTCGGCTACCCTGCCGCATCCCAGCTGGATGCCTGGCCCTTGCCTGCCCTGTCCTCCCACCATGCCAGCTGCTGGCTTGGCTTCCAGCAGCCACCAGCCCTGCTGCTGCACCTGCTCCCTGAGAAGGCCACCTCCGCTCTGGCCTGACCTCCTCCACTTTCCACGTGGCTTAGGGACAAAGCCTTCAACCAAAAAGCTTGCCTCTTTTCCGATTCCAAGATGGTATCTCTCAAGATCACAGGTTTGCAGCTGATGACGCAGAAAATCAGAGCAGACAAGGGGACTGACCTGGCTCCATGTCAGCACGTTCTGAAGAGTCAGCAGCGTCCGTGGGCCCGGCAGCCCTTGCTCCGGGGCCATCAGATCCTGGAGGACGGGACGGGATCCTTTCTGTTAAAGCAGAGAACACAGACCCAAGTGAGGGAGATGGCAAGATGTCCTTGTCCCTCTGTCACCTCTCCCGGCAGTCAGTGCAGACATGCGCCCGTGGGGAGAGGAGGCTTGTTCCTGGTCCCACAGCCTGGAGCCACCCTGGGAGTCACACACACCCTCTGCCACCTTCCATTCTTCCTCCGTCTCCTCTGGGCTGGTCTGAGAGCCATTGTTTACATGCATTCCCTCCAGCTGACCAAACCCTTCCAGGGCTGGGACTACAGTTCCCTTCTCTTTACAAGCCAGGCGGGGGCAGCTTGGAGCAGAGCAGAAAGTGCTCTGTGAAGCAGGACTGACTGTGTGCTGGGAGGGGCTGGGGGATGGAGCATGTGGCCGAGGCCACAGTTCGGCCATTGAGTCACTGGGCGTATAATAGGTCACTGTACTTCTTTGAACCCCAGTGTCCGGCCCTATAGAACAGGCCCGTCCTCCCTGTGACATACTGTCTGGGAGTGTTGGGAGTCACATAGGCAGAGTTCCTTACACTCAAGAGTCTGGCTCTGGCACTCTTGCTTATCACCCGACAACCTCTAGCCGAACACCTCTCCTCCTGGAGCTTCTGTCTAGAAGAGAACAACTCAGAACTAGGCCACATGTGAACCCCTTTCTGCCCCTAGAACTGTACGACCGTGTGGATTCGCCTCGGCCTCTTCAGCATCTAAGGAGATAGCTGTACTTAGTAAAGGTTTGTGAAGTGAATAACAGAAATTCTGTCTCAGAGTTCCCTTGTGGTTCATCCGGTTAAGGGTCATGTGTTGCCTCTATAGCAGCTCAGGTCACTGCCATGGTGTGGGTTCGATCCCTGGCCTGGGAACTTCCACATGCCACAGGTGTGTTGAAAGAGAAAAAAAAAATTCTATGCTCCTCAAAAGAGGAGGGAGCAGAGGCTCATGGCAAGAGGAGGAACTGGGAAGTGAACAGGTCCTCGTGGCTGGTGTCTTTTTTCTGCGCTCGTGACCACACTCACCCACTGAGACACTACAGAGTACCTTTTTATTTTTATTTAGTTTTTTGCTTTTTAGGGCCATGGAGCTGCAGCTGCCAGGCTATACCACAGCCACAGCAACGCCAGATCTGAGCCACATCCACAACCTACACTGCAGCTCACGGCAACACTCAGTCCTTAATCCACTGAGTGAGGCCAGGGATCGAACCCGCACCCTCATGGATACTAGTTGGGTTTGCTACTGCTGAGCCACGATGGAAACTCCAGGGTACCTTTTTAAATAGAGGGCACACTAGGCTAAAGAACAATGCAAGAAGGATGTATGAAGGCATTAGAGGAAAAAAAAGTCATTACATGAGAAATGAATACATATTTGCCAAATATACCTAGGATCCTAGCTGAGGACTGTTACTGTCTAGTATAAGGAATTACTGGTAATCTCCACTAAAGCCAATATTCTCCTAAGTGGGAAATTGTGCTAACTTCATCTGTATGTCCTGTTTCTTTATTGTAAATGCTTGTTATCCCCAATAAAGAGTTACTGTATTAGGCAGGAATAGTCACCAGGCTCTGGCCAAGCACAGAGCGTCCCTTCCCGGGGTGGAGGGGGAGGTCAATCTCTCACACACCCCCAGGCAGAAGACCCGACAGGCCAAATAGGGTCAGTAAGACAAAGTTGGGCAGTAAACCCAGGAAAGTCCTTATACATCATGCTATGTCACTAAAATAAAAAATAGGCAGCGCAGTTCGTAGGAGGTGCCTGTGGTTTTTTGTATCTCAAATGAGCAATAAGTGATCATGCCCTTAACTTCTCTTTACTCTGTCTTGTTCGTCACAAGTTTACCCTCGAGAGTGTCAGAGAGGAGCAGGAAATTGCTCTGCTGTGACCATGGATGTAGTAAGAGGCCCTTTCTCCTGTGTGGGGGCCTCTCCCCACGTGCCCAGTGCCCCGAGGATGTAAGGACTCCGAGCTGGTGGCTTTGCCCCCACAGGTCCTGCTGGGGTCCTAGTCACCTCCAGTGACTTAGACCAAACCCTCAGGGTCTTTCGCAACCCCCTCTCCTTTGCCCAGGTCACACAACTCCACACTGCCTCCAGAGCTTCTGGCCAAAGCTGGGTGGACCTTCATCGGCGCCTCCCCAACCCCCCGACCCCCGTCTGCTCCTGAAGAAGCTGCAGGGCTGAACTTTAACTCCTTTTCCACCTTTATCTTTGCCAGAGTTTTGTGGAAAACCACAACTCCATTTTTTTTCCTATTTATTTTTTGATTTGTATCCCTGAATTCTCTCTTTTTCGAAGGAGAATCATCACAGTACACACAAGAGGACTGGTTCCAGAACACCTGCCCCCCCCCGTCCCCCCAGCCCCCCCAGCCCCCCCCAGCCCCCCCAGCCCCCCCACTGCATGGATACCAAAACCCATGGATGCTCAAGTCTCTTCTTCAAAAATGACACAGGATTCGTGTAAAACCCACACACAACCAGCCATATACTCGAAATCATCTCTAGATGACTTATGATGCCTAATACAATGTAAATGATATGCAAATAGTTGTAAATACAATGTAAATGCTATGTAAATAGTTGCCAGGGTGGCACGTTCAAGTTTGGTTTTGGGAACTTTCTCGAATTTTTTTTTCTTGGCATATTTTCGATCTGTGGTTGGTTGGCTCCACGGATGTGGAGCCCACTGATGGGGACGGCTGGCGGTACCTCCAACAGACACCACACGACTGTTAAGGACACCAAGATACTCATGGGTTGACCAAAGGTTTTGGAAGTACTAGCGTTTTATGCAGAGAAGTCCAGTTAGGAAGGGTTTGGGGCCTTCACTCCTTCAGTTGCTCCCTCCATTCCTAGGATGAGGGTTGGGTGCCAAACAGGATGCACTGATGATGCAGAAAGAAACTGTGCCCTCAGAAAACTCTCAGGATGACAAGGAAACTAAGAAAACACGGCCACAATAAGGGACATGCTTGGTGGTTTTGTAAGTGGATGTGGGGAAAACAGTGAGCAGAGGGAGGCACAGAGAGAGCCTGGCTGACAAATAAGGGAGCAGTGATTGAACAGCATACCCTGGAAGCTGAGCCTGGCACCAGAGATAGTGTCGGGTGGGCGGCACGGGGACAGGGCAGGGTACCTGTACGAGGGAGTAAAGGCATGGGAGGGGAAGCGTGACAAAGCGGGAGTGTGGGCTGCGTGGAGGGAAGCAGAGGGCGCCACATCTGACCGGTGACGTGGACCCGGATGCGGATGTGGACTCTGAAAGCCGAGCCATTATTCAACGCGTAACAGCCAGCCACTGAGGGCTTATGCGCAGAGATGTGTCATAATTGGAGAGCTGCTGTGGGAAGATGGGTTTGGCAAGCTTGCACAGACAGCATGACTTGGAAGGGGAGGGAGCTAGCTGTGGTGTGCCAGGCACTGGGCAGAGCGTTTGGCGCTGGCGTCTATTTGATCTCAGTTAACCTTCTAAACAACCGTAGGAAGCGAGCCTATTCCTTCCAGACGTGCAGACGAGCAAATGAGGCTTCAGGGAGTTGCAGCTGCTGGCCCCGAGTGCCCCAGCTCCCAGCTAGGAAGTGGTGGATCAGGATCACAGCCCTGTTCTTTTCCCTTTCCAGGCAAGCCTTAAAGCATGCTCTGAGCCTACGTAGACACCTGACCCCCCCCCCCACCAGTACACCTGCTCCCAGCGTACCTCCCACCCACCCTAGGGTGGGCTTAAGCTTGGTTGTTTCCCGGGCTGCCTTTTGAGATGCCTGGGTGGAATTTGCTCCTCTGAGCTTTGCTCCTCTGCGCTTTCCCTAAAGTGACCACAAGTCGAAGAGGGATAAAGACAATACCTTGAGCCACGTCCCAAACGTTCAGATTATAGCCTCTTGCAGAGAAGCTCAAAGGCAGTGGGAGCCCATCCGCCTCTCCTGCGGAGGTGCTTGTTCTCCTTCCGCTTTCCCTCCTCAGCTCAGCTTAACAGGAGCTGGGGACCCAGGAGCCCAGGGGAACGTGGTTCAATGCCCAGGACCTGGCTGGGTCCTGAAGAGTGTCCACGAGGAACCCAGCATCTCTGGGTTGGCTTCACCATCGGAGGAGAGCCTGGAGGACTCCACACACGCCAAGTGGATCGGCACACCTGCAGCCTGAACGGGATGATCTGCAAATCGCTCCCATCAAGATCATCAAGACGCCCACTGCTAAAACTTGGTGTTTTCCAAAGGGGAAAAGAAGTGGTTTCCTTATTCTAAATAGAGGGCCCAGTGAAATCTTTGCTACATGCCTGACAACCGAGGCTGCAGCTTTTCTTGGAGGATGCCCGGCACGGGGGCAAGTGCAGTGAGTTCAGAAGCAGAGAGTGGATCTGTCGCACCCCACCAGGTTCCCAGCTGTGTGGCCTTGCAGCTGTGTGGCTCCTTAAATTTCCTTATTATTAAGTAGGAATCATAATAAGGGATTAGAGAGACTAAGTGCCAGGTCCTTGGTACTTACATAGGATGTATAATAATTTCTTCCTTTTTTTTTTTTTTTTGTCTTTTTAGGGCCATGTGGAGGTTCCCAAGCTAGGGGTCCAATGGAGCTGTAATCGGCGGCCTACACCACAGCCACAGCCACACCAACACAGGATCTGAGCCGTGTCTGTGACCTACACCACAGCTCATGGTAATGCTGGATCCTTAACCCACTGAGCAAGGCCAGGGATCAAACCCACATCCTCATGGATGCTAGTTGGGCTCGCTAACCGCTGAGCTACGATGGGAACTCCTCTCCTCATCTTTTTATGCTCAACATTCTAGGCTCTGCTTTCCCAGTGAGGTCGCTCCCTTCCTCACAAAGATATCAACTGAAGGAAGAGAATTTCAAGAAAAAAAGTGCTGCAACTCTAGCAGATTGTTCATGCCCTTGACCTAGTGCTTATTACCAGTGTCTTAGAACTATTTGTCAAAAAATAAAAAAATAATAAAAATAGCAGTTCCCATCGTGGCTCATCGGTCACAAACCCGACTAGGATCCAGGAGGACACAAGTTCCATCCCTGGCCTCGCTCAGTGGGTTAAGAATCCAGTGTTGCCATGAGCTATGGTGTAGGTCACAGACACAGCTTGGATTTGGCGTTGCTGTGGCTGTGGTGTAGGCTGGTGGCTACAGCTCTGCTTCGACTCCTCCTAGCCTGGGAACTTCCATATGCCGAAGGTGCAGCCCGAAAAAGCAAAAAAAAAAAAAAAAAAAAAAAGAACTATTTGTCGACATGTCTTTGTCCTCCACCAGCATGGGACCTCCTTGAAGACAGTGACCGCTGTGGCTTCAATTCCCAGCACACAGATGTCCCTTTCTACCTTAGTTCCCTTATCGAGATCCAAACAAACCGCGGAGTCACTGGTTCTTTGGGGATTTTATTTTCCCAGCCTGGTTTCAAGAGTG